>NC_138317.1:24165000-24655000 GCF_965601325.2 Salmo salar
CAAAGCCTAGGCATAACTGTCATTAGAGCTGTGCTCCATCCACCTTTCTTGGCAGCTGTGTCCAGGCAGTTCTCGAAGGTGCAGGGTCCCCAGGCGCTCCAGGAGGACAGGTCACACTCCACAGGACAGGGGATGTGGCACAGCTGGGTGGTGTTGGGGGGCGGGCTGAGGCACAGGTCACCATCAACGGGCCTGGAGGCTTAAAACACAGATAGATACACAGAGACATGATGTCAGAACAGGGCAGGAGATGTGGCATTACTGGGTCATGATGGGCGCAAGCCCAGGCATAGGTCACTGTTTACAAGTATGAAATAAATAAAAAACATTAGAAAATTTAGATAGTGCAGTGATATGCCTTTAAAGACTATCCACATACATTTAATATACTTTACAGACTGAGTTCTATCTTTTATTACTGTCACTGTGGATCAAACTATTTTACTTTTATCCTGGCTCTCTCCATCTGCGTAGTGGGATAAAACTTCAGGCTAATGGATGAAAATGAATCATGAATCGTTCCACCAGTCATGAATAAAACTCATACCAACTAAAACCCCACAGGGCAGTTTATAGTAATGAATATTCCAAGCCTCACGCTATCTCAAATGAATGAAAACATTTGGCAAACAGTATGGCCTTTCATTTGTTCATCATCCTGCTAAATCCAGTCTAGTTTCAAACAACAAAGGCCTTTTTTTCTCTCTCTATCCCCAAAAGCCAGATCAGGTTCAGGGCCGGCCCAGTGCTGCTCAATGACAGACACACACACGCACACACGGTGGATAAAGCAATGAGCCGTAGGTGACCCTCTACAAGGTCACTGCTCTGATGAATCATTCCCAACGCTCCATCACCATGCTGTGACTGAAGCCTGAGTCTGACTCATTCACATGCAAATTGCATCCACTTGGCCAAAGGTGTGTCTATCTAATAGTGTCTGTTAAAACGTGTGTGTGTGTGCGTACGTGTGTGCCTGGTGCGTGCCTGTTGAAGTGATTCTATATTTTTTTCAATCTGCGCAGCGTACTAATCTATTTTAGTAATGATAAAATCCCTCTGGCAATGCTAGCTGAATAGGTACAATTAAGGGGAGTAGGCAACATATACGTAAGCTTTAAAGTGTATTGAATGGATGCTTACCTACACCACTTTAGAAGGCTTACCTACACCACTGTAGAAGGCTTACCTACACCACTGTAGAAGGCTTACCTACACCACTGTAGAAGGCTTACCTACACCACTGTAGAAGGCTTACCTACACCACTTTAGAAGGCTTACCTACACCACTGTAGAAGGCTTACCTACACCACTGTAGAAGGCTTACCTACACCACTGTAGAAGGCTTACCTACACCACTTTAGAAGGCTTACCTACACCACTGTAGAAGGCTTACCTACACCACTGTAGAAGGCTTACCTACACCACTTTAGAAGGTTTACCTACACCACTGTAGAAGGCTTACCTACGCCACTGTAGAAGGCTTACCTACACCACTGTAGAAGGCTTACCTACACCACTGTAGAAGGCTTACCTACACCACTGTAGAAGGCTTACCTACACCACTTTAGAAGGTTTACCTACACCACTGTAGAAGGCTTACCTACGCCACTGTAGAAGGCTTACCTACACCACTTTAGAAGGCTTACCTACACCACTTTAGAAGGCTTACCTACACCACTGTAGAAGGCTTACCTACGCCACTGTAGAAGGCTTACCTACGCCATTTTAGAAGGCTTACCTACGCCACTTTAGAAGGCTTACCTACACCACTGTAGAAGGCTTACCTACACCACTTTAGAAGGCTTACCTACACCACTGTAGAAGGCTTACCTACGCCACTGTAGAAGGCTTACCTACGCCATTTTAGAAGGCTTACCTACACCACTGTAGAAGGCTTACCTACACCACTTTAGAAGACTTACCTACACCACTGTAGAAGGCTTACCTACACCACTTTAGAAGGTTTACCTACACCACTGTAGAAGGCTTACCTACACCACTTTAGAAGGCTTACCTACGCCACTGTAGAAGGCTTTCCTACGCCACTGTAGAAGGCTTACCTACGCCACTTTAGAAGGCTTACCTACGCCACTTTAGAAGGCTTACCTACGCCACTTTAGAAGGCTTACCTACACCACTGTAGAAGTCTTACCTACACCACTTTAGAAGACTTACCTACACCACTGTAGAAGGCTTACCTACGCCACTGTAGAAGGCTTACCTACGCCACTGTAGAAGGCTTACCTTAACCACTGTAGAAGGCTTACCTACGCCACTTTAGAAGGCTTACCTACACCACTGTAGAAGGCTTACCTACACCACTGTAGAAGGCTTACCTACGCCACTGTAGAAGGCTTACCTACGCCATTTTAGAAGGCTTACCTACACCACTGTAGAAGGCTTACCTACACCACTGTAGAAGGCTTACCTACACCACTTTAGAAGGCTTACCTACACCACTGTAGAAGGCTTACCTACACCACTGTAGAAGGCTTACCTACACCACTGTAGAAGGCTTACCTACGCCATTTTAGAAGGCTTACCTACACCACTTTAGAAGGCTTACCTACACCACTGTAGAAGGCTTACCTACGCCACTGTAGAAGGCTTTCCTACGCCACTGTAGAAGGCTTACCTACGCCACTTTAGAAGGCTTACCTACGCCACTTTAGAAGGCTTACCTACGCCACTTTAGAAGGCTTACCTACACCACTGTAGAAGTCTTACCTACACCACTTTAGAAGACTTACCTACACCACTGTAGAAGGCTTACCTACGCCACTGTAGAAGGCTTACCTACGCCACTGTAGAAGGCTTACCTACACCACTGTAGAAGGCTTACCTACGCCACTTTAGAAGGCTTACCTACACCACTGTAGAAGGCTTACCTACACCACTGTAGAAGGCTTACCTACGCCACTGTAGAAGGCTTACCTACGCCATTTTAGAAGGCTTACCTACACCACTGTAGAAGGCTTACCTACACCACTTTAGAAGACTTACCTACACCACTGTAGAAGGCTTACCTACGCCACTGTAGAAGGCTTACCTACGCCACTGTAGAAGGCTTACCTACGCCATTTTAGAAGGCTTACCTACGCCATTTTAGAAGGCTTACCTACACCACTGTAGAAGGCTTACCTACGCCACTGTAGAAGGCTTACCTACGCCACTGTAGAAGGCTTACCTACGCCATTTTAGAAGGCTTACCTACACCACTGTAGAAGGCTTACCTATGCCACTTTAGAAGGCTTACCTACACCACTGTAGAAGGCTTACCTACACCACTGTAGAAGGCTTACCTACGCCATTTTAGAAGGCTTACCTACACCACTGTAGAAGGCTTACCTACACCACTTTAGAAGGCTTACCTACACCACTGTAGAAGGCTTACCTATGCCACTTTAGAAGGCTTACCTACACCACTGTAGAAGGCTTACCTACACCACTGTAGAAGGCTTACCTATGCCACTTTAGAAGGCTTACCTACACCACTGTAGAAGGCTTACCTACACCACTGTAGAAGGCTTACCTACGCCATTTTAGAAAGCTTACCTACGCCACTGTAGAAGGCTTACCTACACCACTGTAGAAGGCTTACCTATGCCACTTTAGAAGGCTTACCTACACCACTTTAGAAGGCTTACCTACACCACTGTAGAAGGCTTACCTACGCCACTGTAGAAGGCTTACCTACGCCACTGTAGAAGGCTTACCTACACCACTGTAGAAGGCTTACCTACACCACTGTAGAAGGCTTACCTACACCACTTTAGAAGGCTTACCTACGCCACTGTAGAAGGCTTACCTACACCACTGTAGAAGGCTTACCTACACCACTGTAGAAGGCTTACCTACGCCACTGTAGAAGGCTTACCTACACCACTGTAGAAGGCTTACCTACACCACTGTAGAAGGCTTACCTACACCACTTTAGAAGGCTTACCTACGCCACTGTAGAAGGCTTACCTACACCACTGTAGAAGGCTTACCTACACCACTGTAGAAGGCTTACCTATGCCACTTTAGAAGGCTTACCTACACCATTTTAGAAGGCTTACCTACCCCAATTGCGTAATAATAATAATTTGGTGAGTGCTTATATTTGTCCTATTTCACACATGTACAAATGATGTTGCGTGACAAGTGACATGTGGCATCATTATTGTTTCCAGTCAGTATTGTTAACACCAGACACACAGACGCACATGTAACCATAATAGCAAAGGCTGATTTAATGAACTTCTCCGTGCTGGATGACCTTGGTTGAGGTGCCACATGGGTCTCTCGCTCTCTCTCCTGCCAGATGGTCTCGTCTAGACTCTACCCTCCCTCCACACACACACACACACACACACACACACACACACACACACACACACACACACACACACACACACACACACACACACACACACACACACACACACACACACACACACACACACACACACCACACAGGGGTTCCTGGGGCCAAACTAGGACCTCCAAGCCCAGACAGACACCTGCGGTTCACCCCTTGCCATCAGCATCAATAACTGTACTTCCGGATGGCATCACACAGCCAGCCGTTCTACTGCTAGCTACAGAATGTCTCTATGGGCCCTCTAATAAAGATCCATATTGATTTTAACCAAACAGAACAGAGCTGGCTAGAACTGATGACCATCAAAGCCAATAACTACAGTAACATCAGATTCAGTGCCTCCCAGCACCTTCCCTTCCTCTCGCTCTCCATTCCTCCCCTCTCTTTCTGTCTCCAGTAACTGGTAGTAGACAGATATTGAGACAGCTGCTTTTCCCTGTTGTCCATATCTGACCCCCCATGGAATAGTTTAATAAACCCGAGTCCTGATTAGTCAAACAAAAGCTGTGATATTATTGCATTGGCAGAAATATTAGGGGGTGTGTGTGTGTGTGTGTGTGTGTGTGTGTGTGTGTGTGTGTGTGTGTGTGTGTGTGTGTGTGTGTGTGTGTGTGTGTGTGTGTGTGTGTGTGTGTGTGCATGCGTGGGTTTTGATTTTAAAAAATGCTTCTTTTGCACACTTCATTTCAGCAACATTTTGGCAGTCATAACATAGGTCTGTTGAAGCCAGCTGTAATCCTCAGAATGATTGAAACAGTGAGTTTGGTGTCCAAATAAAGCTGATTTCCTATGTAAATGGGACTGAGAATGCATACACTAAATTAATAATCACACACGCACACGCCTACAATACTATCCAGCCTCAGTCACTTCGCATAGGGAATAAAACAATCGTTGAAAGCAAAAACAAGATTACATCAGCTTAAATCAGACTGAAGTTTTAGCTCTCTATCCAGGCTTCAGTGTCCGCATGGAAACCCGCAATTGCTGCCAATGAGATGGAGATTTGTGAATAATGCTTTATAGATTCAATTAAATTGCCCGAGATGAGAGAAAATCTGTGTAGATCCCTAAAATAACCCAGAACTGTGTATTTGATTTAAGTTCCAGGTGTGTAATGTTTGGTTTTGAAGACAGGGGAGATGATTGAGAAGGCGACCAAGAGAGGAGACTGGAGAATGAGGAAGTGAATACCAGAAGTGAACGGGGGAGTTGTAATTGTGTCATAGAGCAGACAGGAAAGGATTGAAACAAAGTATGTGAAACGGCAGGTGGGCTTTCTGTGCTTTCCTACCTCCAACTCTCCCTCTCTTTCTGTCCTTCTCCCACTCCCTCTCTGCCTCCTCTGTCTGGCAGTCTGAGACCAGCTGGAATCATTTGAATCATTTCTTTGAGCGGTGACCAGTTGAGCCCCCTAACCAGGTGGACTATCTGGGAGTCAGTGTGGCAGCGCTGGATAAACATGAACTCGCTACCAGCTACCTTCACTTCCATAAACGCTGACTACGTAGTGCTACCTACTATACCCACACTCATATTCCATCTCTCTCTCCCTTCTCTCTCCCTTCTCGCTCCTTACATTGTTCTCCTCCCTGCCTCGTTTCCTTCCTCTCCCTCCCTCCCTTGATCTTTCCCTTCCCACCCACTCATATTTACATATTCAGCCCATCTCAGGAAGTAATATGGAGCAAAGACACCCTCATATCTCATTCCACTTCACACATGGGTGCTAGAGCGTTTGTGTGTGTGTGTGTGCAGAGCCGGAAAAGATTAGATGATTTTGGGTGTGAGCACAAGTCGAGTCAGAACTCAGTGCTCAAATCTCCCCAGCTAAATTTCGCTGACAACCTGTCCGGTCTACAGAGATCTACAGCGAGTTGACAAACTGTGACAAAACATGGGCCCAATCAAACCATGTATTTCCACCTCATGTGTAAAATGTATGCAAAGTTTATTGGTGGCATTCATGTTTAGCATATTTTATAGTGGGTGCAGCAATATGCTTGTGTTACTAGATCCTAACAGTGCATTAAATGTCAAGGAAGTACACAAATAAGCAAAAAAATTAAAATGGAAAAATTTCATAATGAATCCAAGTAACAACCCAAATAACATTATCGGTAATCCAAATGCAATCTATGTGTATGTACACTGAAAGGATACAATAGGAATGATATGTACAGTGTGTGTAGATATATAACAGTAAACTATGTCAAGAATCCAGTATATAAATACGTGGTGTGTATAAACAGCATAACAAAAAATGCAAAGTACAGTAGTAGACATATTAGAATGAGCTACGTGAAGAATACAGTATATGAATACACAGAGGAAAAAGTATAAAAGAAACAGAAAGTGTCCAGTGTTTAATGACTCTATATACTGAGTGTACAAAACATTCCTAATATTGAGTTGCACCCCCTTTTGCCCTCAGAACAGCCTCAATCCATCAGTGCATGGATTCTACAAGGTGCCAAAAGCGTTCCACAGGGATGCTGGTCTATGTTGACTCCAATGCTTCCCACAGATGTGTCAAGTTGGCTGGATGTCCTTTCAGTGGTGGACCATTCTTGGTACACACAGGAAACTGTTGAGCGTGAAAAACCCAGCAGCGTTACAGTTCTTGACATACTCAAACCAGTGCGCCTGGCACCTACTACCATACTCCTTTCAAAGACACTTAAGTATTTTCCCTTGCCCATTCACCCTCTGAATGGCACACATACACAATCCATGTCTTAATTGTCTCAAAGCTTAAAAATCCTTCTTTAACCTGTCTCCTCCCCTTCGTCTACACTGATTGAAGTGGATTTAACAAGTGACATCAATAAGGGATAATAGCTTTCACCTGGATTTACCTGGTCAGTCTATGTCATGGAAAAATGTTTTGCACAGTTGATGGAGGATGGTGCAGTTGCCGTACCAGGCATTGATGCAGCCTGACAGAATGCTCTCAATGGTGCATCTGTGGAAATTTGTGAAGATCTTAGGGGCAAAGACAACTTTCTTCAGCCGCCTGAGGCACTGTTGTGCCTTCTTCACCACGGTGTCAGTGTGATGGGACCATTTCAGATCATCAGTGATGTGCACGTCGAGGAACTTGAAGCTTTTGACGCTCCCCACTGCGGCCCCGTCGATGTGGATGGGGGCGTGCTCTCTATGCTGTCTCCTGGAGTCCACGATCAGCTCTTTGGTTTTGTTCACGTTGAGGGAGAGGTTATTTTCCTGGCACCACTCTGTCAGAGGCCTCACCTCCTCAATGTAGGCTGTCTCATCGTTATTGGTAATCAGGCCTACCACTGTTGTGTCATCAGCAAACTTGATGATTCAGTTGGAGTCGTGCATGGCCACGCAGTCATGGGAAAAAGGTTTATATATTACCGCCTGGTGTGTGCGTGGGTGCCTGTGTGTGTACTTTACCAAGGGAGTGGGGACAATTGTAATACATTGTCTGAGAACACAGACACTACATTATCAGGGGATGAAGAGAGTTAATACTGCTGCTGCTGACTTTGTGGATATGCTGTCCTGTCATGTGGACATTTGTTAGGGGAATTCTGACTGTACCAAATGGCACCATATTCCCTATATAGTGCACTACTTTTGACTATAACACTATAGGCCTTGATCAAAAGTAGTGCACTAAATAGGGAATAGGGTGCCATTTGGGATTGATACCCCTTGTGTAAGGAACTGTTCTCACACAGGGTACAATTTATCTAGAGAATTCTTTTTCATAGGGAATGCACCATTTTTGTAACGTGCAAGGCTTCTACCATCTCCAAAGACCTCCGAACGTGGGAAGACATTCCTCAACTCTATTCCTATTCTCTGCACCGTTAGTGCATGCATTTTGGCTGCCCAGGGTATCCCATTTAATGTCTTGCTATTGCTTAACGGCACGTTAGCACAGTTCATATTCTCATTTAACATTCTTAGCAAAAGTGCTCAGTCTCCAGTGCACAAAGTGGAAGAGATGTGTACAATGGGACAAGGCGGCAGTATGGGAGGGAACTAAAGATACACAGTGGGTATGGGCTTTCTATAGACACACGACTGGTGAGAGAGATGACCTAGTATGGTGGAGTGGCATGAGTTATCAAAATGATAAGATTACACATTGGGGATAAAGGACAGTTGCATGCTGGTCAGGTTACCTTCTTTGCTCTTGAGAGCGCTGGAAGCGGGGTCGACGCTGGTTGCCTGGACACAGTACAACTCACGGTTCTGGACTCCGCCTCCACACAGCCCCGTTAGGTTACCACGACGACGGTCCTGTTGGCTTAGCAACATGTCCACCCTGCACTCAGTCCACTCTGTTGTCTTCCAGTTGTACCTGCAGAGGAGAACGAAGGGAGATTGATTTGATTCGATTTTTTACATAACATAGATTGAAAAGAATATGTACATGAATTAAATCATCAATGATGACAAAATTAAGTCATAGTTTGCCACCCAAAATGCCACCCTGTTCCCTAGTGCACTACTTTTCTATGAGGCTCTGGCCAAAAGCAGCGCAACTACAGGAATTGGGGTGCCATTTCTGATGCAGCCATTCCCATTCTGTTCCTTATAAGGGAAGATGATGGACAGAGGTTAGTGAGTACGAGTGGCTAGCAGAGCAAGAAAATGTACACTGCATCAATATTAACCGTATTTTATACCTGATGTGAATGAAGCAGATTGATTGATTGAGAAGATGCACAACCAAAGCCTGAAAGTGTCACGACTTCCACCGAAGTCGGCTCCTCTCCTTGTTCTGGCGGCGTTCGGCGGTCAACGCCAGTCTTCTAGCCATCGCCGCTCCACTTTTCATTGTTCCATGTGTTTTGTCTTGTTTCCCCGCACACCTGGTTTACATTCCCTAATCACACTACATATATATTCCCTCTGTTTTCCCCAGGTCTTTGTGTGGAATTGTTTTCCCCCGGGTACCGCCAGGTTGGTTTTCCCCCGGGTACCGTGTTTAACCCGTAGTATGTTTAATTCTTACACATTTGATTCATTGTGACTGTTGTTCGCGCTTTTCACTTTTGCCATTGGCTGGAGGTTTTTTGACGCAGTTGCGTCCGTCTGTTGCTTCTGCCAAATAAAGTGTGCGCCTGATCACGACTCTCTGCTCTCCTGCATCTGACTTCTATACCAGTAGTGCACAACCTGACAGAATTCCACAACCAACCATGGAGTCAATAGGAGCAGGTACCCCGGTCCGAGGGGTTGGGGAGCGCGTCACAGCACACTCGGCGATGCTGCAACATCTCGGCGCCACGATGGATCGCGTTGTCCAGACCATGGACCGCTGGGAGAGACAGGGAGTCTCTCCAGCGCCTCGACCAGCACAACCAGGGTTACCACTACCCGTCCCTCCTGTATCCGGTCCCAGTGGGATGCGTCTCGCCCTTCACAGGGAGCATGATGGGACGGCAGCACGGTGTCAGGAGTTCCTATTACAGCTGGACCTATACCTGGCCACCGTTCACCCGGCTCCCTCGGGAAGGGAGAGGGTGTCCACTCTCGTCTCGTGCCTCTCGGGGAGAGCTCTGGAGTGGGCAAACGCCGTGTGGGGAGAAGGAGATGCGGCGTTGGACCACTTCGAGGAAGGTGAACGTCTCTTCCACCTGAGGCAGGGGACGAGGAGCGCCCAGGAGTTGGCCCTGGAATTTCAGACCTTTGCCGCCGGAGCAGGATGGAATGACAGGGCCCTCATCGACCACTACCGATGCAGCCTGCGCGAGGATGTCCGTCGGGAGTTGGCCTACAGGGATGCCACCATCACCTTTGACCAACTGGTGGAACTGTCCATTCAGTTGGATAACCTGGTGGGCACCTGCAGACGTCCAGAGAGGGCTCAATCGGTTCCCGCTTCCAGCACCCCCGCTCCAGTGCCAATGAAGCTGGTAGGGGCTGCGCTCAGGGAGGCCGGAGTGGCCTTCACGTGCACCATCTGTGGCCACAGAGGGCACGCTGCCGGTCGGTGTCGTGTTGGTGCCTCTGGGAGTCGAGGCAGCAGGCAGGGCTCTCTGGCGTCACCCCAGGTGAGTCTCCACCACTCTCATCCAGAGCCCTCTGTTGTTCACCTGTTTGTGCATGTTTTTTTTCCTGAGTTTTCCCCGCATAAGGCGCTCGTCGATTCAGGCGCGGCTGGGAATTTTATCGACAGAGCATTCGCCCTTAGTTTAGGGATCCACATTGTTCCTGTGGTTAGACCCTTCCCGGTACACGCTCTGGATAGTCGACCATTAGGGTCCGGGTTAATCAGGGAAGCCACCATCTCCCTGGGCATGGTGACGCAGGGGGGTCACGAGGAGAGAATCAGTCTCTTCCTCATTGACTCTCCTGCGTTTGCTGTGGTACTAGGCCTTCCCTGGTTAGCTCGTCATGACCCCACTATTTCATGGCAACAGACGGCTCTCATGGTTGGTGGTCGCGAGAGTGCTCGGGGAGGTGTGTAGGGGTTTCCGTTGGTGCTACCATGGTGGAAAGTCCAGACCAGGTCTCCACGTGCGCATCCCCCCTGAATATGCCGATTTGGCTCTCGCCTTCTCCAAAAAGAAGGCGACTCAATTACCACCCCATCGACGGGGGGATTGTGCGATAAATCTCCTGGTAGACACTGCACTTCCCAGGAGTCATGTGTATCCCCTGTCACAAGCGGAGATGGCGGCTATGGAGACATATGTCTCTCAATCCCTGCGCCAGGGGTACATTCGGTCCTCCACTTCACCCGCCTCCCCAAGTTTCTTTTTTGTGAAGAAGAAGGAGGGAGGTCTGCGCCCGTGCATTGACTATCGAGGTCTAAATCAAATCACGGTGAGGTACAGTTACCCGCTACCTCTCATCGCCACGGCGATTGAGTCAATGCACGGGGCGCGCTTCTTCACTAAACTGGATCTCAGGAGAGCTTACAACCTGATGCGTATCCGGGAGGGAGACGAGTGGAAGGCGGCGTTCAGTACCACCTCAGGGCATTATGAGTACCTCAACATGCCGTACGGGTTGATGAATGCTCCATCAGTCTTCCAATCCTTTGTAGACGAGATTTTCAGGGACCTGCACGGGCAGGGTGTAGTGGTGTATATCGATGACATTCTGATATACTCCGCTACACACGCCGAGCATGTGTCCCGGGTGCGCAGGGTGCTTGGACGACTATTGGAGCATGACCTGTACGTCAAGGCTAAGAAATGCCTGTTCTTTAAGCAGGCTGTCTCCTTCCTAGTGTATCGCTTTTCCACCTCAGGGGTGTAGATGGAGAGTGACCGCATTTCAGCCGTGCGTAATTGGCCGACTCCCACCACGGTAAAGGAGGTGCAGCGGTTTTTAGGGTTTGCCAATTACTACCGGAGATTTATCCAGGGTTTTGGCCAGGTGGTGGCTCCCATTACCTCCTGTACGTTTGCAGTGGTCGGCTGAGGCGGACAGGGCTTTTGTGCACCTAAGGGCTCTGTTTACCTCGGCTCCCGTGCTGGCCCATCTGGATCCCGCTTTGGCGTTCATAGTGGAGGTGGACGCGTCCGAGGCTGGGATAGGAGCCGTGCTCTCTCGGGCATGCCACCGAAGCTCCGCCCCTGTGCTTTCTTCTCGAAGAAGCTCAGCCCGGCGGAGCGGAACTATGATGTGGGAGACCGGGAGCTGTTGGCTGTGGTTAAGGCTTTGAAGGCGTGGAGACATTGGCTTAAGGGGGCTAAACACCCTTTTCTCATCTGGACTGACCACCGCAACCTGGAGTACATCCGGGCAGCGAGGAGACTGAATACTCGTCAGGCAAGGTGGGCCATGTTTTTTACCTGTTTTGTGTTCACCCTGTCCTACAGACCAGGTTCCCAAAATGTAAAGGCAGACGCACTGTCCCGGCTGTATGACACAGAGGAGCGGCCCATGGATCAGACTCCCATACTCCCGGCCTCCTGCCTGGTAGCGCCGGTCGTGTGGGAGCTGGACGCGGACATTGAGCAGGCGTTACGTACAGAACCCGCTCCCCTCCAGTGTCCCGTCGGGCGTCTGTATGTTCCGTCTGCTGTCTGTGACCAGTTGATCTATTGGGCCCACACGTCACCCTCCTCTGGTCATCCGGGGATCGGTCGGACGGGGCGCTGTCTGAGTGGGAAGTACTGGTGGCCTACCTTGGCAAAGGACGTGAGGGTTATGTTTACTCCTGTTCGGTTTGCGCACAGTGTAAGGCTCCTACACACCTGCCCAGGGGGAAGCTACATCCCTTACCCATTCCACAACGGCTTTCAACACACCTGTCAGTGGATTTTCTGACCGATCTTCCTCCCTCACAGGGAAACAACACGATCCTGGTCGTTGTGGATCGTTTCTTTAAGTCCTGTCATCTCCTCCCTCTGCCCGGTCTCCCTACAGCCCTACAGACTGCGGAGGCCTTGTTTACACACGTCTTCTGGCACTATGGGGTGCCTGAGGATATAGTGTCTGATCGAGGTCCCTAGTTCACGTCGAGAGTCTGGAGGGCGTTCATGGAATGTCTGGGGGTCTCAATCAGCCAGGACCGGCCGGGGGAGTGGGCGGCGTTCGTGCCCTTGGCAGAGATGGCGCAGAACTCGCTCCGCCACTCCTCCACCAACCTCTCCCCCTTCCAGTGCATATTGGGGTACCAGCCGGTTCTGGCACCGTGGCATCAGAGTCAGACCAAGGCTCCTGCGGTGGACGACTGGTTCAGGAATGCCCATGTTCACCTCCAGCGGGCCGCGCCCAGGATGCCGCCAATGTTCACCTCCAGCGGGCCGTGCTGCGCCAGAAAACCAGCACGGACCGTGGGGGACACACACACACACACACACAATGCAAATAGTCTGGGTGGCCATTTGATTAGATGTTCAGGAGTCTTAGGTCTTTGGGTTAGAAGCTGTTTAGAAGCCTCTTGGACCTAGACTTGGCACTCCGATACCACTTGCCATGCGGTAGCAGAGAGAACAGTCTATGACTAGGGTGGCTGGAGTCTTTGACAATTTTTAGGGCCTTTCTCTGACACCGCCTGGTGTAGAGGTCCTGGACGGCAGGAAGCTTGGCCCCAGTGATGTACTGGGCAGTTTGCACTCTGTAGTGCCTTGCGGTTGGAGGCTGAGCAGTTGCCATACCAGGCAGTGATGCAACCTGTCAGGATGCTCTCGATGGTGCAGCTGTTGAACCTTTTGAGGATCTGTTGACCCATGCCAAATCTTTTCAGTCTCCTGAGGGGGAATAGGTTTTGTCGTGCCCTCTTCACGACTGACTTGGTGTGCTTGGACTATGTTAGTTTGTTGGTGATGTGGACACCAAGGAACTTGAAGCTCTCAACCTGCTCCACTACAGCCCCATCGATGAGAATGGGGGCGTGCATGGTCCTCTTTTTCCTGTAGTCCATAATCATCTCCTTTGTTTTGATCACATTGAAGGAGAGGAGGGAGAGGTTGTTGTCCTGGCACCACACAACCAGGTCTCTGACCTCCTCCCTATAGGCTGTCTCATCATTGTCGGTGATCAGGCCTACCACTGTTGTGTCATCGGCAAACTTAATGAGGGTGTTGGAGTCGTGCCTGGCCGTGCAGTCATGAGTGAACAGGGAGTACAGGAGGATCAGCGTGGCAGATGTGTTGTTACCTACCCTTACCAGCTGGAGCGGCCCGTCAGGAAGTCCAGGATCCAGTTGCAGAGGGAGGTGTTTAGTCCCAGGGTCCTTAGCTTATTGGTGAGCTATGAAAGCACTGTGGTGTTGAACGCTGAGCTGTAGTCAATTAACAGCATTGTCACATAGCTGTTCCTTTTGTCCAGGTGGTAAAGGGCGGTGTGGGGTGCAATAGAGATTGCATCATCTGTGGATCTGTTAGGGTGGTATGCAAATTGGAGTGGGTCTAGGGTTTCTGCGTTTCTGGGATAATGGTATAATGTGAGCCATGACCAGCCTTTCAAAGCACTTCATGGCTATAGACGTGAGTCCTACGGGTTGGTTGTCATTTAGGTAGGTTCTTGGGCACAGGGACTATGGTGGTCTGCTTAAAACATGTCAGGTATACAGACTCGGACAGGGAGAGGTTGAAAATGTTAGTGAAGACACTTGCCAGTTAGTCAGCGCATGCTCGCAGTACACGTCCTGGTAATCCGTCTGGCCCTGCGGCCTTGTGAATGTTGACCTGTTTAAAGGTCTTACTCACATTGGCTGCAGAGAGCGTGATCACACAGTCTTCCGGAACAGCTGGTGCTCTCATGCATGTAAAAAGCAATCCATTAAGACAGATTTGCACTCAGCACTGAATTCAAAGCTCTAGGATCTGCTTCAAAAGAACTTGAAAGGTTCCTTAAAATGCTTTAGAGAGAATGTTCTGTATTTGTTTTTCAGTTCAAATCCTCCCCAGGGTCACAAAATGTCTGCCTTTCCTCGGTCTCCGTGGCAATAATGGAATTGATTTCAGGTCCCCACCAATGAAAGGGCTCCATATTCATGAGTGGAGTGTCTCTTACTGGACCCTGGCCATTGCCATGGTGAGGTTGTGGGACAACGAGGCACCTAGGAGTTGCGGTCCATAGCTGGGTCTGGGGGTCTAGGACTGTGACAGATGGGGACACTCTAAAGGAGTCCCCATCTCTAAAGGACACTCTAACTGGGCCTCCTGCCAGAAGGTTCACACCTCTTCATCTCTCTCTCATCCGGGTCTTCTTCAAATGGTAGAAAGGGAGCATTGGTCCGTCGACATTGGTTTATTCCTTTCATCGTTATTAGGGGCAAAAAAAAGCAAAACATTTTCTCATAACCTATACAAAATACCCCATGGAAGAAGCCCAGGGACCAAGCTCACAAGATGTAAGTACATTGGTTATGTCCTGATCTGCATATTAACCTTACTGTACACAGTTTTACAAAAAATATGGACTGACTGATGTCCTCATGTAAACTCACTGTAACAATTTAGTTTTCAACCCAATGTAATAATTATTGTCATGCAGAACGAGCTTACTAGCAACTGCAGGCCAAAACACTCAAGCAGACTAGAGGTGTAAAAAGCCGATTGAGGAAATTACTTTCTCCCCACACCAGGGGAGTATAGTTCCACATGGCGCTGTACAGGTTCGGGTGGAGGAAGTAATTTAAGGGGACACACATGCATGCCATCACAGCACATGACTGCATAATGGGTGTGAAAGTGATGGTGTGTCAACATGCCCATCTGTGTGTGTGTGTGAGAGGGCGTGTGCGTGTGCGGGGGTGTGTGTGTGTGTGTGTGTGTGTGTGTGTGTGTGTGTGTGTGTGTGTGTGTGTGTGTGTGTGTGTGTGTGTGTGTGTGTGTGTGTGTGTGTGTGTGTGTGTGTGGCATTGGGATCAGATTAGACGTCGCACCGACCGACTGACTCTTTCCTAGACACACTCCATTCATCATTTCTTCCATCACTGGCAAAGAGCCAAATGCTTGGTCTGTTTGTTTTCTCTCCATCTCTCCTCATATGCCCCCCTCTTGTATGGCACCGTCGCCCCACACACTGAGCCAAACCCATCTCTTACCTCCCCGCATCTCACCCACCTCTAAGTCACTCATATTTGTCAATACATGCCCACCTCACCATCACCATTCTGGCTGTAGTTTGTACCCACTCAGGTCTGTGGTTTGTTCGCACTCAGGCTGTGAATAATAAGCCAGCAGATACCAAACAAGACACAGCCCAATAGTAGTGGGGTTGTTATTGTGGCTCCTCCCCCTAGTGTTAAATCCCCAGTGCTCTTAGTACCACCACTGCTGTTGTGTTGGATGGTTTAGCTACCGTCGTCACAGCAACCAGCCAACGTTCCCAGCCACATGACCTTAATCACTTAACACAGACTCAAACCATTTAGGTTATGCACATACACATTTAGTGTTAGAGACACACCAGCCCTGTCTGGATAAGTATCCCGTGCATTATCTGCAAGTGTTTATTGTTTTTAGACATCAAAGCTATTTAGGGGCGCAGACAGGCAGCTTACCCATAGTGCACTTTAGAGAGAGAGTAACTGTAGCTGTCAGCCAGCCTGCAGAGTAGAAGTGCAGTTCAATTGATCATCTGCAATCCTTGATTGGCGGACATTTTGAGGTGTTCCAATGGTTTTCGGAGCACCAATGTGAGTTGGCATCATTTTTGGATTGGACAATTTAGTTATCATCCCATGAGGAAATTCACTGTACAGCATACAAATAACACAATTCCTATACTGTTCATGAACATAGACATCCATATAAGAGATTGAAATCACACATTTTTTCAACGTTGGGTGATAGAGTACTTACACGATGCAGGGGGGTACCCCTTCTCCCTGAGGGGTGCAGGGTTCCTTCTCCTCCAGTTCGGGGCACTCCGCCCCTCCTCCCACGGGGAGCAGGTGTACCCGGCGTGTGCGTGTGTGTTCGCCCATGGGCCCGTTGAGCTCGTAGCAGTCCTTGGAGCAGGGCGACCAGTCGGTCCAGTCGCTCACCTCACAGTCCTTGGTCAGGACGCAGGCCTGGTAGGTCACTGGTAGGGACTCCTGAGAACACAGGCTGGAGGGAAGAGACAAGAGGTTCATTAATTACAAAGGTATCAGTGAAGCTGTTTGGTCAAAGGAATGAGGCAAGGTGTTCAAATAAGGCCAAACATGTCTGTGAGGCACTGAGTTTGAAGGTAGGCCTTGAAATACATCCACAGGTACACATCCAATTGACTCAAATGATGTCAATTAGCCTATCAGAAGCTTCTAAAGTCATGACATAATTTTCTGGAATTTTCCAAGATGTTTAAAGGCACTGTACGTATGAAGTGTATATACACTTCTGACCGACTGGAATTGTGATACAGTGAATTATAAAAGTGAAAATCTGTCTGTAAACAATTGTTGGAAAAATTACTTGTGTCATGCACAAAGAAGACGGCCTAACCGACTTGCCAAAACTATAGTTTGTTAACAAGAAATTTGTGGAGTGGTTGAAAAACAAGTTTTAATGACTCCAACCTAAGTGTATGTAAACCTCCGACTTCAACTGTAGCTTCTATAACAGCAAACACACATGACTCTCAGCCCCTGCCATTTGGTACATTGTTGGTATCAGATCAGGTAAGGCTCTTTGTGGTGCTTCAGATCAGCCAAAAAACTAAAATAACACCACATTACTCCTCACTTTGAAGGAGGAATATTCACATATTCTCAACATTAATCCTAGGATAGACCTAGATCATAGAGATATAATATATTCTACTTGAAGATATGGGAATATGATAAATGTGGTTATCTGTGATTTTCTCTGACTATCTCCCTATGCACGACCATCTAATTTTTCTTTCAAAATGTACAAAAGCATTCATATCCCTTTAAGAGAGTGGGATATATAGAGTACCAGTCAAAAGTTTGGACACACCTACTCATTCAAGGGTTTTTCTTTATTTTTACTATTTTCTACATTGTAGAATAATAGTGAAGACATGAAAACTATGAAATAACACACATGGAATCATGTAGTAACCAAAAAAATTGTTAAACAAATCAACATATATTTGAGATTCCAGAAAGTAGCCACCCTTTGAATTTATGACACCTTTCAACACTCTTGGCATTCTCTCAACCAGCTTCATGAGGTAGTCACCTGGAATGAATTTCAATTAACAGGTGTGCCTTGTTGAAAGTTAATTTGTGGAATTTCTTTCCTTCTTAATGCGTTTGAGCCAATCAGTTGTGTTGTGACAAGGTAGGGGTGGTATACAGAAGATAGCCCTATTTAGTAAAATACCAAGACCATATTATGGCAAGAACAGCTCAAATTAGCAAAGAGAAACTACAGTCTATCATTACTGAAGGTCAATCAATCCGGAAAATTTCAAGAACTTTGAAAGTTACTTCAAGTGCAGTTGCAAAAACCATCAAAGGCTATGATGAAACTGGCTCTCATGAGGACCGCCACAGGAAAGGAAAACCCAGAGTTACCTCTGCTGCAGAGAATAAGTTCATTAGAAATTGCAGTCCAAGTAAATGCTTCACAGAGTTCAAGTAACAGACACATCTCAAAGTCAACTGTTCAGAGGAGACTGCGTGAATCAGGCCTTCATGGACAAATTGCTGCAAAGAAACCACTACTAAAGGACACTAATAATAAGAAGGGACTTGCTTGGTCCAAGATACATGAGCAATGGACATTAGACCGTTTGAAATCTGTCCTTTGGTCTGATTAGTCCAAATGTTAGATTTTTTGTTCCAACCGCCATGTCTTTGTGAGACGCAGAGTAGGTGAACGGATAATCTCCGCATGTGTTGTTCCCACCGTGAAGCATGGAGGAGGAGATTTGATGGTGTGGGGGTGCTTTGCTGGTGACACTGTCAGCGATTTATTTAGATTTCAAGGCACACTTAACCAGAATGGCTACCACAGCATTTTGCAGTGATACACCATTCAATCTGGTTTGCACTTATTGGGACTATCACATACCTCCAGGCTGTATAAGGGATATTTGACCAAGAAGGAGAGTGTTGGATTGCTGCATCAGATGACCTGGCCTCCACAATCACCCAACCTCAACCCAATTGAGATGGTTTGGGATGAGTTGGATGGCAGAGTGAAAAAACAGCCAACAGCCAACAAGTGCTCAGCATATGTGGGAACTCCTTCAAGACTGTTGGAAAATCATTCCGGGTGATGCTGGTTGATAGAATGCCAAAAGTGTGCAAAGCTGTCATCAAGGCAAAGGGTAGCTACTTTGAAGAATCTCAAATATAAAATATATTTTGGTTTGTTTAACACTTTTTTGTTTACTGCATGATTCCATTTGTGTTATTTCATAGTTTTGATGTCTTCAGTATTATTCTACAATGTAGAAAATAGTTAAAAAAAATAAAAATAAAAACCGTTGAATGAGTAGCTATGTCCAAACTTTTGACTGGTACTATATATATATATATATATATATATATATATATATATATATATATATATATATATATATAAAATCTTCCACATTGACATTAGTGTATTTTTGTAGATCGTTGACAAAAAAATCACAATTAAATCCCTTTTTATCCCACTTTGTAACACATTAAAATGTTAAGAAATCCAATGCGGGTGTAGACTTTCTATAGGCCCTGTAACTCAGACTATAAATTATAAGTGCGACTTACCTGAGTGCATCAGCATTGCCGCTCCTGTGAACACAGGTCACCTCCCGGGTCTGGTATCCAACCTGCAGGTCCCAGAACTTCCCTCCCTGTCGGTTCTGTCTGTTCCTGTTCCTCTTATTTTTGATCAGCTCCTTGGTCTCTGGGTCTTTCACCCTCCCCCTCCCCCTCACCCTTGCCCGCTCTCTCACCCGCTCTCTCACCCGCTCCTTGACTGTTTCCTTGTTTTTCCTGCGTCCTTCTTTGGCTGCCTGTCTGCCTTTTCTTCCCTCCTTTCTTTCCTCCTTTCTTTTCATCCTTTCTTCTTTACTCAGACGAGGCTGGCGTGGGGTGGGCACCTCGCTGCCCTCTTTGTCCTCTTTACCCTCTTTACCCTCTCTGCCTTTACGTAGCCGGCGAGGGACAGCCACAGCTTTACCTTGACTAAGAGTTGGAGCCTGCCTGGCCGTGCGAGGGAGGGGTACAGAGCAGGGACCCCAGGATCCCACCCTTAGACTATAGAGGCTCTCTGGGCCCGCGCAGGGACCTGGCTGACAAGTCTGGAACTCTGTCAGGTTAGGGCAGGCCGAACCCCCAAACATGGGCGGCGCCAGGACAAAACGAACACGATTCTGAAGACCCGTGCCACACGTTTTTGAACAGGAAGTCCATGGGGTGAATTGGGAGACCACGCAGTCCCGTGGGCACGGGATCAGACAGGCCTGCTCCAGCCTGGGCTTGGGCTCAAAGTATTCACAAATCGCCACATCCTCCGCTGGCACGCCATCCGCTATCTGGACGCAGCCCACCTCACGTGTCTGGATGCCCTCCTCGCCGTGGAGACACACGGCTGGCCGCTGGATCACCCCGGTGCTACGCATGGACACAGGCACGCACTGATTCCAGGCGCCCAGCTGCCAGTCATACAGGTCCTTGTGCCAGTCACAAACGTGGAAGCAGCTCTGCTGGTTCTCTGGGCGCTCGGCCTGGTCACAGTTGGTGTGAAGGGTGGTCCAGCCTTCAGAGTGGGCACACCACACTGCCCGGCTCTGGCTGCCCCCTGGGCCACACTCGCTGCCCATACACCGGCCCCATGGACCTGGGGAAACAGAGACAGTGAGGTCACAGGGAGTTCAACTGAAGAATGTACTATCAGAGCAGTTAGTCAGAATATTATCCAAATGTAAAGCATACTGTGGAGGTAACTCAGCTCCTAACTGTCAGATTTTACTGTACAGCAGTGAATCACTATGAAGACTGTGTAAAAGTCCTTCTATCGTTCCGTCTAAATGTTGCCATTCAAGACTTGGTCAAAAGTCGGAGGGCAGTTTATAAGGAATTTGCATCATCTCGCCATATGACTTTCCTGTTAATCAAAGCCCCGTGAAATCCCAGAAGACCAAGCTCTCTAGTGCTGCTATACCAGAGGACTATTAGTCAAAGTCTCTAAAGTGCTTCTAAGGACAACAGAACTGTAATGTGTTTACACATCCAACCGAAACAACCAAAGTGCTTCGTAGAGGAAGAATAAGTACTTCCTGATAAATAACGCACACACACACACTCCGGCAAATCACTCCTCCAAATCACTCCGCCAACTGCAATTAAATCACTCCGCCAAGTGCAATTTTCTGATATACTTCCTTCCTCTAGGATTTATGAGAATGCAATTAAAGGTCTAGGCAAACATCCCCTTCGAGCATAAAATGCCAAGTAGGTACACGACAGGCAGACAGAGAGCCCAGAGTCAGGGCAGCATTACCACTCTGACTGGATCAATATTCCCAGGAAATGAGGAAGATGGAAGGTATAGTGGGGAGGGAGGTCACTGAGGAATAACCTAACCTGGCTTACCCTAGCATAAACAGTCAGTGAATCATTCTATCAATTCTGCAAGAAGGATGAGCAGGGCTTCTAATAATGGTACAATCAGCCCATGACATCACCAGCGCTGATGTGCTTGTGTTTGAGGTGCTGAAAGGACAGCTCCGCCAATCTCCGGCTGGATAGGATTCACTGCAATGTGGGCCCATCTTGTGGTGCTGAAGGACAGCCCTACTATTCTATCAGTGAGGATTAGCGGTGGGGAGGGCCCTTCGCTAGTTTATTTGAGCTCTGTTTTATGTTGTTGGATTGAGCAGCTTGCAGTGCTGCTGCTGGATTGGGCTGCCTGCCTTTCTGAAAGCTGAGGCTAGGAGTGAGAGCCTTCATAGTTTACTGTGTGAGAGGGCAAGCTGCTCAGAGGAATCTGTATTACAGAAGTGGGTCAGAGTCAGAGGTATCCTCCTCCTAGCTCAATGAACTACCACGGGCTCTCCCATCCACCCCCTTCTTTTCCCCCGCATCTCCCCTCCTCTCTGGTGTCCCAGTGATCTATCTAAGCAGAGCCAGGGAGGAGTGCCGGCTGTTGTAACAAGGACACAGCCTGGGGGTTTACTGAATCCTGGTCCCAGATCAGTTATTGCTGTGTAACAAGGCATAATAACAACCAGAGGAGTAGGCATAACAGATCTGGGACCAGGCAAGGGTGAGTGTAGCCTACAGGGGGAGGAATCACAAAGGAAGCAAAGCTAAGAGCTGAAAGCTGAAGGAGTCAACCTGGGTTTGTCGTTTGGGAGTTGTCTTAAGGGTCAGATAACTTCAAGAAGACATAAGTAATCATTTCCCCCAAGAGATTCATACATTTTCCATATTTGTGTATGTCTGCATGTCTTGCTGTATGCCTGATTATACACACATGGTAAACTACTACTGATTGACTGCCTGAGGTTCAGCACAGGGGAACTCTCTATGAATGAAAAGCTTAAATTGCTGCACAATCCGCTTTGGCTACCTGAAAACCAGACACAAGCAAGAATCTGTTCCCCCTATTATGCTACAAGACTGTTTCCTACCAGGGAAGACTAGATAAAGTTCCAATGTAGGCCACTACATCTGCCTGACATAGAATAGACTAGCCTGGGATGTGTGATTCATGACAAGCAGGGCCGGAAGGATAGAAGAGAGGAGAGGAGAGGAGTCTGAGGACTGAGGAAGGAGGACAGGGGCTGTTTTAAGCAGTGCTTTATGTCTTGACTCAGTAAAGCACAGCCATGGTGATGAAAATGTCAGTGGAAGGAGCAGCACCTGAATTAGCAGCAGAGAGAGAGGCCGGTCGATACGCATCAATAACACCTAGCAAGAAACTGCCTTCGACACAACAGACAGCCCTGCCGCTGCCGCTGAGACACACACACACAAACAAACGCACACATAAACAGACACATGGACTCATGGACTCATGGACACATGGACTCATAAACTCATGGACTCATGGACACATGGACACATGGACACATGGACTCATGGACTCACGGACTCACGGACTCATAAACTCATGGACTCATGGACACATGGACTCATGGACACATAGATATATATTTTTACATAAAAATTTTAGTCATTTAGCAGACGCTCTTATCCAGAGCGACTTGCAGTAGTGAATGCATACATTTCATACATAATTTGTAAGTCGCTCTGGTTAAGAGCGTCTGCTAAATGACGTAAATGTAAAATGTAAATCTTTTCCCCGTACTGGTCCCCCGTGGGAATCAAACCCACAACGCTGGCGTTGCAAACACCATGCTCTACCAACTGAGCCACACATATAGATATGTAAACACGTAGACTCAGATACATAGGCACATACACATTTATGGCTGCTATTGTAACATACTCCTTGCTAGAAAGAGAGGGAAAAGCGCGTTTGACCGGCCTTTTCACAAAGAAATCAACACTAAATTGATTTTCATAATTGAGAGAAAGGACAAAAGAGGCATCTGATTAGCTAAGGGGTTTAAGCATTCCCAGCACTCTATTCTCTAAACAAGAACATGTTACAGCTGTGACACATTAGCCTCCGCAGGGGAAGGGTGTGCGCTGTGTGTGTGTGTGTGTGTGTGTGTGTGTGTGTGTGTGTGTGTGTGTGTGTGTGTGTGTGTGTGTGTGTGTGTGTGTGTGTGTGTGGAGGGGGGGATTTTGGATTCAGAGGCTCCCCACTCTGCAGGTGTTCACAGTAATTTATGAACATGTCAGTGGGTGATATGGTTATCCACAGTATGACAGAGAGGGGGAGTGAGTGGGGGAAAACAGTTCAAATTGACCTGCTTCACCCCATCACACAACCACACATGCACACACACACACACACACACACACACACACACACACACACACACACACACACACACACACACACACACACCTGCGTCCCCTGTCAACCACTGAGAGCAGCCAGGAGGAAATAAGGGCCCTCTAACAATGTAGAGGAGGGGAACAAGGGGTGTGATACATCAGCCAAACCCCGCTCTTCAAGCCCCCCTTAGAACACCCACCCCAGGGGGGCCAACACAGAACACACACCCCAGGGGGACCAACCAGAAACACCCACCCCAGGGGGACCAACCAGAAACACCCACCCCAGGGGGACCAACCAGAAACACCCACCCCAGGGGGACCAACCAGAAACACCCACCCCAGGGGGACCAACCAGAAACACCCACCCCAGGGGGACCAACCAGAAACACCCACCCCAGGGGGACCAACCAGAAACACCCACCCCAGGGGGACCAACCAGAAACACCCACCCCAGGGGGACCAACCAGAAACACCCACCCCAGGGGGACCAACCAGAAACACCCACCCCAGGGGGACCAACATAGAACACGTTAGCGAAAGAGAAAGAAAGAAGAGAAGTGGCGATGTGAGAGATTGACGGTTAGTTTGAAAGGCAAATACCGAAATAGAGAGAGAGAGGAGGGGGGAGAGGAGCCTATTGTGAAGAGAGATGGATGATGATGTAGAGAGAGTGAGTGAGTGAGTGAGTGAGTGAGTGAGTGAGTGAGTGAGTGAGTGAGTGAGTGAGTGAGTGAGTGAGTGAGTGAGTGAGTGAGTGAGTGAGTGAGTGAGTGAGTGAGTGAGTGAGTGAGTGAGTGAGTGAGAAAAGCCAATTATTGGGCCATGTACCAGTCCTTAGATCCACAGCCCTAGGGCCCTAATGTTTGCGTGGCTATAAGTACACTCATCTTCCCCACCATCACCACACACACACACACACACACACACACACACACACACACACACACACACACACACACACACACACACACACACACACACACACACACACACACACACACACACACACACACACACACACACACACACACACAATCCTGACTTAGCTCTGTGTTTCTCTGCCTTTCCAGTAACACACCACACACAGCTTTAATCATTGCAAATTACATTCCCCTCTGCTGCTCACACACCCCAGTCATTACCCTCAGCAGTTATTTTCCTGCCACGCTATCGCATTTTGTATCACCAGACAAATCAATTACTCACGATCCTTTTATTTGTTTATTCGTTTTAATCCCCCTCTCTCTGCAGACAGCTTTGAATCGATAGGAGGGAGAAGGTCATCTTTTGAGGGAAGTAAGTGATGTTTTTCTGCCTTTGGAGACAGGCTGTAACAGGCTGTAATGCTGGTGTCTCAACACCCTGTTATTCACTGATAAGATGATGAACCGAGGCCCTCGTTGTGCTTCCTCGTTGTGCTTCCACAGGAGGGGAGAGACTGGGGGGAAGGAGAGGAGGAGGGGAGAGACTGGGGGAAGGAGAGGAGGAGGGGAGAGACTGGGGGGAAGGAGAAGAGGAGGGGAGAGACTAGGGGGAAGGAGAGGAGGAGGGGATAGACTGGGGGGAAGGAAAGGAGGAGGGGAGAGACTAGGGGGAAGGAGAGAGAGGGAGAGAAGGGCAAGAGAGAGAAAGGGAGGGAAGAGAGGAGAGAGAGAAAGACAGACTGAAAGAGAGCAAGTGAGAGAGAGAGAGAGAGAGAGAGAGAGAGAGAGAAAGCGAGAGAGAGAGAGAGAGAGAGAGAAAGAAAGAGAGAGGGACATGCTTATTTCCTCAGTTGCTTTCTTGACAGCTAAAAAAATTGGATCAGTGTGAAAATTCAGCCCCAGTAATGGGATGACTTTTATATGTCCCTCTCCCCTCTCTCCATCCCTCACTTCTCCGCCTATCCCTCTCTCCCATGGTGCCTGGTAGAGGACAGGCGGTGGCATTTACCAGGGAAATGGAAAGCAGTGTGAGGTGTTGCACCCCACCAGAGGGTTTGGGTGGAGGCGTGTGTGTGCGTGTGTGTGTGTGTGTGTGTGTGTGTGTGTGTGTGTGTGTGTGTGTGTGTGTGTGTGTGTGTGTGTGTGTGTGTGTGTGTGTGTGTGTGTGTGTGTGTGTGTGTGTGTGTGCGTGCGTGCGTGCGTGCGTGCGTGCGTGCGTGCGTGCGTGCTTTCGTGCGTGCGTGCGTGCGCGCACATGCATGTGCGTTCATTTGTGTGTCTCACCATAGGGTATGGATTGAGAAGATGGGAAAACGGGGGGAAATGGGGAACCCCATCAGGCTAGTCAATCTGTATTCATACTGAATGCTGAACACACGCCTATGATAAAGAAACTGTGAAAAGGTCAGGGATTTCAGATTAACCATTTACTTCATGTCGCCATGTGGAGACGATGTTATGTCCATCATTTCCATTAAAATGGAAACAAGGGATAGCTTCCCGACCCTAAAGCACAAACTGAGAACGTCGAGGCCCCAGGTATTAGTGTGCTTACGCCAGAAACACAACCTCATAGGACAGAAACATCTGCTCAGATCTTCCTCCAATAGAGGAGCAACTATATTTATCTTCCTCTCCCTGTCCCTCCCTTTCCTCCTCTCTCTATCTCTCCCATTCCCTCTCCCTCTCTCTTTCAATTTGTTCTCTCTGAGATGACCTTCTGTGGTTGAGTGACCTACTTCCAGGTCACCTGTTGTCTGAGCGGTGGTTGAATCACACAGTGATTCAGCACTTTGATCTCCAACAGGATTGATCAAATGAAAAGGGGGAGTGTGTAAATGAAGGAAAATGAAAGAGTCAATGTGTAAATGGACAGGACATTGTATTGTTCTCTTCGTGGTTCTCTTCGTGGTTCTCTTCCTGGTTCTCTTCCTGGTTCTCATAGTGGTTCTCTTCCTGGTTCTCTTCCTGGTTCTCATAGTGGTGGTTTTGATGGCGTGCTAAGAGAAGACTAGCTCTGTTTATGAAGGAAAGCTTTACGCAGTTTCTCAGACAACATTTGAACCAAATGACAGCATGTTGTAAAGCTTTTGTGTTAAGGCATCAGTAAAAGCATCCCCACCAGACGTTGTTTCTATATCCATAAAGAGGGTTTCCCAGACACAGGTTAAGTATAGCTCTGTCAGAAATAGGCTTTCTGGAAATCAGACCCTAAAAGAATTGTACCATAACATCTAACTGACCACACAATAAAGCACCCCAGACAGGCACGAAGACAGGACAATCAGTCTGAAACTATGTAGTCATTAAATAAAATAAAATCATTAAATAAAATACTATTTTATTTGTCACATGCGCCAAATTACAACAGATGTAGATCATACTTAAAGATGTCCAAGATGGCATAGCAGTCAGACGTCTTTGTCTTTGTCTCGTCCCATGTATATATATTTTTATATATTTTTCTTCGCATTCTTTTTAATATTTTTCCTTAACCTCAACTTCAAAATACTCTCCTGCAACCCGCCTCACCCAATGTGGTGTGGATCTGGGGTTTTTTCTAAAGTATTTCTATTTACCTACGAACTGGAATACCGCAACTGAGGCTAGCTAGCTAACTAGCTACCCACTATCAGTTATCAGTCAGCTAACCACTGCTAGCGGTCATCAGCTAACCTTTAGCTCGGAAAGCACTCGCCAGTTCGTACAACGCGTTTCAACCCAGATCATACCAGACCTATTTTTCTCTCCATATCCCCGGATTCCTACCGCAAACTCTGAACCTTTTCATCTGGATCATGGCAGCTAGCTAACCGCAACCCGGGTTGACTACTCCTGGCTAACGTTTCCGTCCCGGAGCAAGCACCAACCAGCCTGGAGCTAGCCCATGCTAGACCCATCTCCTGAAGCCCACTCCTCGGCTACAATATCCGGAACCCTTCTACTGCCGGTACGGGGCACGGAACCCCGACGATCCTTCACAACTGGAATACCGACATAATCTGCCTGAGGATCCCAGCAGGCCCCTCAGGCGCGATGTCCCCTGAAGGCCCATTCTGCTAGCTAGCTATCTATAGCATATTGGACTGTTTGCTGATCCATTGGCCAGTTTCTTGGACCACTATACCCATTTTGCCAATTGGACTTGAACCCCTCTGCTACTTGGAACCCTACTAATTCCACGACTGGTCTATTGACGTCACCGCACAAGGAGGCAAAAACAGACTTTCCCCGTCGCGACATCCCTTAAAGGCCCTTATGCTAGCTTGCTAGCCCCGGCCTGCTAACTGCTAGCTTGCTATCCCTGGCCTGCTAACTGTCTGAATCGCCGTGTTCCCAGCCAGCCCAACCACTCACTGGACCCATATGGTCACTTGGCTACGCATGCCTCTAACCTAATATCAATATGCCTTGTCCATTACTGTCCTGGTTAGTGATTACTGTCTCATTTCACTGTAGAGCCTCTAGCCCTGCTCAATATGCCTTAAGCAACCATGTTGTTCCACCTCCCACATATGCGATGACATCACCTGGTTTAAACATCTCTGGAGACTATATCTATCTCATCATTACTCAATGCCTAGGTTTACCTCCAAAGTACTCTCTTCCTACCATACCTTTGTCTGCTCCCTTTACTACTCTCTGTTCCAAACGTGCTAGATAGCCAGCTCTTATAGCCTTTAGCCGTACCCTTCTCCTACTTCTCCTCTGTTCCTCTGGTGATATAGAGGTTAATCCAGGACCTGCAGTGCCTAGCTCCACTCCTACTCCCCAGGTGCTCTCATTTGTTGACGTCTGTAACCGTAAAAGCCTTGGTTTCATACATGTTAACATTAGAAGCCTACTCCCTAAGTTTGCTTTATTCACTGCTTTAGCACATTCTGCCAACCCGGTGTCTTAGCCGTGTCTGAATCCTGGCTTAAGAAAACCACTAAAAACCCTGAAATTTCCATCCCTAACTATAACATTTTCCGCCAAGATAGAACTGCCAAAGGGGGCGGTGTTGCAATCTACTGCAGAGATAGCCTGCAGAGTTCTGTCTTACTATCCAGGTCTGTACCAAAACAATTTGAGCTTCTACTTCTAAAAATTCACCTTTCTAGAAACAAGTCTCTCACCGTTGCCGCTTGCTATAGACCACCCTCTGCCCCTAGCTGTGCCCTGGACACCATATGTGAATTGATTGCCCCCCATCTTTCTTCTGAGCTCGTGCTGCTAGGTGACCTAAACTGGGACATGCGTAACACCCCGGTCATCCTACAATATAAGCTTGATTCCCTCAATCTCACACAAATTATCAATGAACCTACCAGGTACAACCCCAAACCCGTAAACACGGGCACCCTCATAGATATCATCCTAACCAACCTGCCCTCCAAATACACCTCTGCTGTTTTCAACCAAGATCTCAGCGATCACCTCCTCATTGCCTGCATCCGTAATGGGTCTGCGGTCAAACGACCACACCTCATCACTGTCAAACGCTCCCTAAAACACTTCAGCGAACAGGCCTTTCTAATCAACCTGGCCGGGGTATCCTGGAATGACATTGACCTCATCCCGTCAGTAGAGGATTTCTGGTTATTCTTTAAAAGTGCCTTCCTCACCATCTTAAATAAGCACGCTCCATTAAAAAAATGTTGAACCAGGAACAGATATAGCCCTTGGTTCACTCCAGACCTGTCTGCCCATGACCAGCACAAAAAACATCCTGTGGCGTTCTGCATTAGCATCAAATAGCCCCCGTGATATGCAACTTTTCAGGGAAGTTAGGAACAAATATGCACAGGCAGTTAGGAAAGCTAAGGCTAGCTTTTTCAAACAGAAATTTGTATCCTGTAGTACAAACTTAAAAAAGTTCTGGGACACTGTAAAGTCCATGGAGAATAAGAGCACCTCCTCCCAGCTGCCCACTGCTCTGAGGCTAGGAAACACTGTCACAACCGATAAATCCACTTTAATTGAGAATTTCAATAAGCATTCTCTACGGCTGGCCATGCTTTCCACCTGGCTATCCCTACCCCGGTCAACTGCCCGGCACCCTCCACAGCAACCCGCCAAAACCCACACCATTTCTCCTTCACCCAAATCCAGATAGCTGATGTTCTGAAAGAGCTGCAAAATCTGGACCCCTACAAATCAGCTAGAAAATCTGGACCCTCTCTTTCTAAAATTATCTGCCGAAATTGTTGCAACCCCTATTACTAGCCTATTCAACCTCTCTTTCATATCGTCTGAGATTCCCATAGATTGGAAAGCTGCCGCGGTCATCCCCCTCTTCAAAGGGGGAGACACTCTAGACCCAAACTGCTACAGACATATATATATTCTACCCTGCCTTTCTAAGGTCTTTGAAAGCCAAGTTAACAAACAGATAACCGACCATTTCGAATCTCACCGTACCTTCTCCGCTATGCAATCTGGTTTCAGAGCTGGTCATGGGTGCACCTCAGCCATGCTCAAGGTCCTAAACGATATCATAACCACCATCGATAAGAGACATTACTGAGCAGCCGTATTCATCGACCTGGCTAAGGCTTTCGACTATGTCAATCACAACATTCTTATTGGCTGACTCAACAGCCTTGGTTTCTCAAATGATTGCCTCGCTTGGTTCACCAACTACTTCTCCGATAGAGTTCAGTATGTCAAATCGGAGTGCCTGTTGTCCGGACCTCTGGCAGTCTCTATGGGGGTGCCACAGGGTTCAATTCTCGGGCCGACTCTCTTCTCTGTATACATCAATGATGTCGCTCTCGCTGCTGGTGATTCTTTGATCCACCTCTACGCAGACGACACCATTCTGTATACCTCTGGCCCTTCGTTGGACACTGTGTTTTAACTAACCTCCAGATGAGCTTCAATGCCATACAACTCTCCTTCCGTGGCGTCCAACTGATCCTGAATGCAAGTAAAACTAAATGCATGCTCTTCAACCATTCGCTGCCCGCACCTGCCCGCCCGTCTAGCATCACTACCCTGGACGGTTCTGACTTAGAATATGTGGACAACTACAAATACCTAGGTGTCTGGTTAGACTGTAAACATCTCCTTCCAGACTCACATTAAACATCTCCAATCCAAAATTAAATCTAGAATCGGCTTCCTATTTCGCAACAAAGCATCCTTCACTCATGCTGCCAAACATACCCTCGTAAAACTGACCATCCTACCGATCCTCGACTTCGGCGATGTCATTTACAAAATAGCCTCCAACACTCTACTCAACAAATTGGATGCAGTCTACCACAGTGCCATCCATTTTGTCACCAATACCCCATATACTCCTCACCCCTGCAACCTGTATGCTCTCGTTGGCTGGCCCTAGCTTCATACTCGTCGCCAAACCCACTGGCTCCAGGTCATCTACAAGTCTCTGCTAGGTAAAGCCCCGCCTTATCTCAGCTCACTGGTCACCATAACAGCACCCACCCGTAGCACGCGCTCCAGCAGGTATATCTCTCTGGTCACCCCCAAAGCCAATTCTTCCTTTGGCCGCCTCTCCTTCCAGTTCTCTGCTGCCAATGACTGGAACGAACTGCAAAAATCTCTGAAGTTGGAGACTCTTACCTCCCTCACTAGCTTTAAGCACCAGCTGTCAGAGCAGCTCACAGATCACTGCACCTGTAAATAGCTCATCTGTAAATAGCCCATCCAATCTACCTCATCCCCATACTGTATTTATTTATTTATCTGGCTCCTTTGCACCCCAGTATCTCAACTTGCACATTCATCTTCTGCACATCCTACTATTCCAGTGTTTAATTGCTATATTGTAATTAATTTGCCACCATGGCCTATTTATTGCCTTACCTTTCTTATCCTACCTCATTAGCACATGCTGTACATAGATCTTTCTACTGTATTATTAATTGTATGTTTGTTAATTCCATGTGTAACTCTGTGTTGTTGTATGTGTCGAACTGCTTTGCTTTATCTTGGCCAGGTCGCAGTTGCAAATGAGAACTTGTTCTCAACTAGCCTACCTGGTTAAATAAAGGTTAAATAAAAAAATAAAAACAATTAAATACCGTGAAATACTTACTTAGAAGCCCTTAACCAACAATACAGTTCAAGAAATTGTTTATATAATTTTTTTAATTAAACAAATCAAAAGGTAATACAAGAAAATGTCATAACAATAACGAGGCTATTTACAAGGGTTACCGCTACCAAGTCAATGTGCGTGGGTACAGGTTCGTTGAGGTAATTTGTAAAGTTAATATGCATAGATAATAAACAACTAGTAGCAGCAGTGTAAAAACAAAGGGGGTGGGGGGTCAATGTAAATACTCCTGGTGGCCATTTGATTAATTGTTCAGTAGTCTTATGGCTTGGGGGTAGAAGCTGTTAAGGAACCTTTTGGTCCTAGACTTGGCGCTTCGGTACCGCTTGGGTGACTTGTGTCTTTGCCAATTTCTTGGCCTTTCCTCTGACACCACCTAATATATAGGTCCTGGATGTCAGGAAGCTTGGCCCCAGTGATGTACCGGGCCATATGCACTACCCTCTGTAGCCCCTTACGGTCAGATGCCGAGCAGTTGCCATACCAGGCGGTGATGCAACCGGTCAGGATGCTCTCGATTGTGAAGTTGTAGAACTTTTTGAGGATCTGGGGAGTGCGTGATCACACAGTTGTGCAGAGCAGCTGGTGCTCTCATGCATGCTTCAGTGTTGCTTGCCTTGAAGCGAGCATAAAAGGCATTTAGCTTGTCAGGTCTGCTCGCGTCACTGGGCAGCTCACAACAGGGTTTCCTTTTGTAGTTAATAATAGTTGTCAAGCCCTGCCACATCTGACGAGCATCAGAGCTGATGGAGGATTCAATCTTGGTCCTGTATTGACACTTTGCCTGTTTGATGGTTCGTCTGAGGGCATAGCGGGATTTCTTGTAAGTGTCCAGATTTGTGTCCCACTCCTTGAAAGCGGCAGCTCTAGCCTTTAGCACGGTGAGGATGTTACCTGTAATCCATGGCTTCTGGTTTGGATATGTACGTACAGTCACTGTGGGGACCACGTCGTCGATGCACTTATTGATTAAGCCGGTGACTGAGGTGGTATACTCCTCATTGCCATTGGATGAAAACCGGAACATATTCCAGTCTGTGCGAGCAAAATAGTCCCGTAGCGTAGCATCCGGGTCATCTGACCACTTCTGTATTGAGCAAGCAGGAATCAGGATAGAATTATGGTCATATTTGTCAAATAGAGGGTGAGGGAGAGCTTTGTATTTGTGTCTGTGTGTGGATTAATGGTGGTCTAGAGTTTTTTTTATCCTCTGGTTGCACATGTGACATGATGGTAGTAAAACAAATTTAAATTTGCCTGCATTGAAGTCCCCGGCCACTAAGAGCACCGCTTCTGGATGAGCATTTTCTTGTTTGCTTATGGCCTTATACAGCTCGTGGAGTGTGGCCTTAGTGCCAACATCGGTTTGTGGTGGTAAATAGATGGCTACGAATAATATATGTGAGTACTCTCTTGGTAGATAGAGTGATCTACAGCTTATCATAAGGTATTCTACCTTTAGGCGGACAATAACTCGAGACTTCTTTAATTTTAGACATTGCGCACCAGGAGTTATTGACAAATAGACACACACCCCCACCCCTCATCTTACCAGATGTAGCTGTTCTGTCCTGCTGAACCAGCCAGCTCTATATGATCTGTGTCGTCATTTAGCCACGCTTCTGCGAAACATATGATATTACCGTTTTTAATGTCCCGCTGGTAGGATAGTCTTAATCGTAGATCGTCCAGTTTGTTTTCCAATGATTGCATGTTGGCCAATAATACGGAAGGCAGTGGTGGTTTACCTACTCGTCTGAAAATTCTTACAAGTCACCCCGCCCTCCCCCCCTTTTTCTTCACGCAGATGACGGGATTTGGGCCTTGTCACGACAAAGCAGTATTTCCTTTGCGTCGGACTCATTCAAGAAAAAATCTTTGTCCAGTTCGAGGTGAGCAATCGCTGTTCTGATGTCCAGAAGCTCTTTTCGGTCATATGAGACGGTAGCAACAACATTATGTACAAAATGAGTTACAAACAATGCGAAAAAAACAAACAAAAATAACGCCATTATATTAAACATGACTCCAGGGGCTCAGATTACTGGTCATGTATCTTTCATAAGGCCAGTCAGAGGAGTGGGTCTCTTCCCTTTAAGGGGGAGGCACATTACATGCCTCATTTACAATGTTGTGCTGCATGGCAGAGTGGCTCTTTGAACCATACACACAAAGCTGGCTCGATCTTAACACAGACTTGCATAAAGCCTCTCACAGACCTGAGGGGGGATAACGCTTGATAACTCATATTCCCTATCTGCTTTTGTGGGCAGTTTTTGGGGCAGTTTGGTGGAAAAAAGATAATTAAGAAAAAGAAAATATCTGCACGGGGCACGGGAGGACAACTATGTCATTTTTGGGAGGATTTTGGGATGAACTCAACAATGATGATACATTACTTCAGGATGGTCGACATGGAGTAGAAATTACATAATTTTACAAAGTGCTATTTTGGGCAAAACATAATTTGTCAATTATTCTGAACAAAAACATAAACACAACATGCAACAATTTCAACGATTTTACTGAGTTACAGTTCATAGTATAACGAAATCAGTAAATTTAAATAAATTCATTAGGCCTTAATCTACGGATTTTGCATGACTGGAAAGAGGCGCAGCCATGGGTGGACCTGGGAGGGAACTTGGGAGCCAGGCCAACCCACTGGGGAACAGTGATACTGGGGAACAGTGGGAACAGTGATACAGAAACAGAAACAATGACGAGTGGGGAAGAAACCAAAGGGGGTGACATATAAAGGGCAGGTAATCAAGGAGGTGATGGAGTCCAGGTGAGTGTCATTATGTGCGTAATGCTGGTGACAGGTGTGCGCCCTAACGAGCAGCCTGGTGACCTAGAGGCCTGAGAGGGAGCACACGTGACAGTACCCCCTCCCCGACGCCGACTAAGATGACGATCCCGGGGATCAGGAGCGGACCGGTCACCTCTGATAAGGCGCGGGAACCTGTCAATCCGGCTGGGGCGCGGGAGCATGATGACCTAGAGCGCAAGAGAGAGACCATACGTGACAGTACCCCCTCCCCGGCATGCTCAGCTCCAGCCGCAGGACGCCAACCACAGGGACGATCGCGAGGATCCAGAGGACCGTTGGCCTCCGCTGAGGTGCAGAAACATGACGAACCGGCTGAGGAGTGAAAGCCTGATGAGTCGGCTGAGACCTCCCCGGTTGCCTCGGTTGAGGCACGGGAACCTGTTCACCCAGCTTAAGCATGGGAGCCTATTTAACCCGCTGAGGCATGGGAGCCTACAAACTGGCTGATGTCTCACAGGTAGCGCCGGCTCCAACACCCGGATCAGACATCACCCCCAACACAAAAAACAAACAAAAACACTCAGACAGAAATGCTCCTTAGTTTCATCAGATGTCCGGGTGGCTGGTCTCAGACGAAGGTGAAGGTGAAGAAGCCAGATGTGGAGGTCCTGGGCTGGAGTGGTTACACGTGGTCTGTGGTTGTGAGGCCGGTTGGACGTACTGCCAAGTTCTCTAAAACGACGTTTGAGGATGCTTGTGGAAGAGAAATGAACATAAAATGATTTGGCAGCATGCAAATTCCACACTCCCTAAAAACTTGAGACATCTGTGGCATCGTGAGGTGTAACAAAACTGTACATTTTAGTGTCCTTTTATTGTCCCCAGCACAAGGTGTACCTGCCTAAAAATCATGCTGTTTAATCAGTTTCTTGACATGCCACACCTGTCAGGTGGATGGATAATCTGGGCAAAAGAGAAATGCTCACTAACAGGGATATAAACAAAGTTGTCCACAAAATTTGAGAGAAATAAAGTTTTTGTGCGGATGGAAATCTTTTATTTCAGCTAATAAAACATGGAACCAATACTTTACATATTACGTTTATATTTTTATTCAGTATACATTTGCATGTAGTTTATGACTAAGTCATTACATGGATTTACTAAGATATGGTACTAATAACGATAAGCAACCTCTATAGCCTCGTACCTCAAATCAGAGATAGCTAAGGCCTCATCTATCAGAGACGCTGGTACAGTGCTTTGTCAGACGTCGAAGCAGACATTCCAGCTGCGGTGTGCTTGTGAGTTAAAGTGGAGGCACTCTCAGCAATATCAACAAACCGCCGTGGACCGTATTGTCTGCATGTATAAATCATAGACTGGTTGAGTTGCCATCTTCCTAAAGCCCAGATAATGAGAAACATCTGTGGGGAACCGTGCCACTGGTCGCTGATAGGCACAGAGAGAAATGGGAACATGATGGAGAACTAGCCCCTCTCCTCACTCTCTGGCTGCACTCACTGCATTCATTATTCACCTGTCTGTGTTTGTGTGCTTGCACATCCGTGTGTGTGTACAGTGTGTGAAAGAGCCAGTGGGTACAGGTGCTGGATAAGAGGATGGCCTGGATAAGAGGATGGCCTTCCCTGTAGCTCAGTAGGTAGAGCATGGTGTTTGCAATGCCAGGGTTGTGGGTTCGATTCCCACGGGGGGCCAGCACAGAAAAAAAAAAAAAAAAATTATGAAATGTATGCATTCACTACTGTAAGTCGCTCTGGATAAGAGCGTCTGCTAAATGACGTAAATGTAATGCACACCTTGTTGTTAGCTATCGTTTACAGACAGATTATTTCACTTATAATTCACTGTATCACAATTCCAGTGGGTCAGACGTTTAAATACACTAAGTTGGCAGTGCCTTTAACAGCTTGGAAAATTCCAGAAAATGAGGCCATGGCTTTAGAAGCTTCTGGGCTAATTGACATCATTTGAGTCAATTGGAGGTGTACCTGTGGATGTATTTCAATGCCTACCTTCAAACTCAGTGCCTTTTTGCTTGACATCATGGGAAAATCTAAAGAAATCAGCCAAGACCTCAGAAAAAAAATTGTAGACCTCCACAAGTCTGGTTCATCCTTGGGAGCAATTTCCAAACGCCTGAAGGTACCACGTTCATCTGTACAAACAATAGTACGCAAGTATAAACACCATGGGACCACGCAGACGTAATACCGCTCAGGAAGGAGATGCGTTCTGTCTCCTAGAGATGAACGTACTTTGGTGCGAAAAGTGCAAATCAATCCCAGAACAACATTGAAGAACCTTGTGAAGATGCTGGAGGAAACAGGTACAAAAGTATCTATATCCACAGTAAAACAAGTCCTATATCGACATATCCTGAACGGCCGCTCAGCAAGGAAGAAGCCACTGCTCCAAAACCACCATAAAAAAAGCCAGACTCCGGTTTGCAACTGCACATGGGGACAAAGATCGTACTTTTTGGAGAAATGTCCTCTGGTCTGATGAAACAAAAATAGAACTGTTTGGCCATAATGACCATCGTTATGTTTGGAGGAAAAAGGGGGAGGCTTGCAAGCCGAAGAACACCATCCCAACCGTGAAGCATGGGGGTGGCAGCATCATGTTGTGGGGGTGTTTTGCTGCAGGAGGGAATGGTGCACTTCACAAAATAGATGGCATCATGAGGAAAGAAAATTATGTGGATATATTGAAGCAACATCTCAAGACATCAGTCAGGAAGTTAAAGCTTGGTCACAAATGGGTCTTCCAAATGGACAATGACCCCAAGCATACTTCCAAAGTTGTGGCAAAATGGCTTAAGGACAACAAAGTCAAGGTATTGGAGTGGCCATCGCAAAGCCCTGACCTCAGTCCTATAGAAAATGTGTGGGCAGAACTGAAAAAGCATGTGCGAGCAAGGAGGCCTACAAACCAAAATTCACCCAACTTATTGTGGGAAGCTTGTGGAAGCCTACCCGAAACGTTTGACCCAAGTTAAACAATTTAAAGGCAATGCTACAAAATACTAATTGAATGTATGTAAACTTCTGACCCACTGGGAATGTGATAAAAGAAATAAAAGCTGAAATAAATCCTTCGCTCTACTATTATTCTGACATTTCACATTCTTAAAATAAAGTGGTGATCCTAACTGACCTAGACAGGGAATATTTACTAGGATTAAATGTCAGGAATTGTGAAAAACTGAGTTTAAATGGATTTGGCTAAGGTGTATGTAAACTTCCCACTTCAACTGTACATTCACATGTTACCGGTTCTGCACCGGTACCTTTCTGCGCTGTGTTCTGGTAAGGTGTAGGTGGAAGACAAGGCTCTGGACACAATTCAGCCGGTTGTCTCTCTTTTAATGACTGCATGGAATGGATACAAATACAAGGCAAAAGTTACGGCTGCAGTCTGGACTCCATACAAGTATATTTGACTCTCCTCATCACACTCTGAGCAAACTGTAGTAAGAGTATCAACAAAAAATACATTGTACAAAATGTACATGTTCATATTTTCAAAAGACTCATTACATTTGATAAATGTTGTACACCAATACACTAATAATATGCTAATAAGTGCAAAATATTTCTTAGAGAGTGTACTATTGTACCATTATACCTGAAGCATACTAATGGAGCAACAATGGCATTTTTGACAAGTAACAAAATGAACGACAGCTAACTAGGCACATTAAACATGAAATACAAAATCGTCACATTTCAGAACATACCTGCATGGATACAAATACAAGGCAAAAGTTACTGCTGCAGTCTGGACTCCATACAAGTATATTTGCCTAATAAAAGACAAAGACTGTGCAGAAAACCCATGAGAAAATAATAAAAATAACTCAAGATGTCTGCACCTGAAAGAGACCCTCCACAAAGCTAACGAAAGTTGCACTCGAACATTATCCCCATTCACATGAATATATATTCCTATAAACAGTAATGCAACACTAAATCAGTGGCGATATAACTTTTGCTTGTCTTTTCTTGTGAATTTGTGGACATTTGCGAACATGTGCATTCAAAAGACCAGAGCATACATGAACACATACCTCTCCTCATCACGCTCTGAGCAAACCGAGGAGTAAGAGCATGGCTCCCGTTGATGACATCACAGCATTAACACAATTTAGAAAAGAAATACAATAAAATAATTCACTCTTGAAAGTAATGTAATACATATTAAAATAACCTTAAAATAATACATTAAAATAAATATGAGGGATTTTTGGTGAAATACATAAAGTATGTTTTACACCTGTTACACACATGCACAAACATACACATGTACTCACACATACCCACAAACCCTTAATGTGCATTTGAGAGGGAGCTGATTTCCTGTGACTGCTTCACTGGAGCAGGAAGCAGAAGAAATATTCCGCAGCACAGTAGAGGAGATAAGAGATAGGAGCAGTAATCTACAATGATTTCAAAGAGTGTTGATTACAAACCAGTTGGTACACACATGCATACACAAACCGGTTAGACATTCTCCTCTCAATTTCCATTTTTGCAATTTCACTGTTTTCCAATACAACTAAAGGGTATTTGTGTCAAAATCAAATCCTCATTGTACGCTACCTCCCTGGCTCCTTGTTCTTCCAGGGCGTTTACAAAAACCTGCTCATGTAACAGTGTAGGTTCCGTCCCTCTCTTCGCCCCAACCTGGGCTCGAACCAGGGACCCTTGCACACATCAACAACTGACACCCACGAAGCATCGTTACCCATCGCGCCACAAAAGCCGCGGCCCTTGCAATGCAAGGGGAACAACCACTTCAGGTCTCAGAGCGAGTGACGTCACTGATTGAAACGCTATTAGCGCGCACCACCGCTAACTAACTAGCCTTTTCACATCGGTTACACTCACACACACACAAAATAACTACACTATTTATCTGCCGGTCACCTAGAGCGGGTCTTCCGCTGTGGGCTGAATGGAAACTGCATTGAGCTGTCCTTGCTGGATGATGGCTATCTATCTGCTCCATGCTGGTGTGTATGTGTGTGTGTGTGGTTACTGTTGCCCAATGTCCATCTTTCATTGTTCCCCCATAACAGAGGCTGACTGGGGCCAGGCACAAAGAACCTGCTTTTACAGTCCTACTGAGGGAGACAGAGAGAGAGAGAGGGACACACACACACCCTCTGTGACAACTGTTTGCTGTCCCTAATAACAGTACTCCCCACTGCTACCACTACCTCCCTCCCTCACACACACACACACACACACACACACACACACACACACACACACACACACACACACACACACACACACACACCCTCCCATACACATCCCAGATGTTGAAAATGTATACTTTGTCCTTCCACTCACCAGAATATAGAACCAAAAGAAGTGAGGAGTCCCCCTGTCCTCACAATGTGTTAGAATTGCTTGGGGGTCTTTAAGGAAAACACATGCAGCTTTAAAAAAGAGGCAATTAGGGTGGAATAGAATGGCTGAATTTTTCACCAGACAGTCATGGAAACAGAAACAGAAATAAACTACCCAGAGCAACATTGATCCTGTGGCAAATATGAATGAAGTGTGTGTGGTATGGAGCTAGAAAGAGCAGTGCATATTAACATGCCTTCAAGGTGAAGCACACACACACACACTGTTAATGGCCTCCCCACACAACATCAAGGTTGGCCACGTTGATTTATTTGCTGCTGAATACTGATTGCCGGTGGGAGTATCAAAAACAATTAACTGCAGCAAGAGAGAGGGAACAACCAGCCCTTTGTAGGGACACAGAGAGCCACACAGAGAGCCGGGACAGCCGTGGTGGTGTAAGACCTGATCAGGCTACCCTAGGGCAGGCCTCAACACACACATACACACTGCAGAGAAGTGAGAAGTATCACCCCTGAGGGAGGATGCAGGGAGAAACGAGGCCCTTGACCCACTACCACAGAGAGAAGAGACAGCAAGGTGACTCTTTGGAGAAATGTACCCTTACATGAAAAGGCATTAGTCAGGCTGGACCAGAGAGTGGAGAGGCGAACATGATTGGATTTGTCTGAAAAACATGGAGGCATACACTCACAGAGAACGCAAGAGAGGGGGGAGAGAAAGAAGGGGAGAAGAGAGAGAGCGAGAGAGGGGGAGAGAAGAGAGAGAGACAAAGAGACACGGGAAGGAGAGGGTTGAGGGGCCTAGCAGAACAAGCTAAAGCCAGGAGTTTCTGTGAAGACAGGAGAGGGTGAGCGAAAGAGAGAGAGAGGGTGTGGGGAGAAGATAGAGAGGAGGGGAGAGAAAAGAGAGGTGTGGGGAGAGAAGAGAGAGAGGGGTAGGAGAAGGGAAAGGGGGAAAGAAAAAAGAGAGTGAGGGTGTGGGAGAGAGAGAGGAGGGAGAAGAGAGAGAGAGCGAGAGGGCCCTTACAGTAAATCTCAGTAAGACAAAAATAATGGTGTTCCAAAAAAGGTCCAGTTGCCAGGACCACAAATACAACTTCATCTAGACACCATTGCCCTAGAGCACACAAAAAACGATATATACATCAGCCTAAACATCAGCGCCACAGGTAACTTCCACAAAGTTGTGAACGATCTGAGAGACAAGGCAAGAAGGGCCTTCTATGCCATCAAAAGGAACATCAAATTCGACATTAAGATCCATTTAGGATCTGGCAAAAAATACTTGAATAAGTTATAGAACCCATTGCTCTTTATGGTTGTGAGGTCTGCTCACCAACCAATAATTCACAAAATGGGACAAACACCAAATTGAGAGTGCATGCAGAATTCTGCAAAAATATCCTCTGTGTACAACATAAACACCAAATAATGCATGCAGAGCAGAATTAGGCCGATACCCGCTCATTTTCAAAATACAGAAAAGAGGCGTTAAATTTTACAACCACCTAAAAGGAAGTGATTCCCGATCCTTCCGTAACAAAGCCATCACCTACAGAGAGATGAACCTGGAGAAGCATCCCCTAAGCAAACTGGTCCTGGGGCTCTGTTCACAAACACAAACAGACCCCACAGAGCCCCAGGACAGTAACACAATTAGGCCCAATCAAATCATGAGAAAATAAAAGTTAATTACTTGACACATTGGAAGGAACTAACAGAACAACTGAGCGAACTAGAATGCTATTTGGCCCTAAACAGAGAGTACACAGTGGCAGAATACCTGACCACTGTGACTGACCCATACTTAAGGAAAGCTTTGACTATGTACAGACTCAGTGAGCAAAGCCTTGCTGTTGACAAAGGCTGGTATAGGCAGACCTGGCTCTCAAGAGACAGGTTATGGTCACACAGCCCACAAAATTAGGTGGAAACTGAGCTACACTTCCTAAACTGAGCTGCACTTCCTCCTGTCAAATGTATGACCATATTAGAGACACTTACTTCCCGCAGATTACACAGACCCACAAAGAATTCAAAAACAAACCAAATTTGAGTAAACTCCCATATCTACTGGGTGAAATACCACAGTGTGCCATCACAGTAGCAAGATTTGTGACCTGTTGCCACAAGAAAAGGGCAACCAGTGAAGAACAAACACCATTATAAATACAACCCATACTTATGTTTATTTATTTTCCCTTTTGTACTCTAGCAATTTGCATATATGACATTTAAAATGTATTTTTTCTTTTGGAACTTTTGTGAGTGTTATGTTTACTGTAAATGTTTTTATTGTTTATTTCACTTTTGTTTATAATCTATTTCACTTGCTTTGGCAATGTAAATATATGTTTCCCATGCCAATAAAGCCCTTAAATGGGGAAAAAAAAATTGAAATTGAGAGGGGGGGACAGAGAGTAATCGTGGAAAGAAGAGAGAGAGGAAGAGAGAGGGGTAGAGAGGGGGGGAGAGAAGGGGGAGAGAGAGCGAGACAGAGGTGGAAGAGAAGAGAGAGAGAATAGAGCGGAGATAAGAGAGAGAGAGGGATCAGAGAAGAGAGAGGGGGGAAAGAAGAGAGAGGGGGAGAAGTGAGAGAAAGAGAGATAGGGGGAGAAGAGAGAGAGGGGGAGAAGAGAGAGAGAGGGGAGAGAAGAGAGCGAGGGGGAGGAGAAGAGAGCGAGAGGGGGGAGAAGAGAGAGAGAGGGTGGGGTGAATAGAGAGAGACACGGGAGGGAGAGGGTTGAGGGGGGACAGCAGAACAACAGGAGACAGGAGAGGGTGAGAGAAGGAGAGAGAGGGGGTGTGGGGAGAAGATAGAGAGGAGGGGAGAGAAGAGAGAGGTGTGGGGAGAGAAGAGAGAGATAGAGAGAGACAGGGTAGACTGAGGGTTTGCGTTAACAACTGTTCTTTTACTTTTGTACATGGCTTACTGGTGTGGTTTAAAAGTTGTAACAAGGTTGTGTACACAACAGTCTAAAGACCTTATAAAGCAAAGTTGTATTTAGCAAGGAAGGAGTGCTAGGTATTTTCAGCGCAGCAGAGTTACAGTCCCTGTCATTACTTTAACATACAGTAATCATCATCATAGTCAAAAGAACAGGTTAGAACACATTATTAGTAATATGATTAGTTTACCATTGTCACTATTATCGTTATAATCTCTGAAACATAGTTAATTAGAATTGGATTAAACCAGTTCAGAGCTGAGCCAAGGTGCTGTAAGATTGGTCCTGAAGCTATGGAGGAGGATGGAGGGATGGAGAGATGGATAGATAGATAGAGGGGGTCCAGGCTGCTTTAATGTCACTGGGACAGGGAGGAGAGAAGAGGCAGACAAAGGAACAGAGGGAGAGGGAAAGAGGGCAGCAGAAAGAGATTGAGAAAGAGGGGGAGGGTGTCTACCAAAGGATGGTGATGATAACAGACTGATAGGGCTTCAACACAGTCCTTACACAACCCCCGTAGAGAGGCAATATTAGGATCAACAAAGAAAAAATACCCCAAATAAAATAGATTAAGGGATATAGGAGGACCAATGTGAAACATGTCTGCTGCAGTGGATTTGAGTGAGGGAAAATAAGACAGTTAATTTAGGAGCAATGCTAGAATCAACAAAGACAAAAATAGACCCAGACAAAAGACTGTATAATAAGACACTGGAGAGACAGTGTTAACGTAATGCTGCTACAGTGGATGTGATTCAGGAAGTATGTCCCAAATGACACCCTATTCCCTATTCAGTGTACTACTTTTGACCAGGGCTCTGGTCAAAAGTAGTGCACTATATAGGGAATAGGGTGCCATTTGGGACTCATCCAGGGAGAAATGAAATGATAAGGACAGATCAAAGGAAACTGCTGTAAAATAAGGAACTCTAAATTTAAAATGTGGGTCATTCTTATTCTCTTCTTAAAGCAAGCCTTAGTCGCCTTCTAAGAATCCCATTTACAGTAACACCTGGCAGCAGATATCTACACTACTGTACTTCCTGGGAGGATCAGCTATAGCAGAACACTGAAACCATTAAAGATCTATAATGGTTACTGTATGAAGCACAATAATACATTTAAAGATTTATAATGGTTACTGTAAAAAGCACAAGAATGCATTTAAACATCTGTAATGGTTACTGTAAAAAGCACAAGAATGCATTTAAAGATCTGTAATGGTTACTGTATAAAGCACAAGAATGCATTTAAACATCTGTAATGGTTACTGTATAAAGCACAATAATAAATTTAAAGATCTGTAATGGTTACTGTATAAAGCACAAGAATGCATTTAAAGATCTGTAATGGTTACTGTATAAAGCACAATAATACATTTAAAGATCTGTAATGGTTACTGTAAGAAGCACAATAATACATTTGCCTATCAAAAAAACAAAAGATTGTGTCTGGAGATGACAGGTCATCTCAGTAGAGGAGTGAGAGACAGGGAAGGAAGCATCCCAATTATCTGGCTACAGCACACCACATGGCATGAAGACACACCGCGTGACATGATCCTTAAGACGTCTTAAGAGTCTACTTAAATCTAATGACCCAAGGCTGACCTGTGTGTGTGTGTGTGTGTGTGTGTGTGTGTGTGTGTGTGTGTGTGTGTGTGTGTGTGTGTGTGTGTGTGTGTGTGTGTGTGTGTGTGTGTGTGTGTGTGTGTGTGTGTGTGTGTGTGCGCGCGCATTAATTCAGGTAGATCTATGACAGATCTCAGTCCCTTTAACCTTATAATGACCCCTGGAACAAATGAGTTTCCCATGAGAAGAGGAGGCTCTTTGTGTTGAACTAAAGCACTGGTAGCAGTAAGCAGTGTGTAGCATCTGGAGGGTTTGAGTACATAGAGTACCTCCAAGCAAGGGAAGGTCAGGGTGCTCTCTAACCTCTAACCTGTGTTCCTTGGAACATTGTGCATTACTATAAAACCCATTAAAGCTCACTGTAAGGTACCTATTGTGATGAGACGAGAGTAGGCTGCAAGACGATTGCACAAGAATAAACCGTTCTATGGGAGGTTGTTTTTCTGAAGGAAATCCATCTGGTCTGATCTATTGTATGGCTCTACTAATAGAGAGATACACTATATATACAAAAGTATGTGGACACCCTTTCAAATTAGTGGATTTGGCTATTACAGCCACACCTGTCCCGGTCAACTGTAAGTGCTGTTATTGTGTAGTGGAAACGTCTAGGAGTGGCTCAGCCCCAAAGTGGCAGGCCACACAATCTCAAAGAACAGGACCACCGAGTGCTGAAGCACGTAGAGTGTAAAAAACGTCTGACCCTGGTTGAAACACTCACTATCGAGTTCCAAACTGCCTTTGGAAGCAACGTCAGCACAAGAACTGTTCGTCAGGAGCTTCATGAAATGGGTTTCCATGGCCGAGCAGCTGCATACAAGCCTAAGATCAACATGCGCATTTCCAAGCGTCGGCTGGAGTGGTGTAAAGCTTGCCGCCATTAGACTCTGGAGCAGTGGAAACCCATTCTCTTCACCATCTGGCAGTCCAACGGACAAATCTGGGTTTGGCGGATGCCAGGAGAACGATACCTTCCCGAATGCATAGTGCTAACTGCCCCTGTGCACAAAGCGAAGTAAATACAGAAATGGTTTGTCGAGTGTGGATGAACTTACCTGGCCTGCACAGAGCCCTCAACCCCATCGAACACCTTTGGGATGAATTGGAACACCGACTGCGAGCCAGGTCTAATCACCCAACATCAGTGCCCGAACCTCACTAATGCTCTTGTGGCTGAATGGAAGCACGTCCCCACAGCAATGTTCCAACATCTAGTGGAAAGCCTTCCCGGAAGAATGGAGGCTGCTTCAGCAGCAAAAGGGAATCCAACTCCATGTTAATGCTCATGATTTTGGAATGAGATGTTCGATGAGCAGGTGTCCACATACGTTTGGTCATGTAGTGTATCTGACGCTGCGTTCAGTGATTATATCAGTATCTAACAGTATCATCTGCATACATTTAGATGTCAACACCGTGACATATAAGGTCATTTGTATGATATAAGCTGAAGAATAGAGGCCCAAAGATTGATCCCTAGGGAAGCCCCTTTGTATGTTACCAGACAACTACACTTTCTAATGGATTCTCACACACTGTATTGTATCAGATAAATACGAATCCGTCCATTTTATAGAACTAGGTAAATGCCCTCCTGTCCTAAATCAAATCAACTCAGCCTGCAGGAGAAAGAGGTTATCACCTTTAGAGATGGAAAGGCTACATGACATTAAGTCCCTGGATGGAGCCAGTGTCACGGGTGTTGTAGGGTAGAGAGCAAGACGCAGCAGGAAAACATACACTCATCTTCTTTTATTATGGTGAAGAAGGGAAACACATACAACGTATACAAAACAAACCGAACTTGACAGTCTTGTCAGGCAAAACAGCTAAACAAGAACAACCTCCAACAGAATCCCATGAAAAACAAACTCCTAATTATAGGACCCTCAATCAGAGGCAACAATTACCAGCTGCCTCCAACCCCAATTAACTAAACATAGAACTACAAAAGACTAGATAAAACATAGAAATATACTAACATAGAACAATGACTAACAAACCCCGGACTATTAAATCAAATACCCCTCTACCTAAACACATACACAAAACACACCCTGAACCACATAAAACAAACACCCCCTGCCACGTCCTGACCAAACTACAATAACAAATAACCCCTATACTGGTCAGGACGTGACAGCCAGCAACAGAATAGTGACACATGGCCACATCAAAACACTGTGCCTCCATTATGGCTCTGACTGGGGTTAGTCTTGATCTATTATATTTAACCTTTATTTAACTAGGCAAGTCAGTTAAGAATAAACTCTTGTTTACAATGACAGCCTGGGAACAGTTGGTTAACTGCCTTGTTCAGGAGCAGAATGACAGATGTTTACCTTGTCAGCTGAAGGATTCAATCTAGCAACCTTTTGGTTACTGGCCCAACACTCTAACCACTAGGCTACCTGTCGCCATCTGCTACTGAGGTCACAGTATCAGATGAGTTCATTCTGGGTGGAGGGCAGATCAGGAAACCCTGCTGTGTGTCTGTTTCATGTAAGCCATTTTCAATTTTAAGCTTGACACTGAATTAACCATAACAACATTTTTATTATACACATGAACGATCTTGAAGAAGATACTTAACCATATTGTGGCCTGTAATTTAAAATGATTTTTCAAGACTACAACCTCCAATGAATCCAATATGTCAACATTGCACAGACAGTGTACCACATTTCACAGACTCAGTACAGGAAACGTCCTCCACTCCGGTGTCCACACATAATACAGCTCACACTCGCTAGTTCTCTCATCTAGCCTTTGCTGTGCATGCAAGGTCGACCAGAGGTCACTGTGGCGTGGTGGGCTCAGCTAGGAAAGTAGCCAGGCAGACAAGATGATGGGAGGGAATCCCAGGGGGAGACACCATTACTGTACCGCCCAAGGGCTCTCCTCTGCAGCTGTGTGTGTCATTGTATCTCTGGGTGAGAGTTTGAAACATTTTCAAGCTGAAGCATTACTCCATGGGATTTCCATTTGATCTCGTGATAGTTAGGGCTGGGCGATATATTGTGAATAACTGTATACCGGTATGGATTTTTACAATAACGTCTATAACAATATTTTGATTCAGTGCTAAATTAAATGAAAGGTAAAAAATGTTTTTACCACTTCATTGTCAAATTTGTCCTAGTTTGGTTGAATATAAAAACATCAGAATACAGAAAACCCATTTCAACCACATAGAATGAATTTGTTGCCATCCGAGGGTCATACACTAATCAAAAAACATATTTAAAACCTGTATTATTTAGAAACGTAAAATACTGTAAAATACCGCCATACCGTCAAAAATGTGAAACATATTGTGATATGATAGTTTAGCCATATCAACCAGCCCTAGTGCTTAAGCTCAGTGAGACAACACAATCTTCTGGTGTACAGACAACTTGAGCACGACATCTGCTGAAATACATTATGTACATATATGCACAAATTGAGTGTGAGATCGTGTTGGTCGGTCACATGCAGACAGCATAGGTAGAATGGCTGAGGTAACTTTCAGAACTTTATGCTTGGTGCACCTCCCGAGTGGCCCAGCGGTGTAAGGCACTGCATCTCGGTACTAGAGGTGTCACTACAGACCCTGGTTTGATTCCAGGCTGTAATTGGGAGTCCTATAAGGCGGTGCACAATTGTCCCTGAGTCGTCCGGGTCAGGGTTTGGCCGGGGTATGCCGTCATTATAAAATAAGAATATTTTCTTAACTGACTTGCCTAGTTAAATAAATGTTCAAATAAACCTCCCCCTGAGGTGTTGGGGCTGTGAGTGTCCTCCCCCTGAGGTGTTGGGGCTGTGAGTGTCCTCCCCTGAGGTGTTGGGGTTGTGAGTGTCCTCCCCCTGAGGTGTTGGGGCTGTGAGTGTCCTCCCCTGAGGTGTTGGGGGTTGTGAGTGTCCTCCCCTGAGGTGTTGGGGCTGTGAGTGTCCCTCCCCTGAGGTGTTGGGGCTGTGAGTGTCCTCCCCTGAGGTGTTGGGGCTGTGAGTGTCCTCCCCTGAGGTGTTGGGTCTGTTTTTGTGAGTGTCCTCCCCCTGAGGTGTTGGGGTTGTGAGTGTCCTCCCCCTGAGGACTGGGGCTGTGAGTGTCCTCCCCCTGAGGATTGGGGCTGTGAGTGTCCTCCCCCTGAGGTGTTGGGGCTGTGAGTGTCTTCCCCCTGAGGTGTTGGGGCTGTGAGTGTCCTCCCCCTGAGGTGTTGGGGCTGTGAGTGTCCTCCCCCTGTGGCGTTGGGGCTTTGAGTGTCCTCCCCCTGTGGTGTTGGGGCTTTGAGTGTCCTCCCCCTGTGGTGTTGGGGCTGTGGTGTCCTCCCCTGAGGTGTTGGGGCTGTGAGTGTCCTCCCCCTGAGGTGTTGGGGCTGTGTTTGTGTGTGTCCTCCCCCTTTAGTGTTGGGTCTGAGTGGTGTTCGGGCTCTGTGCATGTGTGTGAGTGAATGGGAGAGAGGACAGGGAGAGAACGAGTGAAAAAAATGGGGAACGATAGACTCAGCAATAGAAAAAAAGAGAGAGAGCTACCCTCCAGCAGTGGAGGTGTGCTGAGCGGCAGCGTGCTGAGTGGCAGCGTGCTGAGTGGCAGCGTGGCGTATCAGGGCCAGTGTGTCAGTGAGCACAGAGAAATGCGCTGGCCAGAATAATCAATCATGTTGGTCCACCGCTGAGTGCTGGCAATTTAGCTTTTCATAACCAACGCATTTCTCTCTTCACTCATTATTCTAGAGGCTGAGGCAGACAGCAACAGTGTCCTTTATAACCCAGGAGTGCTTACAGAAAATGGCTTGCAATATTCTGCTTGCAAACAAACATCTATTTAGGAGAGCATTCCATAAGCCTTCTACAAGCATTCCACAAGAGTTCCCTCAAGTCAACACTGTAGACTGCATCGACACAGAGTTGATGTCAAGCACAAAACAATTTTCATATAGAACCAGTCCAATACCCGATGACAGCATTCGCAGAAACACATTGGTTATAACAATTACTGAATGTCTGTTGACGTACAGACATGTGAGTGGCAGTGTTTTGATGGCTGATGATGAAAACATTACATCAGTGATATTACAGTACTGCATCTCATCTTCCTGGTAGATTGGGTATCTTGAGGTCACCTTGAACCATCATACAGCCTGTATCTGAAATTAAAACCCCTGGATGGATGGATGTCTCCATAGACCCATGCACAATCATATCACATTCCAGTCAATGGCCGTATGGAGTGGCATACTGTTAGTTATGAATTATTCAACACAAGGCAAGGGCCCAAAAGGAAATGAAATTTGAAGTATTGAAGAGATACTTCTAAAAATGTCAACTTCTAATTCATCATCTCCAACCCCACCCAAACATCAACGTAGGTGAAAATTGTGTGTTTCTACGTTTTGTTGTAGTAAAAAAAGAGAGGAAGATATTTCTTTCCAATGACATCATACAGTAGGTGCTCATCGTGTGATTTTAACCAATTATGAGTAGGCATTACCCACTAATTACATAGTAAGTGTCTGCTAATTGTTGATGAACGTCATGCTCTACCTTTTTTGCGTTTTTCTGGATTTTTTTGTTGTTTTTCTGTCTCTCACTGTTCAAATAAACCTACCATTAAAATTATAGACTGATCATTTCTTTGTCAGTGGGCAAACATACAAAATCCGCAGGGGATCAAATACTTTTTTCCCTCACTTTAGAAACGTGCCATTTTCACATCTGTTGGTGTTGGGGTGGTGCTGAAGATGATGAATGTGAAGTTGAACTTTTTTACATTTCCCTTTAAACTAGTTGTTTAAGAACACTGATAATAGTTAGTCATTTTACCAGTGGCTTGTGTGTGTGTGTGTGTGTGTGTGTGTGTGGTGTGTGTGTGTGTGTGTGTGTGTGTGTGTGTGTGTGTGTGTGTGTGTGTGTGGTGTGTGTGTGTGTGTGTGTGTGTGTGTGTGTGTGTGTGTGTGTGCACATGGATGAGTGTAATTTCAAGTATAATTGGCAAATGCTTGCTATCGATTGAAGGTTAGCTTCTGATAACTGCGCCTCCCTTGCACTTAACAGATCACCCGAGGGCTGGGGATTATACTCACAATATGTATTCCGTCAATATCTACGACTGAGCGACCACTAGACAGTTATGGAATGTAAATATGGTGAACTTGTGCTCCAAAGCAATAGAGAACAACCCTTTCGAACTGCTGACGCGGTAGAGTATATTTTGTGTTGTGGCTGTTGTTGTTGGTGGTGGTGGTGATATTGGTGTTATGAGGGTAGAAAAACATTGCTTTGCACCATGTGCACACCCAGGCATGCACACACAGTGTTTACAGTAAATGACTTTGCTGTAAACAACAACAACACAAAGAAGAGTGTGTGTGAAGCTGGATGAGATCTGGAGGGGTTGGGCAGGATGGGGAGGGCTGGAAGGGGGGTGGGAGGGCTGGGGGGAGATCTGGAGGGGTGAGTGGATGGGGAGGGCTGGAGTGGGGTGGGCATGGGGGAGGAAAATAATTGGGTAGGAAAGGGAGGAGAAGAGGGTATGGCTATTTAAAAAAAATGTTTTACCTTTATTTAACTAGACAAGTCAGTTAAGAACAAATTCTTATTTACAATGACGGCCTGTACTGGCCAAACCCGGACGACGCTGGGCCAATCGTGCGCCCCCTATGGGACTCCCAATTACAGCCAGTTGGGATACAGCCTGGATTCGAACCAGGGTGTCTGTAGTGACGCATCAAGCACTGAGAAGCAGAGAAGAAGAGTGTAGTAGGGGTAGGTGTTGATTAGCCTTTACAGATTCATTCATACAGATCTAGGCCATATTGTTCTGAGCCAGATCTTGGCCATAACACATTGTTCTCCATCCATGCTGCATTTAGCTGCTGGTGATGATCATGATGCAGGTGAAGAGTGTGTTGAGCAGAGTCAACACTGACAACTCTACTGCTATGCAATATAATATGATAGAAACACTGTAAATATTCAATGTAAAGGGACTTGCCTCCTCTCTGTTGAAGTGATAAAGCCTACTATAAAACAATGAAATCAAAATATGGAAGTGACAAGAACAAAGTCCCATGTGTGTGTCAGATGTTTTTCCGTATATCTGAGAATATATCAGATCATCAAACGGTAGCTTTGCAGTATGGTTGATCAGATCTTACAGAGTGCAATACTGTAGACCCATTGAGCTTCAGTTTCCCTATAGATAAGAAACTCTTTCAAAATTCCCTCAATTGATTTCTTCTTTCGTTCTAATATTCAGAACTCCCTCCTCACGTGCTGCATGGGGCTTGTGAACATCTTCAAATGCACTGACTGTGCTGTCACAGTGCGGTTGTACATTGGAGAACATTAGCATATGGCTTTTATTGAAATATTAATGTGCACAGTTGTGCAGCGTAGCTTAATGATGCCTCTGAATTAGCAGGGTGGAGGAGCGGAGGAGTGTTGCTATGCAGGTGGATCTGTCTGATGGGTGGAGGTGCTAACAGTGCTATTACGAAGGGGATGGCTGTGACTCGTGTGTTGCTGTTATCTTACAGGAGGCCCTGTGATTTCAGTCATATTGCCATGCTATAACAGACGCAAGATACTGTACATATTAGCATTTCAACGTTGGGTTATCGTGCTTCAATGTACTACACGAATGACAGTTGATATCTGGGCATTCCGATTATTCAAGGTGGAAGTGACATATACTCTCTAATGCTCTCTGCTATTTCCTTTAATGGACAGTCACTGAACAATTTTTCTTTGGGGATTGGAAGTGAAGGGCAGTGAGCAGTCTTGTTGTTTTATTAGCCGTAGCCAGCTGACATCATGAATGTAAAATGACAAATCTGCTCTCCAGAACACATTATTCTTTTGGAGAGCAGCGTTGTCAGCCAATAGCTGTTTTAATATTTAATGTTAAAGTATAATTTCATGGCCTGCCTGGCTGGCTGGCTGAGGGATGGATCTATTGCCCGATATTCACCTACCCGCCCGAACCCTAATGGATTCATGGGTAATCCCAGGAGATATGAGCAGGAAGAGAGTTATGTGGGGTGGGGTTCATGTCAATTCATAGCACAGTCTTGGGCCCTGGCCCACAAATAGATCTGAAATGATTGGATAGGTAAACAGTATGTTAATAGGTCCACCTACCCTTCTAACAGGCTTTTGACTATTCACCATATTGCTAACACATATTGCTAACAACCTCAAGCCTCACCCCTCCTTGAGACAATCGTTGGAACCGTACTTAATAAAAACATACTTTAGAACTAAATTAGCAATACATATGAACACACCCACCTGCACTCATAAACACACACAACCAAACAAACATCTACAATCATATAGAGCACACACAGATGTTAGCAGGCTCGTTTTGCACAGCGAGACACTACGCTGTCTGTCTCTGTTCTCCTGCCCTCTCGTCGTGTTTTAATCTGAATGATGTGATTACAGAGATATATCATTTATTAGAAATAGGATAAAATAGATGATTAAATGGGAAATAATTGCATTAACATTCATGGGCACATAACTAGAGGTTTTGTCGACAGTCTTAGATCAGCAAATGTAAATGCTTCCATTGTAATATCTGTATCTATAGGAAGTCACAGCTTATATTATCAGGAATACAAGTGTGGGTATTATGTAACCATTATTTCACCAGGAAAGTAAATGTACTTGTTCTCATGTACGAGAATTGAATCTGTTGCTTGGGCACAATTCCCAGAGTGGCAAATCTGGTAGCTTTTCAAAGACCATTTCTAGACCCTAGTTACCACATGTACAAAGAACTAAAATGTACTGAACAACAAAATTAACACATGTAAAGTTTTGGTCCCATGTGTCATGAGCGTCGTAATGATCGGACCAAACTGCAGCGGGGATGTGAATCATCTTCTTGATTTATTAAAGACATGAACACTGACCACAAGCACGCCGAAACCCAGTCCTGTACGGTACATAGCCTATACATGGAACAACCACCCACAAACACAAGAGAAAATAAACCCACTAAAATATGGCCTCCAATTAGAAGCAACGACAACCAGCTGCTTCTAATTGGAGGTCGTTCCCAAAACTGACATAGAAATAGAAAAACTAGAAAACCCACATAGAAATAGAAAACAGAGAGAAAAAAAATAAAAAAACACACAAAACAAACACCCCCTGCCACGTCCTGACCAAACTACAATAACAAATAACCCCTTTTACTGGTCAGGACATGACAAAATTAAAGATTCCAGAACTATTTCATACACAAAAAAAGCGTATTTCCCTCAAATTTTGTGCACAAATTTGTTTACATCCCTGTTAATGAGCATTTCTCCTTTGCCAAGATAATCCATGCTCCTGACAGGTGTTGCATATCAATAAACTGATTAAACAGATTGATCATTACACAGGTGCACCTGTGCTGGGTATTATAAAAGGCCACTCTAAAATGTGCAGTTTTGTCACACAACACAATTCCACAGATGTCTCAAGTTTTGAGGGAGCGTGCAATTGGCATGCTGACTGCAGGAATGTCCGCCAGAGCTGTTACCAGACAATTGTCTGTACCATAAGCTGCCGCCAACGTCATTTTAGAGAATTTGGCAGTACGTCCAACCGGTCTCACAACCGCAGATCACGTGTAACCACGACAGCCCAGGACCTCCACATCCAGCTTCTTCACCTATGGGATCGTAAAGAGACCAGCCACCCAGAATAGCTGATGAATCTGTGGGTTTGCACAACCAAAGAGAAATTCTGCACAATCTGTCAGAAACCATCTCAGGGATGCTCATATGAGTGCTCGTAATCCTCAACAGGGTCTTGACCTGACTGCAGTTCGACGTCGTAACCAACTTCAGTGGGCACATGCTCACCTTCGATAGTTAGTGGCACGCTGGAGAAGTGTGCTCTTCACAGATGAATCCCGATTTCCACTGTATCGGGCATATGGCACGACGTGTATGGCGTCGTGTGGGTGAGTGGTTTACTGATGTCAACATTATGAACAGAGTGCCCCATGGTGGCGGTGGGGTTATGGTATGGGCAGGCAAAAGCTAAAGACAATGAACACAATTGCATTTTATCGATGGCAATTTGAATGCCCAGAGATACCGTGACAAGATCCTGAGGCCCATTGTCGTGCCATTCATCCGCCTCCATCACCTCATGTTTCAGCATGATAATGCACGGCCGCATGTTGCAAGGATCTGTACACAATTCCTGGAAGATGAAAATGTCCCAGTTCTTCCAGGGCCTGCATACTCACCAGACATGTTACACATTGAGCCTGTTTGGGATGCTCTGGATTGACTGAACATTTTCTGATCCACGCCTTTTTTTAAAGGTATTTGTGACCAACAGATGCACATCTGTATTCCCAGTCATGTGAAATCCATAGATTAGGGCCAAATTATTTTATTTAAATTGACGGATTTCCTCATATGAACTGGAACTCAGTAAAATGTTTGATTGTTGCGTTTATATTTTTGCTCAGTGTAGTTAAGATTTATGTTCATTTCTGCACTCTCTATGCACACAAACAAGACTTGACACACTGATACTCCCAAAACACATAACATGCACATACATTTATAATGAGTCTACACACACTCACATACAAACATCATTTATGCTGCTGCTACTCTGTTCATCATATATCCTGATGCCTAGGCACTTTACCCCTGTACATATCAACCTCGATCACTCCATTATCCTGCACATGGTAAATATGGTGTTGGAACTGACCCTGTATATACACTACATGACCAAAAGTATGTGGACACCTGCTCGTCAAACATCTCATTCCAAAATCATGGGCATTAATATGGAGTTGGTCCCCTATTTGCTGCTATAACAGCCTCCACTCTTCCGGGAAGGCTTTCCACTGGATGTTGGATCATTGCTCTGGGGACTTGCTTCCATTCAGCCACAAGAGCATTAGTGAGGTTCGGGCACTGATGTTGGGCAATTAGGCCTGGCTTGCAATTGGTATTTACTTCCTCCGATAGGTGTTCGATGGGGTTGAGGTCAGGGCTCTGTGCAGGCTAGTAAAGTTCTTCTACACCGATCTCGACAAACCATTTCTGTATGGACCTCACTATATGCACAGGGGCATTGCCATGCTCAAACAGGAAAGGGCCTTCCCCAAACTGTTGCCACAAAGTTGGAAGCACAGAATCATCTAGAATGTCATTGTATGCTGTAGCATTAAGATTCCTTCACTGGAACTAAGGGACCTAGCCCGAACCATGAAAAACAGCCCCAGACCATTATTCCTCCTCCACCAAACTTTACAGTTTGCAGGTAGCATTCTCCTGGCATCCGCCAAACCCAGATTCGTAATCTGTCTGCCAGATGGTGAAGTGTGATTCATCACACAGAAAACACGTTTCCATTACTCCAGAGTCCAATGGCTTTGCATTGCACATGGTGATCTTAGGCTTGTGTGCAGCTGCTAGGCCTTGGAAACCCATTTCATGAAGCTCCTGAAGTACAGTTCTTGTGCTGACGTTTCTTTCAGAGGCAGTTTGGAACTCGGGAGTGAGTGTTACAACCGAGGACAGAAGATTTGTACGCGCTGCACACTTCAGCACTCAGCAGTCCCGTTCTTCACAATGACAGCACTTACAGTTGACTGGGGCAGCTTTAGCAGGGCAGAAAGTTGACAAACTGACTTGTTGGAAAGGTGGCATCCTATGACGGTGTCACATTGAATGTCACTGAGCTCTTCAGTAAGGCCCTTCTACTGCCAATGTTTGTCTACGGAAATTGCATGGCTGTGTGCTCAGTATACCTGTCTGCAACAGGTGTGGCTGAAATAGCCAAATCCATTCATTTGAAGGGGTGTCCACATACTTTGGTTTATATAGTGTAGCTTCTTACTTTCTCGTGTTCTTATTTCGTCTTTTTATTTCTTATGTGTTTTTGTTCTACCTTGTGTTATTTTTAGTGCTACATTGATATTGATTACCACATTGTTGGGTTTGGGACTTGCAAGAAAGGCATTTCACTGTACTTCAACTTCAAACATGGGATCTGGCTTTGTCAACAAAACTGACTGAACAACATGGCTTGGAATACAAGAGGATTTGCAGGTTTTGCAGGGCATTCAGCATAAATTGATGACATATGCCTTCCTTGCCGCTCACTAAACCATTTTAATTGGCTCCTGTACAGCAGAACACAATAACAAACAAACACAACAACAGCACTTGGCTGGTTAGCTAAGCCTTTGAGAACCCATAGAACCCCTATAAACCCAAACAAATAAACAACCTCAATTGTTGTTGCGGGACAATGGCTAATTTAATTGGCTAATAATTGTGTACTCACGCCTGAGTGGTCACGATATTAGGGTTACATGCAATCCATCCGGGGAAAACGTTCATTAAACTGTGTGTGTGTGTGTGTGTGTGTGTGTGTGTGTGTGTGTGTGTGTGTGTGTGTGTGTGTGTGTGTGTGTGTGTGTGTGTGTGTGTGTGTGAGTCCTGTGCAATAGAGAGAGGTTATTCAGGGGGGCTACAAACTCAGTTTGGACACAATGAGTTTTGGGGGTTTTAGGGGGAAATATAATTGTCTCAGTGGTTTGGATGGAATTACCCACAATGCCCTAAGTACTCCTAAGAGACCTGGATGGGAGGAAGGGGCCTGGAGAGAAGGGATGCCGGGGGGAAGATTGGAGAAGGTTGGTAGTTGCAATATGGGGCTGCCTGTCTGTCGTCTTTCATTTTGAGCTGCTTTTTATTTGTTTTTTACGGGGTGAAGGAAGGGACAAGGCCGTAATACACAGCACTTTTTTAACACACTGGATACGCTGTCAGACTGACTCTGAGTCTGTTTGAGGTTCTAGTTGTACATTGGGATTGTACACTAACAAAAAACGACTACGATGTCCATATTAGGAAATAGTCGCATGTCCTTTGGAGTCCTGATATGGACACCACAATACTCAAAGCGGTGAGCATTAAAACAAGTATTGCTGCTTTATTGTGGGTTTGTGGAGGTAAACACTATTCCCCATAGGATGATTGTTTGTGGGAGGAAGACCACTGATAGTGTTTGTATTGTACCCTTGAGCAAAACCCCACCACTCTATTCATTACTAGAACAACTGATTAGTAATACAGACAGAATAGAAGTCACTTAGGTAAGCTCATTATGTCATCAACACTGCGTACAATACAACACTACATAAGGTACGCAGCCTTAACAAATGGAGTAATGGAGAAAATGCTGTTGTGTGTAAGCACTATGGTAAGCAACATCTCTTATTTCAGAAGGTAAGATTTAAACTAGGGTGCATAGCTGTGGTGTAGTGGTGACACTCCCTGGTATAAGTCACATACTGACCCCCCTACTGGGGACCGGGGCTCAATCCCAGCAACCACTGTTTCTCTCCCACTTGCCTGCCTCCCCCTTGGAATTCTTACTGTCTAAATAAAGTGAAAAAAAACTCAAAAATATATTGAACAAAAACACAACATGCAACAATTTCAAAGATTTACAGTTCATATAAGGAAATCAGTGAATTTAATTGAAATAAATAAATTGATAAATTCCAATTAATTGAAAATAAATAAATTAGGCCCTAATCTATGGATTTCAGGGCCGGGAATACAGATATGTATCTGTTGGTCACAGATACCTTAAAAAAAAGGTAGGGACACTGGATCAGAAAACCAGTCAGTATCTGGTGTGACCACCATTTTCCTCATGTAGCGCGACACATCTCCTTCGCATAGAGTTGATCGGGCTGTTGATTGTGGCCTGTGGAATGTTGTCCCACTTCAATGGCTGTCCAAAGTTGCTGGAATATTGGCGGGAATTGGAACACGCTGTCGTACACGTCGATCCAGAGCATCCCAAACATGCTCAATGGGTGACATGTCCGGTGAGTATGCAGGCCAATGTTGAACTGGGACATTTTCAGTTTCTAGGAATTGTGTACAGATGCTTGCGACATGGGGCCGTGCATTATCATTCTGAAACATGAGGTGATGGAGGCGGATGAATGGCACGACAATGGGCCTCAGGATCTTGTCACGGTATCTCTGTGCATTCAAATTGCCATCGATAAAATAAAATTGTGTTTGTTGTCTGTAGCTTATGCCTGCCCATAGCATAACCCCACCACCACCATGGGGCACTCTGTTCACAACGTTGACAAACCTCTCACCGACACGACGCAAGACACACGGACTGCGGTTGTGAGGCCAGTTGGACGTATGCTTCATTTTCTAAAATGACGTTGGAGGCAGCTTATGGTAGAGAAATTAACATTAAATTCTCTGGCAACAGCTCTGGTGGATATTCTTGAAGTCAGCATGCCTATTGCACGCTCCCTCAACTTGAGACATCTGTGGCTGTGTGACAAAACTGCAGATTTTAGAGTGGCTGTTTATTGTCCCCAGCACAAGGTGCACCTGTGTAATGATCATGCTGTTTAATCAGTTTGTTGATATGCCACACCTGTCAGGTGGATATATTATCTTGGCCAAGGAGAAATGCTCACTAACAGGGATGTAAACAAATTTGTGCACAACATTTTAGAGAGATAAGCTTTTTGTAAGTATGGAACATTTCTGGGATCTTTTATTTCAGCTCATGAAACATGGGACCAACACTTTACATGTTGCGTTTACATTTTTGTTGAGTGCATATTTGAAAAACAACAACATTTCAACCTATAGATACATTTCTATCTGTGTCTTTCACATTTGGTCTCAGATGGGTTTTGTGCCTACAACCATAAAGCTGTTACTAAAAAGCACCCCATTTGGACTATAGCTTATCTCCCATATGGTAAAAGGAACAAAGTCCCCTCAAAACCACAAACCAAATAACCACAGTGAGTCCGCACACTTTGTTGTCAGGTCCCCAGTGTACGTTGTCAATAATCCCAATACCACTCACCCTCCTAGTGTGGCATGTCTATGACCTTTGAGGCAACGCCACATGAGTCTTCTACTAGGAGCCAAGAAAACAGGACAAATGAAGGAAGCAGCAAAACAAAAGCATGCAAATGAATGAGAAAATGTATAAGAATGGCCATTGTTTGTAGATATGGGTAGAGGTGTATACTGTGAGTGTGTGCCCTTCAGAAGCAGTGGCAGTGAGGTAAGGGGCAGGCCAGGGTTGGGTTAGCTATCAGGGAACTTGTTTTTGTGAACAGCACATAGTATTACAACAGAGCATATAGAGTTGAAGAGCTTTCAAATGGAGATTACAATATGACATTGGTGGTGGTAACCCTCAGTTCAGGGGCTTCACTGGTGACAATATGATTTAAATTGCAATGCAGGTGTAAAAGACTCCATTCGGTTCCGACCCGAGCGGGGCTCGAACTCACAACCCTCTGCACAACAACTAACGCCACCTCTCATACAGTCACATTCTTGTTTTAGACAGTGCTTGACTACCCGTGAAAAAGCCAAGTATCTTTGTTGGTAAGCCGGCTTTAGAGCAGTGTGTCTGGACTTTGCCTAACATTCCATCCAGGCTGTGGCTTCTCTCTTACCTCTCCCCTTCTGCTGTGAATATCTATATCACTTCAGAAAGATTAGTGGAATAAGGATTTTCAGCGGTGCTAACTACTAACAAACTCCAGGTCCATCAGAACATCAAATCAAATAGGTTTTGGCTAACAGCCCTCCTTGAGTAATAACTGAACCTTGTGTCCTCATTTCAACTGTAAATGGTTTGGTCAAGAACTGGTCCAGGCTGCCAGCCTGCCAGGCAGCACAATGAAAGGAAGCCAGGGTCAAGGTGTTATGGTTCCCTCTTTGTGTAGACGCACTGTGAGGTCAGACTGACACACTACACCAAGAATTAAACAGTGCTACAAATGTCGGATGTGAGAGGTGGGATAGGGGAAGGAAGGAATGAGGGGAGAGAGAGAAAAATAGAGAGAGAGAGAGAGTACATGTGTTCACTGCCCAGTGGATACAGTGAATAAAACAGGACTCTGACTCCTATAAACCAGTCTATCGGAAGCCCGCTGCTCCACACCAAGCCCCCTGGCCAGTTCAGGTTATAGAATCAGTCTATCAGCAAGAAATTCCCTGTTTAAAGCTAAGTCTCCCCAGCAGGTGACAGATGAAAAGCAGTCATCGACCCCCCGCTCCTTCATTCTACCCTCTCTCTTACCCCCTCACTCATCCTCATCCCTCTAGGATCTGCAGGGCTTGCATTTAAAGGGCACCTCCTGCATCCCAGCTTCCCATCTCGCCTCCCCAGTAAAGCCGGAATATTCAGTGAAGGAGGAGGGGAGAAGAAGAGCATGTCCCTGGGAGGATTCTCTCTCTCTCTCTCTCTCTCTCTCTCTTTAGTTCTGCTAATGAGACAAAGACGTTTCTGAGAAAAGGGAAAATAGCCCATATCTGAGTTAATGGCAAATAGCAGCCAGCTAGCCAGCTAGGTAATTACAACACTGTTTATTCCTCGTAATACTGTAGTTATTACATTGTTTTAAAGCTGCAATATGTAACTTTTGGGCGACCTGACGAAATTCACATAGAAATGTGAGCTATAGATCTGTCATTCTCAATGAAAGCAAGTATAAGATGCCGTAGATATGTTCTATGTGCGCAATTTCTAGGGATCCCGTTCTTAAGTTTTGTTTTTGCATCTTTTACTTTCAGTTTTGTACACCAGCTTCAAACAGCTAAAAATACAATATATTTATATACAATATACAACATATCACAGCTGTTTAGATGGTACAATGATTCTCTAAACTATACATTGCTTGTTTTGTCACAAACTGAAATTAGGCGACCTATTAGAATTTTAGCAGACAGGAAATGGCGGAGCGATTTCTGCATATTACACCTTTAAGATTGGCTGTTTGTTATGCTTTCATATATAATCTACTTTTTAACCTGATAGATCATTATGGTATATGTCAGCTGGTCTATGTAGATTACTGACGGCAGGATGAATATATTTCTATCTCTGAGAAACTGCTGTATTATATTGAGACATTAAATTTGAATTTCTATTGAGGTTTTGGGGTTGTTTTTGCTCTCCTGTCAGTGTAGCTGGATTGGTATGAAAAGGCATCTGAGATAATCAGAGTAGTGTCCATAAAGACCCTATTTCACTCTGTGATTGTGTCCGTGTTGCTACAATAGCAGGTTAGATAGGTTAGTCATGGCTCTACTCCCAGTTGAAATAGTATGATACCACCTCAAGGTTAACCTGTACAGGTCCCATAGCAGAGACAGTCTAGTATGCTAGTGTACTGCCAGAGAGAGACAGAGAGAGAGAGTGGGAGAAAGAGAGGGGGAGAGAGGTAGAGAGAGATATATAGAGACAGGGACACAGTGAGAGAGAGGTGAGAGGAGAAAGAGAAGAGAGAGAAAGAGAGGAGAGAGAGAGAGAGAGAGAGAGAGAGAGAGAGAGAGAGAGAGAGAGAGAGAGAGAGAGAGAGAGAGAGAGAGGTGAAGAGAGAGCGACTGAACGTGGGTGTAAACCGGAAACTAAATTGACAAATTGAGTTCTATGATCAACAACAAACATTTTGATATTCATGATATATCCCTATACAGTGCATTCGGAAAGTACTCAGACCCATTGCCTTTTCCACATTTTGTTACGTTACAGCCTTATTCTAAAATTGATTAAAACATTTTTTTTCAATCTACACACAATACCCCATTATGACAAAGTGAAAACAGGTTTTCTGACATTTTTACATAAGTATTTATACACTTTGCTATGGGACTCAAAATTGAGTTCAGGTGCATCCTGTTTCCATTTATCTTTATTGGAGTCCACCTGTGGTAAATTCAATTGATTGGACATGATTTGGAAAGGCACACACCTGTCTATATAAGGTCCCAACTCTGAAAGTGCAGGTTAGAGCAAAAACCAAGCCAACCATAAGTGCAGATCTGGGGAAAAGTACCAAAATATTTCTGCAGCATTGAAGGTTCCCAAGAACACAGTGTCCTCCAACATTCTCAAATGGAAGAAGTTTGGAACCACCTAGACTTTTCCTAGAGCTGGTCAAACTGAGGAATCGCGGGGAAAGAGCCTTGGTCAGGGAGGTGACCAAAACCCGATATTCACTCTGACAGACATCCAAAGTTCCTATGTGGAGATGGGAGAACCTTTCAGAAGGACAACCATATCTTCAGCACTCTACCAATCAGGCCTTTATGGTAGAGTGGCAAGATGGAAGCCACTGCTCAGTAAAAGGCACATGAAAGCCCACTTGGAGTTTGCCAAAAGGCACCTAAAGGACTCCCAGATCATGAGAAACAAGATTCTATGGTCTGATGAAACCAAGATTGAAATCTTTGGCCTGAATGCCAAGCGTCATGCATGGAGGAAACCTGGCACCATCCCTATGGTGAAGCATGGTGGTGGAATCATCATGCTGTGTTGATGTTTATCAGTGGCAGGGACAGGGAAACTAGTCAGAATCAAGGGAAAGATGAACAGAGCAATGTGAAGAGAGATCCCTGATGAAAACCTGCTCCATCGCGCTCAGGACCTTAGACTGGGGCGAAACTTGACTTCCAACAGGACAACGACCCTAAGCACACAGCCAAGACAACAGCAGGAGTGGCTTTGGGACAAGTCTCTGAATGTCCTTGAGTCCAGCCAGAGCCTGGACTTGAACCTGATTGAACATCTCTGGAGAGACCTGACAATAGCTGTGCAGTGACACTTCCCATCCAACCTGACAGAGCTTGAGAGGATCTACAGAGAAGAATGGGAGAAACTCCTCAAATACCGGTGTGCCAAGCTTGTAGTGTCATACCCAAGAAGATGAGTCTGCAATCGCTGCCAAAGGTACTTCAACAAAGTACTAAGTGAAGGGTCTGAATATTTATGTAAATGTCATATTTCAGTTTTTTGCAAAAATGTATAAAAACTTGTTTTTGCTTTGTCATTATGGGGTATTGTGTCTAGATTGATGTGGGGGGGGGACTATTTAATCAATTTTAGAATAAGGCTAACAAAACGTAACAAAATCTCTGAAAAGTCAAGGGGTCTGAATACTTTCCGAATGCACTGTACATAGTGATCCTATTCATAATTCTATGTCCCAGTACACCCACACACAAACACACAAAATAGTAAGGAGAGAACATGAAGGAGGTAAAGCACTTTCCATCGATAGCTGTCATCATTGTCAGGAGATCAGACAGACAGTGCTCATCATGTATCACTCCTCTCTTCTGTTTGTTCTACCTGTCCTTGTTCTTCCTGCAACTGCCTTACCTCCATTACTCCGCAACCAGTCAGCAGATGTGTATGTGTGTCCATATATAAAAGGAGTTGGGAGGAAAGCACACACTGGCAATCTACAGGGAACCTAAAATATACTGCATTAGCTACAGCTGCTGTTTCGGTTTTGCACAAAGCCACGTCTGCAAACACATGGTGTCCCAATCCCACCATACGATGGTTGATCCCTTAGCGTTTCACAAAAACCAGCAGGATATGATGTGTCCCATCACCATCGGCCAGTTTGGAAGAAGATCAGAGGCATGGCTTTATAATGTAATACGTTCACCGCCCGTTGCCATGGATACAGCTGTCAGGAACCACAGAGGGGTTTATTATATGAGTAACAGCTAAGACAGACATGTCACACCCTGCATTCGCTCCTTCACTGTTATAAAGAGAGCGAGAGCGAGAGATAGGGAGCGAGTGAGAAAAATTGAGAAAGACGGAGAGAGTGAGAGAGAGAGAGAGCGAGAGAGAGGCTGTGATCTGCACTGTGTTGCCCAGCTGGTGAGTTGCCTGTCTAGGGATGAAAGTCTGTGTGTGCTGCGAGAGGTTATGGATGAATTGGGACTGGCAGGTAAACACTAACTGCAATGAGGAAACAGTATGGACAAGACCTACGTGTTTTAACAATAATCTTGTGATGAGAAGGACTTTCGATCCCCAAAAAATAAAACATCTGAATAATATTGAAAAAAGTACTTACAAATGTCCATTGCACAAAACAGATCTTTGATCTTTACAGATAATTGACTTGTCAGGCCTTGTAGGAAGTACTGTATAAAGAGCAATGGCATCTCATAGCAACACAATAAGAACCAATGAGGCGGTCGTACATTGCCCTTTGGTGAGACGCCCACATGATCACACAGAGAGAGACTAACAGTTACCAATTCCAACTGTCATGTTTTGCCACCATTAGCCCCTTCAAGTGACAACACAAATTACAGCTATTGGAGAGCAAGAGTACTTCAGGCCTGTTGACATTTAATTTAATACACTGGCACTATGGACTGGCCAGTGGGAAACTACTGATACACCAACACACACAGCCATAACACCGACATCTTGCCGTCGGTCCTGCAACGGACCCACAGCAAGACTGAGTCAGTAACCCATAGTAGAGCAGGACCGAGTTGCCACAGTGATGTGGTGCTGTGTTTCCGTGGTGACCCCCCTGTGCGTGACAGTCATGGAGACAGTTGTATTACCCTGTTGCAGATCACGGTCACTGGGGACCGTCTGCAAGGTATGCTCCAGAAAGGACGAGGGCACACACACACTCGCACGACCCTTCTTCGACCTCGGATACACTCTAGACAGAATGGAATCTGATTTAGGTTTTTGTCTGAAATAACTTTCCCTTTAGTGTATGAAGAGCATCCCACAGTAACATGGACACAAGCTGGCAGCATCAGCAGAGGGAATTAGTCAGGAAGAGGGGAAGTCAGCTGGGAGGGAGACGAATGGAAGAAGGTGAGGATGAGAGGGAATAGAGTGATGGTGTTGGTGATACTGATGGGTCGCTACAATTGGCATGTTAGCTAAGGATATGATGCCATGTTAGATTAGGCCACTCCCTAATTCTGGGCGCTGGTATTAGAATAACACTACTGGGGAACGGATGGCAGAGAGCAGGGGGTAGAAGGAGAAGCATTGTTCATTGACTCCACTCATAATTATTGTGATATGTTGGATTCACGGCATCCACTAGCCTTCAACTCCTATTCTGGACTGATCCAGCTAAGGGTTCAGGAGAAAACAAAAAATACAAGGAGATGATGGAGGCATATTTTGAACTCAAAGAAGAATCAGGCTAGGATAAAACAGTATAGGAAAAGGAGATTTTTCCACAGAGTAACACACAAAAACTTGACAAGCATTGGGTCAACTGCAGTGCACTGCCCCTGGATCATTAAAAGTTGTTAATAACTTTGTTATGGTAAATAAAAAATGTAGGAGCCTTTGAAAGAAGATCAATTTGAACATGATCCATATAATAAAAGCTGTATGTACAGTACCAGTCAAAAGTTTGGACATACCTACTCATTCAAGGGATTTTCTTTATTTGTACTATTTTCTAAATTGTAGAATAGTAGTAAAAAAATCAAAACTGAAATAACACATATGGAATCATGTAGTAACCAGAAAAGTGTTAAAGAAATCTAAAATATATTTGAGATTTTTATATTCTTCAAATTAGCCACCCTTTGACTTAATGACACATTTGCACACTCTTTGCATTCTCTCAACCAGCTTCACCTGGAAGGCTTTTCCAACAGTCTTGAAAGAGTTCCCACATATGCTGAGCACTTGTTGGCTGATTTTCCTTCATTTTGCGGTCCAACTCATCCCAAACCATCTCAATTGGGTTGACGTCGGATGATTGTGGAGTCCAGGGCATCTGATGCAGCACTCCATCACTCTCCTTCTTGGTCAAATAGCCATTACACAGCCTGGAGGTGTGTTGGGTCATTGTCCTGTTGAAAAACAAATGATAGTCCCACTAAGCACAAACCAGATGGGATGGCATATCGCTGCAGAATGCTGTGGTAGCCATGCTGATTACTTGTGCCTTGAATTCTAAATAAATCACTGACAATGTCAGCAGCAAAGCACCCCCACATGATCACACCTCCTCCTTCATTCTTCACGGTGGGAACAACACAGGCAGAGATCATCCGTTCACCTACTTTGTGTCTCACAAAGACCAAAGGACAGATTTCCACCGGTCTAATGTCCATTGCTAGTGTTTCTTGGCCCAAGCAAGTTTCTTCTTATTATTGGTGTCCTTTAGTAGGCCTGATTCACACAGTCTCCTCTGAACAGTTGATGTTGAGATGTGTCTGTTACTGGAACTCTGTAAAGCATTTATTTGGGCTGCAATTTCTTAGGCTGGTAACACTAATGAATTTATCCTCTGCAGCAGAGGTAACTCTGGGTCTTCCTTTCCTGTGCCGGTCCTCATGAGAGCCAGTTTCATCATGGCGCTTGATGGTTTTTGCAACTGCACTTGAAGAAACTTTCAAAGTTCTTGAAATTTTCCGAATTGACTGACCTTCATGTCTTAAAGTAATGATGGACTGTCATTTCTCTTTGCTTATTTGAGCTGTTCTTGCCATAATATGGACTTGGTCTTTTACCAAATAGGGCTATCGTCTGTATACCACCCCTAACTTGTCACAATACAACTGATTGGCTCAAATGCATTAAGAAGGAAAGAAATTCCACAAATTCACTTTTAACAAGTCACACCTGTTAATTGAAATGCATTCCAGGTGACTACCTCATGAAGCTGGTTGAGGGAATGCCAAGCGTGTGCAAAGCTGTCATCAAGGCAAGGGGTGGCTACTTTGAAGAATATCAAATGTAAAATATATTTTGACTTTGAATATATTAACACTTTTTTGGTTACTACATGATTCCATATGTGTTATTTCATAGTGTTGATGTCTTCACTATTATTCTACAATGTAGAACATATTACAAATAAAGAAAAACCCTGGAATGAGTAGGTGTGTCCAAGGCTTTGACTGGTACTGTACATACACAAAATAACATATACTAGTGGAATGCTATGTGTATTTAAAAATAAGGTGCATATAGTATGAACCTTCTAATCCTCTTATGATATTTTTAAATACAATTTGGGAATCAACTGTAATCTATAATCCATCCAGTCCACTACACCATCCATAGATCATGACCCCGTCTTAGTGAGAGATAAGCCATATGCCATATAGATTTATTATAAAAACCCTCCCTCCCTCCCTTACCCACTTCTTTTCTCTCTATAATAATTACATTGTAAGGGAAACCTCTGTGTCTGAACCTCTGTGTCTGAACGCGTGTGTGTGCGTGTGTGGCAGAATCTGAGTGTGTGGCATTGCGTTTTTGTGCATTGAATGTGTGTCTGTCTGATCATGTGAGATCTTGAGACAACAACAACAAACGTTGATGTATGCAGATAAGCAGGCCATGGTTGTGTCCCCGCTGTGCCAGTAACCCAGAGGTTTGGGGGATTATCAAAGATCATACATAACTACTAATGTTGCCTAACACCACCATAATGCATGACAATAATACATAGTGTTCACTTATCTAGCTTCTCCTTCTTTGCAAGAAACCAGCTCTGCGGTACTAAACAAAAAATATGCAGTATAATACAGTAACCTGTATACCATTCAGTAAGTTTATAGGTTCCTTTACATGATACCTACACTAAAGGAGACACAAGATGAGGAGGAAGTTATTATATTGACTGTAGGTGATAAATAACTGTCCAGTATTTTCATTCCTCTCACAATTCCTGCCTTCCTTTCTTTCTTTCTTTCTTTCTTTCTTTCTTTCTTTCTTTCTTTCTTTCTTTCTTTCTTTCTTTCTTTCTTTCTTTCTTTCTTTCTTTCTTTCTTTCTTTCTTTCTTTCTTTCTTTCTTTCTTTCTTTCTTTCTTTCTTTCTACCATCCTCAGATACGAGACCATCAGACATTGAGAGCTCAAGCAGTGTTCCCTACAGTCATGAGCTGATGAGCCAGGAAGTGGTGTGTGGTGGGTTGTGGTAATGGTGCCTCATGGGTAGAGGAGGATGATTTGGGGAGTTTTCTTTCGGGACCACGGTTCAGTGGCTGCCATAACTATGATGAATCGACCTGTTCCTGTAACTCACGAAAACCCATGAAAAACGACAAGAATGGAATCCCTCCTGCTTCCCCAAAGTTTGTCTTTCACTTTAAATCTCCTTTCATCTGGTGTGAAGGATCTTTTTCCTATCGTCTGGATAATGGAAACACCTGTAGGGGGGCTGGGTGACAAGGAAGAATAGGGTTGAGAGAGAACTTTCATTATAGATAATGGTAGGAAGTGAATGGGTACATGTTCTTCTATTGAGGAAATCCTCTGTAGCAGTGGAGCATGTCTAAGCCATGGCTCAATGTGACCACATACACTGTAAGAATACTATTCCAGGAACATTTGTCTGAAAATCAACAAGCCTGGATACTATGTGGAAGAACAAGGTATGAATGGTGCACTTGTACTCTGGCTCTAGGACATCTGTGTGTTGGTGAAAGCTAGAACAGACTGTAAATGTGCAGTGCCTGTGATAAGGTTGTGTGAGTGTGTGAAAGGTGTGAGGTTTCCCACATTGGATACATGTAAAATAAGAAATACATGTACTGCCTGCCTGCTGCACATTTCCTTGTTCTGATTTCTTCCTCTCTACCTCCATAATCAAATCAGCAAACACTTCACACTTTTCCTTTCTCTGCATTGCAACAAGGATCCCACAGGGGTCATATAGCCTACACATGAAAATGGATGCACTCACTGTAGAGGTATCTGCTAAGTGCCATACACACTGTATACGTTATGCGACATGTTCAATCGGCATAAAGCATATTCATTATAGTGACACAAAAGCATATTCTAGCCTACAGTAGGTGTTGGCTTGGTGCTAATTGGCGGCCTTAGCAAAGACCTGGAGCTTATTCAGGAAGGTGTAACATTACAGGGTATACATACATAAATATATCCCGTCACAGACAACAGGTAATCGTGTTAGCCCTATACAGCTCATTTCTATCTGTGACATTCCGTATGTTTCACCACACTGAACACGCTCCGGTATGAGTGGTTTAAAGTAGGAAGTACGGCAGCTGTCAAAGGATGTAGATCTGTCCAACTGAATATTCTGGAACACACTTTGGGAACAAAATAGGTCAAATGAACTCCGTATAAGGAAATCAATTGGTGGAAGAGAATAGACGCCGCCAATCATACCACCAAACTTACAGAATCAAGGTCACGGAAAAAGACAGCCAAACAGGCCACAAACATACTACTACTACTGCACACACATGCACACACATGCACACACAGGCACACACACTCACACACACGCACGCACATTTCCTGGGAGCTCTTGACAGTGATCTGGATGGGTCTGCTGGTCTCCGGCCAACTCCATGTGGCACCAGTTATCACGGCTTAAGTAAGCTCTACTAACTACCCTGCTGACCCCATTCACACCTGCTGCTGAACAGTAAACGGATAGGATAGACAACAGAAAGTTTGTAATGGGATAGACAACTTTTAGTCATCAGTGATCGGTTTTGACATGTTCTTTGTTCTTTTATTGTTAAGTTAGTTTAAGGGTTAAAAGGTAGACAATGTCTTTCCCTGTACAAAAAGCCATTCATCTTAAGGTCCACGCACAGTCAATAGAACCATCTACTTTCAATAGACAGGATGAAACACGTCTAACCGGAGACGGGATCAAGATCTCAATTAGCTAATGTCATCGAACGCAATAGGATGGGGAGATTTACAGAGACATATAGGAAGTGTGTGTGTGTGTGTGTGTGTGTGTGTGTGTGTGTGTGTGTGTGTGTGTGTGTGTGTGTGTGTGTGTGTGTGTGTGTGTGTGTGTGTGTGTGTGTGTGTGTGTGTGTGTGTGTGTGTGTGTGTGTGTGTGTGTGTGTGTGTTTGTGTTGGTGTGTGTGTCCGTTAATCATATTTTACTAATGCACTGAGGACCTCGGTTTAACCTCTCATTCATAAAACAGGTAACGTATAAAGAACATTCCTTGCCCTTCCTCTCAGACCTCTGAGGTGTTGGGTGTATCATTTATTAAAGGGAAAGTGTGTCTCTTTGACCATGATCCAAATTCCCCACCACTTCCACTACCAGCCATGTTGTGACTTGGAGGACCTCCTTAGAGATTTGCAAAGCTGGAGGTGTCTGGCGACTGGGCTGTATTTCCAGAGAGGAACGAGCTCCCTATGTTTCCCTATCATGAATAATGTAGTAATAAGAGGCTGTTAATGTGTTTAAGGGGCGTTTTAAAGGGGTTTGTAGGATGTTTGCTGACACAGTGGAAACCAGTGTGGATGATGATATAAACACAGAACAGACTGTTTACCTCCTGTCAGGTTCTCATGCCTTATGTAAATATGGCCTGTTTTCCCTGGCTTCAATCCATCTACCTCTCTAACTATCCCTCGCTCTGCCTCTCAATCAATATATCTATCTATCTCTATCTCTCAATATAACCCTCTCACTCTCTGTCTTCCTCTTCCTCTCCAAGTTGCTCTCTATTTCTCCCTCTCTGTTATTCATCCTGCTGCATAGCCCTGACTGCCAGAGGTGGGCCCATTGCCTGTGTCAGCTTTTCGGCTATTTCTATCACACAACACACACTCCTCTGGCCAAGAAACAATCTACTGTGTGTGTGTGTGTGTGTGTGTGTGTGTGTGTGTGTGTGTGTGTGTGTGTGTGTGTGTGTGGTGTGTGTGTGTGTGTGTGTGTGTGTGTGTGTGTGTGTGTGTGTGTGTGTGTGTGTGTGTGTGTGGGTGTGCTAACGCTGGTACTACAGAGCTACCGCAGGCAGTTCTGCAGTATCCCCTCCACCTACTGTAGCAGACTCTTCCTGCCACCCATCTACCCTCTGAAGATGACTCATTCATTACAGACATCATTTCCTCTCCTCTCAGCCCAGCGTATGCGCCATGCGTGTATGTAGCACAGGGAAGAGATAAGATGCATTAGAGAGCAGTGGGTTTGTGTACATAACTACAGGGCTCAGCTCTATGATCATACGTCAAAGCAGGGTTCACCCAAAGGTGAGCGCTTATCAGCTAGCTAGCCTCTGAGAGTACAGTACAAAGGGAGGAGTGCTAGCTAGCTACCTAGCCTCTAAGGACAACAGGCAGAAGGTGAGTGCTAGCTAGCCTGTCAAATCTATCTAGCCTGTGAGATCAGAACACAGAGACAGGGGTGCTAGCTAGCTATCTTTAGCTAGCCTTTAGAGAACAGAGAGAGGAGCGCTACCTAGCTAGCTAGCCTCTGAGAGGTGAACATAGTGAGCGGAGGCGGGTTGCTCAGGTGTTGGTTTAAGGCGGTTTCCCTAGCTAAGCTCAGTGATGAGAGGAATCCTGCAGCACGTTTCAGCTTGGCTAACCAGCCCCTGGAGGGAACGTGAGCGGTCAGGACCGAACCGATTTGCCCCAGGAACCTTTAGGAAGGAAGAGGGATGGTTCCTATGGTACTAAGCATGGTAAGCGTGTTAGCAGTGGACCACAGACCACATTGGAGCACAGATGTACAGTAGGAAAACAGTCACGGCTGTCCTGTCCAACACGCAGACACACAGGCCTATTTGGAAGGAGTCCATTAACAACATAAACATATTGGCTGTTTTACAGTTTGTGTGCTTGTTAGCTTATTCAGAAGTAGCGTACACAAAGTGTAGGGTACTAAATATGTCACAGGGAACAGAAATCAACTGTGACATATGCTCATGTTTATTTAATTTTTTCACCGTTATTTAACCAGGTAAGCTAGTTGAGAACAAGTTCTCATTTACAACTGCAACCTGGCCAAGATAACGCAAAGTAGTGCGACACAAACAACAACACAGAGTTACACATGGAATAAACAAGCATACAGTCAATAACACAATAGAAAAAAAGAAAGTCTATATACAGTGTGTGCAAATGGCGTGAGGAGGTAAGGCAATAAATAGGCCATAGTAGCAAAGTAATTACAATTTAGTAGATTAACACTGTAGTGATAAATGAGCAGATGATGATGTGCAAGTAGAGATACCAGTGTGCAAAAGACCAGAAAAGTAAATAAAAACGATATGGGGATGAGGTAGGTAGATTAGATGGGCTATTTACAGATGGACTACGTACAGCTGTAGCTATAGCTGATGTTTAAAGTTAGTGAGGGAAATATAAGTCTCCAGCTTCAGTGATTTTTGAAATTCGTTCCAGTCACTGGCAGCAGAGAACTGGAAGGAAAGGCGGCCAAATGAGGTGTTGGCTTTGGGGATGACCAGTGAGATATTCCTGCTGGAGCGCGTGCTACGGGTGGGCGTAGCATAGACTTATAGATTACCTGGAGCCAGTGGGTCTGGCGACGAATATGTAGCAAGGGCCAGCCGACTAGAGCATACAGGTCACAGTGGTGGGTGGTATAAGGGGCTTTGGTAACAAAACGGATGGCACTGTGATAGACTGCATCCAGTTTGCTGAATAGAGTATTGGAAGCTATTTTGTAGATGACATTGCCGAAGTCGAGGATCGGTAGGATAGTCAGCTTTGCTAGGGTAAGTTTGGCGGCGTGAGTGAAGGAGGCTTTGTTGCGAAATAGAAAGCCGATTCTAGATTTGATTTTGGATTTGAGATGTTTAGTATGAGTCTGGAAGGAGCGTTTACAGTCTAGCCAGACACCTAGGTATTTGTTGTTGTCCACATATTCTAAGTCAGAACTGTCATGACGTTGGCCTCTTTGAGTACAGGGAGGACAGTTGACCCCCTCCCCCCTTGCACCATCCCCCAACCTACCTTCCCCCACCCAGGCCCTGTGTGAAAGGGTTATAAAAACTCTAAGAGGAGACTCTCTTGCCACATGGCCCATAGAGAGACACAGGAAATTCTTCCAACTCACAGAATTGGGGAGCCAAGCGACATTTGTGTTCTGGAGAAGGTATGAAAGATTGGTGAAGAATCCAGCTACGAACTGGTCCGCTTGGTACAATTTTGTGATACTCAGAAGAGACAATATAGCCATATTACCATAAAACGGTTTATATAATAGCCTCAGCCTTGAGACTTGCATCCACATGGTTGTATAGAATGTATTAATAAGGATAAAGCTATTTGTAATACATTTAATTGCTATGTACTGATGTTAATGTGATAGAATTATATTTCTGTACCAAGCTTAACTCAGTCATCGGCACGCCCCCAGGGACACAGACAGGACCAGGCGTCATGTGACATGTTCACTATAAAACTACCACCCTGATCTACTTTCTTCAGACCCGGCCTCCACTCCATTGCGAGTTGGCCAATAGGTTTGACCATCCAAGTACTCTACTGAAAGTGAACTATACCACGTGGTTAACTTTTAGACTATTGATACTGACAGAATAAGAACAAGTCTTTGATATTAACTATTAGTCTGCAGCTAGAAATTATATAATTGAACGCGAAGACCAACGAGACATCCATTCTATGACGACATTAATGAATGTCGCTTTGAAAGATCCATGCTAACCGGGAGAGAGAGAGAGAGAGAGAGAGAGAGAGAGAGAGAGAGAGAGAGAACGCGGACAAAACTCTCCAACGGGGCGACGCTCCAACAAGGATCCCGACGACACACTGAGCGTAAATATATATTGATTGCAATTGTTCCCAAATGAGTGAGCGTTCAATTGTCAATTGTTAATATTGATGAACTCTGTGTACCTCCTCAGCTGAACATTTTATGACCCATTGTTCTACAACACACCAGCCATGCCTGTTTAGACCACTAGGGCACATTACTCTACCAATTCTTTGTGATGATAATTACTGTTTGTATACTTTATGTGAATTACTTAGTTTAGTAAATAAATGATTTTACGACAATTGATGTATGGATGACTCTTAGTAAAGACTGGGTTCGTGCAGATACAACAATTTACGACATTTGGAATGAGACTGGACGCGAGGTAAAATACACCATTTAAACCAGAAGATAATCGGCCTATACTATAATAGAATATAATATATAATGTTATAATATAGGAAAGTTATATTAGGAAAATTATAACTTTAATCTGAATATTTTCCTTGGTGCCCCGATCTCCTAGTTAATTACAATTAAACGATTAATCAGTTTGATCGCGTGATAATAATTACAGGGAGTTAATTGATAAACATGTCTTCAGTTTAATGGTACCCCAAAGACACGACAGAACCGTCCAGGGTAGTGATACTAGTCGGGCGGGCGGATGCGGGCAGCGAACGGTTGAAAAGCATGCATTTGGTTTTACTAGCGTTTAAGAGCAGTTGGCCTCGAAGGAGTGTTGTATGGCATTGAAGCTCGTGTCCAAAGAAGGGCCAGATGTATACAGAATGGTACCATCTGCGTAGAGGTGGATCAGGGAATCACCAGCAGCAAAAGCGACATCATTGATATATACAGAGAAGAGTCAGGCCAGGAATTGAACCCTGTGGTACCCCCATAGAGACAGCCAGAGGTCCGGACAACATGCCCTCCGATTTGACACACTGAACTCTATCTGAGAAGTAGTTGGTGAACCAAGCGAGGCAGTCATTTGAGAAACCAAGGCTATTGAGTCTGTCGATAAGACTGCGGTGATTGACAGAGTCAAAAGCCTTGGCCAGGTCGATGAAGACGGCTGCGCAGTACTGTCTTTTATCGATGGTGGTTATGATATCGTTTAGTACCTTGAGCATGGCTGAGGTGCACCCGTGACTAGCTCGGAAACCGGATTGCACAGCGGAGAAGGTACGGTGGGATTCGAAATGGTCAGTGGTCTATTTGTTAACTTGGCTTTCGAAGACTTTAGAAAGGCAGGGCAGGATGGATATAGGTCTATAACAGTTTGGGTCTAGAGTGTCACCCCCTTTGAAGAGGAGGATGACCGCAGCGGCTTTCCAATCTTTAGGGATCTCAGACGATACGGAAGAGAGGTTGAACAGACTGGTAATAGGGGTTGCAACAACGGCGGCAACAACAATGTTGTTTATTGCTATATGTTATTAGAGTGCATACAACAGTGTGAAGGCATTTCCCTTCAATGTGTTCTTTTGCATGTCTTCATCCCCGGGACCCCATCTCTATAATGGCTACAGCTTGTAATTACCCAGCTTCCATTGCAGGCTGCCAGAGACTGTATTATGGGCGACTGATGTGCTTGTTGGGTTAAACTGGCCCTGGCCCTGCCCCCTGTCACACACACACACATCACAGCCACAGCCAGCAGTAACAGCAGGATCAAACCAACTCTACTCCATGTTATTACTCAGTCTCCCCCTGTCTAGAGTCTGTAGGTGGACTGGTGACAGCTCCACACACACAACAACCCCTACTACTAGTACGCACACACACCAACATGGAGTAATGAGGCACCGCAGTGCACACTGGGATTGGAAAGGATTGAACGGATGTGTGTGTGTGTTAGGTTCGTGCATGCATGGCTGCAGGTGTCTTTGAATCTCTCTCTCTCTGTAGGCCTATGTGTGTGTGTCTTAGAGAGAAAACTAGAAATACCAAAAGAAAGAGAGAGACAGACAGAATGAAATGGATAAGGAGACGGGAGGTGGGTGTAAGTCGAATCTCACTGTCACACTGTCTTTCTCCTTCTGTCTACTGGTGTGAATATTCAAAACGACTGATTAGGAATTCTTCCTCGGTTGTCAGGAGAGAAAGAGAAATTAAAGCCCGCTAACCGCAACGCCAGAGGAGCAGATGGCTACACTTTGAAAGCAGAAGGACACTCAGCTTTGAAAGAGAGAGAGAACGAATGACAGAGACAGAAACAAACTGAGACAGAGGAAAGGGGAGACCAAGACAAAAGCTGTTGAGTTTAGAGGAGGATCTGCATGCCAAATTGTCTGTGTCCTTGTGCGTGTGCGCGTGCGTGTGCGCGTGCGGTGTGTGTCCAAGTCCCTCCTCCACCTGGGGCGAGCAGCCATGCTGCAACTGAACAGCTGGGCCCTCTTCTGCTAAACCCGCCAAAAGACTAGCAGCAATTTGGCACTTGATGAATCCTAGGGAGAACACAATTAAGGGTCTGTGCCCTAAATGACACCCTATTTCCTATATAGTGCATTAAAAGTAGTGCACTACATAGGGACGATGGTGCCATTGGGGACGCACACATTTCCCCCTCCATCTACGCCCTGATAGCATAATGCTCCTCCAGCTCTTCTGCACAATACAATCTGATGTTTGAGTGTAATTGTGAAGAACAAACGGCTTTTAATCATTTGTGAACGTCCATTTGTTTTCTTTTGAGAGATGCGTCCTTCCCGTAAATCGTTGGCTGCTTGGTACACAATGGTACACAAGGACGGGTCGAGAGCAAAGCATATCTCTTCAACAGGCTTTCTGTAGACCTGTAATCATACATGCACTCATGCACGATCACACTCTCACAAACACACACACAGTGCACGAACAGACTACTAACCAAGTGGAATAGCTTGAATGAATTACTTGACACTTGGCCTGTAGAGGCCGCAGCATCCCGGCCCCCCTTTCTTAGTGATGCCCTCACAAGACCGCTCCTAGCTCAGAGGTCAGGGGTCAGGCCTCAGAGAGAGGACTGTGTGTGTGTGTGTGTGTGTGTGTGTGTGTGTGTGTGTGTGTGTGTGTGTGTGTGTGTGTGTGTGTGTGTGTGTGTGTGTGTGTGTGTGTGTGTGTGTTTGTGTGTGTGTGTGTGTGTGTGTGTGTGTGTGTGTTTGTGTGTGTGTGTGTGTGTGTGTGTGTGCGCGTGCGCATGTCCGTGTGTGTGTGTGTGTGTGTGTGTCCACATGCGTTTGTGCATCTGTGCATGTGTGTGTACGTGAGGGGGTGGGGGTAGGCACTATAGGCAGTTGTTCTATTGGGGGAGGAAGAGGAGGAGGAGGAGGAAGAGGAGGTAGAAGAGGGGGAGGAGGAGGAGGAGAAGGAGGAACAAAGGACAGAGGTAAAGGGGCTTCCATTGTGTTTGTCTGTGGACAGAAGACAGTACAGCATCTGTCACAGATGCCTTAGCCCTGCCACACTGGGGACAATAGAATGACCAACTGTCCATCTCTGAGGATGAAGTGGTGATAGCCTGTGGGTGCGGTTGTGGGCAGAAGCTTTGGATTCAATAGAACAGCATCCATTTACTACGGTCTGTCTAAAGCCCCAAAGAGGAGCAAACAGCTAGGGAACTACCCTGTCAATTAATACATGGGCTCTATCCCAATTATCTCTTCTTTCTCCTTGAATGTGCAATATTCACTTCCCTTCATGGATTTGAAAAGAATTGACTGGTATGGAAACTCCCTCTAGCCCATGAAAACATCAATCCATGCTTTTACATTTGTGGGAGTAGTGAACGAGTGCACACTTCAGGAAGAAGGAGAGATTATTGGGACGCACCCCAGGCATGTGCAAAACAGGAAGTGGGAAGTAATGTCCCAAAAGCAGGGTCATAACAATGAAATGATAGACCCCAAAGGGCTAAGACAAACATGGAACACAAGGCAAGAAAGACACACTGTACGGCTAACTAATATAACATATGCTAAGCATTTGCAGAGAGAGTGTTTGTTTTATATTGGTGTCAAATTGTCTGCCTTTGCAGCTTGGATGCACTAATTAGATGGAATAAATTTGCCAAATCTCTCATCGAATTCACACACTCATTGAGAGTTTTCCTTCTCCTTTGATGTCTTCCCACTCCAAGCATTGACGGGAATGCTAGGAATACTGCACTCAGGAGAAACTCCCTCATCCCCCCTTCCCCCCATCCTCTCCTTTAACATATCATCCACATGAATATCTCCCGCCTCTGGGAAATATGGGAATTCTATCCTCTTCTCTCTTCTCCCTTCCCAACACATCTCTCCTCCATGCCGGCTAGTAACAGTATATCCGTAGGTCTGCAGCACAGAGATACTGTATATCTTGTCACTGAGAGAAAAATCAATGAGGAATATGAATAGATCCCAACCCAATCCCTTTCTTTACGAATCAGGTTTGGTCCAGATAAGCCTCCGTTAGTCTAAAGTCACAATCTAACCTCTGTTCTTAGCTAGCTCCACAAACTGCTAGCTAGATAGTGATACACACACAAACCCACACGGCCAGACAGATGTGCTGAGGTTGGAGAAACAGTGTTGTACGTGAGGGGCAGAAAGAGGCCAGCAGGCAGACCCTGGAGACCTCATCAACATGCCACATTAACGCAGATCTCTCAACAACCTCAATAATAATAACACACTGTAGAGTGCTACAATACAGCAGACGGCCAATATAAAAACCTCCCCCGTAGAAATCCATCGCATTTCTGAATGCTGCCACATCCATCCACACAAGCAAGCAAAACTAGCATCATATTACAGACTGTTAACATACTGTGAAGGGACAGAACTCTCCGAAACAATAGCACACTGTACACTGATATAATACAGGCCAATATGAAAAACATGCTGTGCATTTCAGCATTGTAACACAGTTAATGAAAAAGGTAGTGAAGGCCAGCATGAAAAATCTCCTACCGAGAAATGCAGTGTATTTTGGTATTTTGACACGTCCATCCAGACAAGCATTCTAAACTAGCATGCCGTTGTATGGTGCTAGTTTGTTAATAAACATGGTTGGTATCGAGCTAGGTCAACCACCAAGCTGTTCCCTCCCTCCCTCACTTCCTTTCGCTATCCTTAATCTCCTACTCTGTCCTGTATGCCTTTAACAAGCATGGTGGAGAGGGTGAATGGACTTTAACAAGCATGGTGGAGAGGGTGAATGGACTTTAACAAGCATGGTGGAGAGGGTGAAGGGACTTTAACAAACATGGTGGAGAGGGTGAAGGGACTTTAACAAGCATGGTGGAGAGGGTGAATGGACTTTAACAAGCATGGTGGAGAGGGTGAATGGACTTTAACAAGCATGGTGGAGAGGGTGAAGGGCCTTTAACAAGCATGGTGGAGAGGGTGAAGGGACTTTAACAAGCATGGTGGAGAGGGTGAAGGGACATTAACAAGCATGGTGGAGAGGGTGAAGGGACTTTAACAAGCATGGTGGAGAGGGTGAATGGACTTTAACAAGCATGGTGGAGAGGGTGAATGGACTTTAACAAGCATGGTGGAGAGGGTGAAGGGCCTTTAACAAGCATGGTGGAGAGGGTGAAGGGACTTTAACAAGCATGGTGGAGAGGGTGAAGGGACTTTAACAAGCATGGTGGAGAGGGTGAAGGGCCTTTGACAAGCATGGTGGAGAGGGTGAAGGGCCTTTAACAAGCATGGTGGAGAGGGTGAATGGACTTTAACAAGCATGGTGGAGAGGGTGAAGGGACTTTAACAAGCATGGTGGAGAGGGTGAATGGACTTTAACAGCATGGTGGAGAGGGTGAAGGGACTTTAACAGCATGGTGGAGAGGGTGAAGGGACATTAACAAGCATGGTGGAGAGGGTGAAGGGACATTAACAAGCATGGTGGAGAGGGTGAATGGACTTTAACAAGCATGGTGGAGAGGGTGAATGGACTTTAACAAGCATGGTGGAGAGGGTGAAGGGACTTTAACAAGCATGGTGGAGAGGGTGAAGGGACTTTAACAAGCATGGTGGAGAGGGTGAAGGGACATTAACAAGCATGGTGGAGAGGGTGAAGGGACATTAACAAGCATGGTGGAGAGGGTGAAGGGACTTTAACAAGCATGGTGGAGAGGGTGAAGGGACTTTAACAAGCATGGTGGAGAGGGTGAATGGACTTTAACAGCATGGTGGAGAGGGTGAAGGGACTTTAACAAGCATGGTGGAGAGGGTGAAGGGACTTTAACAAGCATGGTGGAGAGGGTGAAGGGACTTTAACAAGCATGGTGGAGAGGGTGAAGGGACATTAACAAGCATGGTGGAGAGGGTGAAGGGACTTTAACAAGCATGGTGGAGAGGGTGAAGGGACATTAACAAGCATGGTGGAGAGGGTGAAGGGACTTTAACAAGCATGGTGGAGAGGGTGAAGGGACTTTAACAAGCATGGTGGAGAGGGTGAAGGGACTTTAACAAGCATGGTGGAGAGGGTGAAGGGACTTTAACAAGCATGGTGGAGAGGGTGAAGGGACTTTAACAAGCATGGTGGAGAGGGTGAATGGACTTTAACAGCATGGTGGAGAGGGTGAAGGGACTTTAACAAGCATGGTGGAGAGGGTGAATGGACTTTAACAAGCATGGTGGAGAGGGTGAATGGACTTTAACAAGCATGGTGGAGAGGGTGAATGGACTTTAACAAGCATGGTGGAGAGGGTGAAGGGACTTTAACAAGCATGGTGGAGAGGGTGAAGGGACTTTAACAAGCATGGTGGAGAGGGTGAGGGACTTTAACAAGCATGGTGGAGAGGGTGAAGGGCCTTTAACAAGCATGGTGGAGAGGGTGAAGGGACTTTAACAAGCATGGTGGAGAGGGTGAAGGGACTTTAACAAGCATGGTGGAGAGGGTGAAGGGACATTAACAAGCATGGTGGAGAGGGTGAAGGGACATTAACAAGCATGGTGGAGAGGGTGAAGGGACTTTAACAAGCATGGTGGAGAGGGTGAAGGGACTTTAACAAGCATGGTGGAGAGGGTGAAGGGACTTTAACAAGCATGGTGGAGAGGGTGAATGGACTTTAACAAGCATGGTGGAGAGGGTGAAGGGACATTAACAAGCATGGTGGAGAGGGTGAAGGGACTTTAACAAGCATGGTGGAGAGGGTGAAGGGACATTAACAAGCATGGTGGAGAGGGTGAATGGACTTTAACAAGCATGGTGGAGAGGGTGAATGGACTTTAACAAGCATGGTGGAGAGGGTGAAGGGACTTTAACAAGCATGGTGGAGAGGGTGAAGGGACTTTAACAAGCATGGTGGAGAGGGTGAAGGGACATTAACAAGCATGGTGGAGAGGGTGAATGGACTTTAACAAGCATGGTGGAGAGGGTGAAGGGACTTTAACAAGCATGGTGGAGAGGGTGAAGGGACTTTAACAAGCATGGTGGAGAGGGTGAATGGACTTTAACAAGCATGGTGGAGAGGGTGAATGGACTTTAACAAGCATGGTGGAGAGGGTGAATGGACATTAACAAGCATGGTGGAGAGGGTGAAGGGACTTTAACAAGCATGGTGGAGAGGGTGAAGGGACTTTAACAAGCATGGTGGAGAGGGTGAAGGGACATTAACAAGCATGGTGGAGAGGGTGAATGGACTTTAACAAGCATGGTGGAGAGGGTGAAGGGACTTTAACAAGCATGGTGGAGAGGGTGAAGGGACTTTAACAAGCATGGTGGAGAGGGTGAAGGGACTTTAACAAGCATGGTGGAGAGGGTGAATGGACATTAACAAGCATGGTGGAGAGGGTGAAGGGACTTTAACAAGCATGGTGGAGAGGGTGAATGGACTTTAACAAGCATGGTGGAGAGGGTGAATGGACTTTAACAAGCATGGTGGAGAGGGTGAAGGGACATTAACAAGTATGGTGGAGAGGGTGAAGGGCCTTTAACAAGCATGGTGGAGAGGGTGAAGGGACATTAACAAGCATGGTGGAGAGGGTGAAGGGACATTAACAAGCATGGTGGAGAGGGTGAATGGACTTTAACAAGCATGGTGGAGAGGGTGAATGGACTTTAACAAGCATGGTGGAGAGGGTGAAGGGACTTTAACAAGTATGGTGGAGAGGGTGAAGGGACTTTAACAAGTATGGTGGAGAGGGTGAAGGGACTTTAACAAGCATGGTGGAGAGGGTGAATGGACTTTAACAAGCATGGTGGAGACGGTGAATGGACATTAACAAGCATGGTGGAGAGGGTGAAGGGACATTAACAAGCATGGTGGAGAGGGTGAATGGACTTTAACAAGCATGGTGGAGAGGGTGAAGGGACTTTAACAAGCATGGTGGAGAGGGTGAAGGGACATTAACAAGCATGGTGGAGAGGGTGAATGGACTTTAACAAGCATGGTGGAGAGGGTGAAGGGACTTTAACAAGCATGGTGGAGAGGGTGAAGGGACTTTAACAAGCATGGTGGAGAGGGTGAAGGGACTTTAACAAGCATGGTGGAGAGGGTGAAGGGACATTAACAAGCATGGTGGAGAGGGTGAAGGGACTTTAACAAGCATGGTGGAGAGGGTGAAGGGACTTTAACAAGCATGGTGGAGAGGGTGAAGGGACATTAACAAGCATGGTGGAGAGGGTGAATGGACTTTAACAGCATGGTGGAGAGGGTGAAGGGACATTAACAAGCATGGTGGAGAGGGTGAAGGGACTTTAACAAGTATGGTGGAGAGGGTGAATGGACTTTAACAAGCATGGTGGAGAGGGTGAAGGAGAGAGGCAAAAGATAGAGAGAAAAGGAAAGAGAGAAAATAGAGAATGGAGGGAAAAGAAAGCAAGAGGGGGACAAAGGCATGGAATTTCCGCAGGCCAGGCTTGTTCAGTGGGGAACAGCAAACAATAAGGCCATGAGTCAAAAATAAACATTTGGCTCAGATATGAACCACTCTGGTTATACCAACCAGTGGCATGATTAAGAGAAAGCAATGTTTTAAAGTCTGCATTCATCAATTGATTACTTTCAGTAATGATCCCATCCCATGTGGAGTCTCACTATACTGCAATGAGAGAGAAATAGAGGGAGGGAGAGAGAGAGAGAGAGAGAGACATCTCCTGGTGAGACAGCAGTGTAATAGGACATTAATCTTTCCCAGCGTGTCCCAGGGACCCATCCTGTTCCACAGGGTCAGCATCCATCCATCCATCCATCCATCCATCCATCCATCCACCCCCTTCCCCAATCACCCTCTTATCCCACCCTTCCACTTCTCTCCTTCCCCCTTCTCTGCCCTCTTCCAATCCACAATCATCCCCTCCCATCCCCTGTTACTCTCCCTTCTCTTCCCCTTAACCAACCCCTCACTCCCCCTTTACCCATTTCTCCCTATTCTCTCCCTCCTCTCCCCCTCTCATAAGCCCATGCATGAGTAATGCACCCCTCTCTGACCATGTGCTGACATCTAATGTTGAGTGTGTTTTCAACTACATGGTGAGAGAGTAGCACTGCCCAAAACAGCATGGACAACGCCTCAGCGCTGTATACTGTAACACTAGAGATATCTTACACGTTATAACACAGAGCCAGTCAATTATGCAACTGCACAACTGCACTTAATCATACGTAGCCTAATAAAAATGTATGAACATGTATTGGTCATTCTAATGTGCAGCTCACTTGTTTACAACATGCAGGTTCACAGTTCACACACATGTTCATAAGGGAACCTATGCACACAGCTACAGGGTCCACCACCACACTGGTACTGCAAGTCATCCACTGCACGTGTCAGAATGCAAGAAATGTGTCCAATAGTGGTTTGTAGTGGTTGGAGCAGTACCAGCTGCCACTGTGAGCCTGGTGAATGGGGGTGAATGGGAAAACGCACAGAGCACAGCCCCACAACCTCTAGTCCTCTCCTCCTCCCCTCAGCAACAGCCAGAGCAGGCTAGGGATTCACCTCAGGGATTCACCTCAGGGACTGCAGTAAATATGTTCACACACTACGACCCTCTGACATATGCAGTCTTTTCTACTTCCTTACTTTTCTGCAAACAGCATGGTGTGAAATCCAGCTCAAGGGAGAACTTGTGTTTCTTGTCATTCTGAAAACATGCTCAATTCTTCTCATCAGCTCTTGATTCAATGGTCAGAGTCGAAACTGTATTCCCCAAAGCAGTAAGTGAAAGCAACAGGAAAACGTAGGCTACAAAAATACAAATCTTTGTGCATTACTTTTGACCAGGGCTATTTGGGACAAGCTGATAGAATAGGCACAGGTACCAGCAGTACAGTCGAAGAGGACAGATCCCTGTAAGGAAAACTTTAGTCCACGTTAAACAATCTCTACCCTCAACAACATCAACATACATCTTCAAATCTGTATTTCATTTCGAGATTCTAGTCTACCACTCAGGTGTGAGAGAGAGAGAGGGAGAGAGAGAGAGAGAGAGAGAGAGAGAGAGAAAGAGCGAGAGCGAGAGTAGTCTGCTGCACAGTACATATAGTAACAGTGGATGATATCTTTCTCGGCACTCCCTCTATTTTCAGCATGGTGACCGAGTTAATGATTAGCCCAGCAGTTGTAGCAGCCGTACCTGTTTGCCAGACGTAGACAGTTGGTTTGGTGTCGGCTGCAGTTTGTGCCTCCGTGGCTCCAGAGATCCAGAAGAGGACCAGCGCTAGCCTCCAGAGAGAGGGGAGTAACCCCCTCCACACACCCAGTGTCCCCTTCACTCCGCCGGGCAACCCCATGGCCTTCACAGTGGGACCACGGTGATAGTATCCACACAACCAAAGAAAACCAAATAGAAAAAGAGTGGAGAAGGCAACACACACGGAGACACACACTGAGGGAGCGCTCAGACACAGTGGAGGAGAAGTGTACTCTGCTCCCTGCTCCGTCCCTCCTCTAAGAAGAAGTAATCCTGGGTGAATGAATGGTCCTCCTCTCCTCCCCTCTTTCTCTCTCTCTATGTGGTGGCTAGGCCAGCCAGGGGGAAACAGGGAACAATAGACCTCTAAGCCGAGGCTGTTGGTGTTGCTGCGTCCTGCGTGTGCCGGGCTGATGCAGCACCTCCCTCTCTCTCCCTCGTCTCTCTCTCTCTTGCGCTCTCTATCGCTCGCTCGCTCGCTCGCTCACTACCCTCCCTCTCGCTCTGTGGCTCTCTCGCTCGCTCTCCCTCTCTTGGTCTTGATCATACTCTCTCACACTTGCCCTCCCTCTCACTCTCCCTCTCTCCCTCTCTCCCTCTCTCCCTCTCTCCCTCTCTTATTTTTTGAGCTGGTGCTCCACGCTCCCATCAATGGAGGCATGCAGCTGGACCGAGGGGGGGGGAGAGGGGTGTGTGTCTTCTGGTATTACGATCCCTGTGATATTAGTGCTTCCCCGGGACACCATGGGGGGCACAGTTTGGACGTCCCCTAGCACTACACAGCAGATTCAAATAGACAACTAATCATCAGGCTTTGAATCAGCTGTGTAGTGTTGGGGCAAAAACCAAAGTGTGCACCTCTTGGGGTCCCGAGGACCGAGATTGGGAAACGCTGGATTAGGAGTTAGGTTTATTGTTATGGTAACAATTAGGGTTAGGGTTAGAATTAGTGTTAGGGGTTAGGGGTTGGATTTAGGGGTTAGGGAAAATAGGATTTTGAATGGGAATCAGTTGTTTAGTCCCCACAAGGATAGTAAAACGTGTGTGTGTGTGTGTGTGTGTGTGTGTGTGTGTGTGTGTGTGTGTGTGGGAGGGAGATAGAATCCTGAAAAACATTATAGATGGAGGATAAAAAGCATCTGCATCATGTTAAAATAAAACAATGAATTATTGATGTCAGCTGGGTTTGACCTTGTATGATATTCAAGCCAGAGACCCAACGTCCTGCAGTGCGCACACACACACACACACACACACACACACACACACACACACACACACACACACACACACACACACACACACACACACACACACACACACACATACACACAGAGTCCTGTTTCCTTATTATCCACAGGACAGGAGCAGCACTCGATTAAACCAGACTATAAATGTGATCCCCTAAAGGTAGCGGCTGGTATATCAATCAAACAATACAATGGACATAACGGTTACTCATTCTACCCATAATGCAGCTACCCATAAAACATATCCAACATCATTATCATAATGATCTAAATCTCCAGCACAATTTTATCAATAAATATATTTTATCTGATTTACCAATGAATCCTTCTGATGTGCAGCCTCTATATAGACGGAGCCAGTCAACCACACACTCCTTCGCCAAGGGGGCTCAAGAGACCCTCCCCTCCCCCAATATCCTCGACCACAACCCCAGCACCCTACTCCTCTGCTCCCCATGACCCCCCCCTCCCTCCTATACCTCCACAGCCTGTCATCCCATTATGTAGTTCCACAGCCAGTAGGTTCATTTAGAGAGATCTCACCCCCTGCTAGTGTGACCAGGAAGCCCAGCCAGAGCCAGCAGGACTCTACTCACCCGCTCTGCTCCCTAAGCCCTGCTTCACATAGACACATGCAGGGACGCACATACACACACGCACGCAAAAACGCACGCAGGCACACACACACACGACGTGGCGCTGGGCCCAGGTCATAACCTCTGCTGGCGTTGGGGACGCTCATGCCATGCACTGCTTCACACACACACACAATGCCGGACGCACGAACAGACGGACACACAGAAACATACTGTGTCAAGCTGTGTGTATATAATGACAACAGACAGCCGTCTGAATGATTACTTTTAACATTTTATTCAGTTTAGAAACTACGAAGTTCAGTTGTCCTCTTATCCTTCCCTTCTCTCCAGGCACGTCCAGCAGTCCCCCCCCTCACCACCCACCCTGATCCCTCGTTGCCCTTCTGGCCTCCCTCTCTCATGCCAACATCAGTCTTAACCCGGAGAGCAATGCCAAGTGGTCACATGGACCACTCTGAGAAGGAATGGAGGGAGAGAAAGAGAGCGAGAGGGAGCGAGAGAGAGTGGAAGGGAGAGAGAGAGGGCTTACCAGAGGTTTAAATGGTTTTGTGCACAACCCTGATTAGAAGGAATCAGCTGGGTGGATTACAGCTTCAGCCGCTCTCGTTTAAAACTTACAAACAGAGGCGGGCACTGAGACCAGACTCCCTGTAGAATGAGACCAGACTCCCTGTAGCACTGAGACCAGACTCCCTGTAGCACTGAGACCAGACTCCCTGTAGCACTGAGACCAGACTCCCTGTAGCACTGAGACCAGACTCCCTGTAGCACTGAGACCAGACTCCCTGTAGCACTGAGACCAGACTCCCTGTAGCACTGAGACCAGACTCCCTATAGCACTGAGACCAGGCTCCCTGTAGCATGGGCATCACTAATACTAGCGCCTCTGAAGTCCCAAGCAGCTAAGCACCAGACACAGAGAGAGAGAGGCAGAGGTGGCAGGATAGAGTTAGAGAGTTAGAGAGTTAGAGAGAGAGTTAGAGAGAGAGTTAGAGTTAGAGAGAGAGAGAGAGAGAGAGAGAGAGAGAGAGAGAGAGAGAGAGAGAGAGAGACTAAATCATGCAAAACAACACTTGACACTATGGAACACAAAGCTTTTAGTATCTCATCCTGGAATACACAAGGTCTGAGGTCACCTGCCTTTGGCCCGAAAAGCAGGAACCCAGACTTCATCAAAGAAAATATCTACAAATGGAAATATAGACATTGTCATCCTACAAGAAACACTGTATAAAGGAGATGGACCCACTGGTTGCCCCCTAGGTTACAGAGAGCTGGTTGTCCCATCCACCAAACTACCAAGTGTGAAACAGGGAAGAGACTCAGGGGGTATGCTAATTTGGTATAGAGCAGACCTAACCCCAAAACAGGAACATTTTACATCTGGCTAGAAATGAATAAGGAAATTATCTCAACAGAGAAAAATGTCCTCATATGTGCTACCTATATCACCCCAATATAATCCGTACATTAACGACAGCTTCTCCATCCTAGGGGAAGATCAGCAATTTCCAAGCTTAGGGACATGTACTAGTCTGTGACGACCTAAATGCCAGAACTGGACAAGAACCCGACACCCTCAGCACACAGTGGGACAAACACCTACCTGGAGGTGACATTATTCCCTCCCCCATATGCTCACCTAGACACAACTACGACAACATAACCAACAAAACGGGTCACAACTCCTGCAGCTCCATCGGGCGCTGAGTATGTACATGGTAGGCTTCGAGGCGACTCCTATAGTAGTCCTGTAGACTACTTTATCACTGACCTCAACCCAGAGTCTCTTAGAGAACGTACGCGCAATGCCGTCGGTGGTATGCCAAATAAAAATGTGATTTACATAAAAATTATATATATATATATATATATATATATATATATATATATATATATATATATATATATATATATATTTACATTTGAAACAGTTTTAAACATTTCTATTTATAGTTTTTTTCTCGTCTGAAATGCCTCGTTTCACTGCCAAAAATAAAATGAAACCATCTAGTGTTCAGCGAAATAACAACACAATGTCAAATACAGGTAGCCTTATCAAATAATTAACATCCAATCACATTAACTGTTAAGCTCTCACGGGAATTCCACTAACGGTCCGTATGTAGCCAAACATAGCTGCTGCTCGTTCCGTTTGCTCGAAAATGTATAAATGGTTAAACAAAGTAATGTCCACGTCCAGAGAGACACATACCAGCTCTACTGCTAGTACTGCTACTACCAGCAGTACTACACCTGCACCTGTCAACGACACAAGTTGTTCTGCTTCCAAGAGCACATCCAATGCTAGCATCAGTAATTCTACATGTGTTGTTAGCTCAGCTAGCATGGACACCGACAGTTGTGAATCTGATGCAGCCAGAGCTACTGCCCCCTTACCTGGGAAAGCACCGAACAACATACAGGGACGTTGGACCATCGAAGAGGCACAAATATGAAAAATATGAAAAATGTAAAATATGATGAGAACTACTGTACATTGATTTGGGGTTCACTTAAATTGGAAGTAGTGCCTTTCCTCAGCCACAGTGGGTTATATGTGCAAATGTTCTATCTCAAATGTACTAACTCGAATGTACTAACTCGATGAAACCTTCACTCTTTCGCAGACATTTAGAAACAAAACCTGGCAATTTGAAAAAATATGCCATGGGAGTTTTTTGAGCGAGAATTAAGACGACTTTCGAGTAATAAGTCATGTATAAAAGCAACAGATACCATTAATAAGAAGGGGTTAGAAGCGTCTTATATGGTGAGCTACCGAGTGGCTAGGACAGGCAAGCCCCATACTGTTGTGGAGGACTTAATTCTTCCTGCTGCCGCGGATATGGCTGGGACAATGCTGGTGGAAAAGGTAAAAAAAACTATACAGACAACTGCTCCATCAAACAACACTGTTTCACGACGCATCAGTGACATGGCAGGAGATGTTTTGAAACAATTACTGCTTCGCATACAAGCCAGTGAATTCTATGCGTTACAGATGGATGAGTCAACAGGCGTGGTGGGCCTGGCACAGCTCCTGGTATATGTCCGTTACGTTTATGGGGGGTCAATTAAGGAAGACATCCTCTTCTGCAAACCACTGGAAACCAGGACAACAAGAGAGGATATTTTGAAATTACTGGACAGCTTTGTGACATCAAATAGACTTTGGTGGTCAAGATGTGTTGGTATCTGTACTGATGGCGCAAAAGCCATGATAGTGAGACATAGTGGAGTGGTAATGCGCATGCAAGCAGCATGCAAACAGTTGCACAGTTACACTGCAGCATCTACCGAGAGGCTATTGCTGCCAAGGGAATGCCTGACAGCTTGAAATATGTTTTGGACACTACAGTGAAAATGGTTAACTTTGTTAAAGCAAGGCCCCTGAACTGTTGTGTATTTTCTGCACTATGCAATGATATGGGCAGCGACCATATAACGCTTTTACAACATACAGAAGTGCGCTGGTTATCAAGGGGCAATGTATTGACACGTTTTTTTAAATTGAGAGACGAGATTAATGTTTTCTTTACTGACCATCATTTTCACTTGTCTGACCACCTGCATGATGACCAGTTTCTCACACCACTGGCCTATGTGGGTGATGTTTTTTCTCGCCTGAATGATCTGAATCTAGGATTACAGGGACTCTCTGCAACTATATTCAATGTGTGGGACACAATTGAGGCTATGATTAAGAAGTTGGAGCTCTTCTATGTGTGTATTAACAAGGACCTTCCTCTATGCCCTCCCTCTAGTCCACTTACCAATATCTGAACAAGAGTGCCTCATCGAAATTGCAACAAGCGGTTCTGTGAAAATTGAATTTAATCAGAAGCCACTGCCAGATTTCTGGATTGGGCTGTGCTCAGAGTATCATGCCTTGGCAAATCGCGCTGTTAAGACACTGATGCCCCGTAACCACGTACCTATGTCAGAGTGGATTCTCAGCCCTCACAAGCTTGAAAATGAAATACAGGCGCAGACTGTGTGTGGAAAATGATTTAAGACTGAGACTCTCTCCAATACAACCCAACATTGCAGAGTTATGTGCATCCTTTCAAGCACACCCTTCTCATTAACCTGTGGTGAGTTATTCACAATTTTCGATTAACAAATGAAGTTGTATATATAAGATGACTAAATAAAGAGCAAAATTATTGATTATTATTATATTATTATTTGTGCCCGGGTCCTATAAGAGCTCTTGTCACTTTCCACGAGCCAGGTTGTGACAAAAACTCACACTCATTCTTATGTTTAATAAATGTATCGCATAGTGTGTGTGTGGCAGGCTCACAATAATGTCAAAAAACAACATTTGAGAGTGCTCTGGCCCTGGTGCTGGAGGGGGTACGCAGCTGGATGTTGAATGTTTGAAGGGGTACGGGACTTTAACATGTTTGGGAACCACTGTTTTAGAGCATTCACAGTCAGTCCACTTACAGCCCTATCACACTCTACTTGAACAGAGCTATGCTCAATCATGAGGCATCAAAGCCAAGGGAATTGAATAATATTAAGAAATGCTATATATTGAAGAAAAATAGTGGAAATCTACCAAAAAACAATTAGACAACAACAAATTCAATCCCTTCTAGAATATTTCCTGCAGTCTCAAAGTCAAAAGTGAAGAGGCGACTCCGGGATGCTGGCCTTCTAGGCAGAGTTCCTCTGTCCAGTGTCTGTGTTCTTTTGCCCATCTTAATCTTTTATTTTTATTTGCCAGTCTGAGATATGGCTTTTTCTTTGCAACTCTGCCTAGAAGGCCAACATCCCGGAGTCGCCGCTTCACTGTTGACATTCAGACTGGTGTTTTGTGTGTACTATTTAATGAAGCTGCCAGTTGAGGACTTCTGAGGTGTCTGTTTCTCAAACTTGACACTCTAATGTACTTGTCCTCTTGCTCAGTTTGCACCAGGGCCTCCCACTCCTCTTTCTATTCTGGTTAGAGACAGTTTGCGCTGTTCTGTGAAGGGAGTAGTACACAGCGTTGTACGAGATCTTCAGTTTCTTGGCAATTTCTCACATGGAATAGACTTAATTTCTCAGAACAAGAATAGACAGACGGGTTTCAGAAGAAAGTGCTTTGTTTCTGGCCATTTTGAGCCTGTAATCAAACCCACAAATGCTGATGCTTCAGATACTCAACTAGTCTAAAGATGGCCAGTTTTATTGCTTCTTTAATCAGAACAACCGTTTTCAGCTGTGCTAACATAATTGAAAAAGGGTTTTCTAATGATCAATTAGCCTTTTAAAATGATAAACTTGGATTAGCTAACACAACGTGCCATTGGAACACAGGAGTGATGGTTGCTGATAATGGTCCTCTGTACGCCTATGTAGATATTCCAACAAAAATCTGCCGTTTCCAACTACAATAGTCATTTACAACATTAATATTGTCTACACTGTATTTATGATCAATTTGATGTTATTTTAATGGACAAAAAATGTGCTTTTTTTCAAAACAAGGACATTTCTAAGTGACCCCAAACTTTTGAACGGTAGTGTACACTAGGGAAAAAGAAGGAACAGCACGTCAGAAATCAGCTCAATGTAATTGACGAATCCATAGAATCTAACAGCTTCTGGGAAAATTGGAAAACTCAAAACAACGTTAAACCACTTCTCCAATCTTTTTGGCCCTATAACAAAGACCAAACAGCAAAAACATATACATTGTCGTGTCTTTGGGGTACCATTAAACTGAAGACATGTTTATCAATTAACTCCCTGTAATTATTATCACGCGATTAAACTGATTAATCGTTTAATTGTAATTAACTAGGAGATCGGGGCACCAAGGAAAATATTCAGATTACAAAGTTATAATTTTCCTAATATAACTTTCCTATATTATAATATAGGCCAATTATCTTCTGGTTTAAATGGTGTATTTTACCTCGCGTCCAGTCTCATTCCAAACGTCGTAAATTGTTGTATCTGCACGAACCCAGTCTTTACTAAAATCATCCATACATCAATTGTCTTGAAATCATTTATTTACTACACTACGTAATTAACAGAAAACATACAAACAGTAATTATCGTCACAAAGGATTGGTAGGGTAATGTGCCCTAATGGCTAACAGGCATGGCTGGTCTGTTAGACAATGGGTCATAAACGGTCAGCTGAGGAGGTACACAGAGTTCATTAATATTAACAATTGACAATTGAACGCTCACTCATTCGGGAACAATTGCAATCAATATATATTTACGCTCAGTGTGTCGTCGGGATCCTTGTTGGAGCGTCGTTCTGATGGAGAGTTCTCTCTCTCTCTCTCTCTCTCCTCTCTCTCTCTCTCTCTCTCTCTCGGTTAGAATGGATCTTTCAAAGCGACATTCATTAATGTCGTCATAGAATGGATGTTTCGTTGGTCTTCGCGTTCAATGATATAATTTACTTAGCTGCAGACTAATAATTAATATCAAAGACTTGTTCTTATTCTGTCAGTATCAATAGTCTAAAAGTTAACCACGTGGTATAGTTCACTTTCAGTAGAGTACTTGGATGGTCAAACCTATTGGCCCACTTCTCGCAATGGAGTGGAGGCCTGGTCTAAAGAAATGTAAATCAGGGTGGGTTTTATAGGTGACCCTAGAACAGGCTTGTCAAATGACGCCTGGTCCTGTCTGTGTCCCTGGGGGGCGTGCCGATGACTGAGTTAAGCTTGGTACAGAAATCCAAAAAAAAATATCCGTGTACAACGTAAAACACCAAATAATGCACGCAGAGTAGAATTAGGCCAATACCCTCTAATTATCAAAATCCTGAAAGGACCCGTTAAATTCTACAACCACATAAAAGGAAGTGATTCCCAAACCTTCCATAACAAAGCCATCACCTACTGTATAGAGAGATGAACCTAGAGAAGAGTCCCCTAATCAAAGCTGGTCCTAGGGCTCTGTTCACAAACACAAACAGACCCCACAGAACCCCAGGACAGAAACACAATTAGACCCAACCAAATCATGAGAAAACAAAAAGATAATTACTGGACACATTGGAAAGAATTAACAAAAAAACTGAGCAAACTAGAATGCTATTTGGCCCTAAACAGAGAGTACACAGTGGCAAAATACCTGACCACTGTGACTGACCCAAACTTAAGGAAAGCCTTGTCTATGTACAGACTCAGCGAGCACAGTCTTGCTATTGAGAAAGGCCGCCGTAGGCAGACCTGGCTCTCGAGAGAAGACAGGTTATGGTCACGTTGCCCACAAAATGAGGTGGAAACTGAGCTGCACTTTCTAACCTCCTGTCAAATGTATGACAACATTAGAGACACATATTTCCCTCAGATTACACAGATCCACAAAGAATTCAAAACAAACCCAATTTTGATAAACTCCCATATCTACTGGGTGAAATACCACAGTGTGCCATCACAGAAGCAAGATTTTTGACCTGTTGCCACAAGAAAAGGTTAACCAGTGAAGAACAAACACCATTGTAGATACAACCCATATTTATGTTTATTTATTTTCCCTTTTGTACTTTCACGATTTGCACATCATTACATCACTGTACATATACATAATATGACATTTGAAATGTCTTTATTCTTTTGGAACTTCTGTAAGTGTAATGTTTACTGTTAATTTTTATTGTTTATTTGTCAGGGATTTCTTCGTCGTCAGACGATATGGCGAAATCATCGTCGGAAAATGAGGACCAATATGCAGCAGAGTTGAGATAGTTCATTTTGAACATTTAATAAAGTCAAAATGAACATACAAAAATAACAAAACGAACTCACGATTTACAGACAGTCCTGTTAGGCTCACTCACGCTAAACAAGAAACAATCTCCCACAAATGCACAGACAAACACACCCAACTAATATAGGACTTCCAATCAAAGGTAACACCACACAGCTGCCTTCAATTGGAAGTCCACCCCAATTAACCAAACATAGACTTACAACCAGCTAGATCAACATAGAAATACGTAAACAAGGAACAGTGCCCAAAAACCCCGGAATACTTAAATCAAATGCCCTTTTAGAAAAAACACCACCCCGAACCACATAAACCAAATACCCTCTGCCACGTCCTGACCAAACTACAATAACAATTATACTGGCCAGGACATGACATTATTTCACATTTGTTTATTATGTACTTCACTTGCTTTGGCAATGTTAACATATATTTCCCATGCCAATAAAGCCCTTGAATTGAAGAGAGAGAGAGAGAGAGAGAGAGAGAGAGAGAGAGAGAGAGAGAGAGAGAGAGAGAGAGAGAGGAGAGAGAGAGAGAGAGAGAGAGAGAGAGAGAGGAGAGAGAGAGAGAGAGAGAGAGAGAGGGTGGAAAAGGATGGCAAACAGCAGGGAGAAAGAGGAGGACATGGAAAAGGGAGAGAAACAAAATGGTGCAGTTTCAGGCCATGTGGCGAACAATAATGCAGGCACTAGGGATGGGGGTGTGCGCATGCAAGTCTGGGCAGAGGAGATTGCTTGTTGTTCGTATGTGCATGTTTGAATTTGGTGTGGTGAAAAAAATAAACAAAAAAGGAAAATGTAATATTATTTTATAAAGGAAAGGGAAGAGAGGTGGGTGGGAGAAAGGGACAGATGGAGGGAGAGAGGAAGGAAGGGAGAGATGGAGGGACAGAGAGAGAGAGGAAGGAAGGGAAAGATTGTTCATTTGAAAGACAGCACTGTATAATGAGAGTAGATCCAAGGAAAGCCGGGCGTAATGACACACACCCACCCACACACACACACAACACTTCTCTGTGATCATAGCTGATTAGCCAGATAGAGAAAGAGGGAGAGAGAGAAAGGGAGAGAGTTAGAGAGACAAAGAGAGAGAGCGAGACAGAGAGAGAGACAGCGAGACAGAGAGAGAGAGTTAGAGAGACAGACAGAGAGAGAGAGAGACATAGAGAGTGAGAGAGAGAGAGAGTTAGAGAGAGGGAGAGAGTTAGAGGGAGAGGGAGAGAGAGAGAGATAAAGAGCCTACCATTGTACCTTGTAGCTAATGCAAATTCAGTACAACACATCACATTAAATTAATTGTCTTATTCAGTTATCCTATCAGATACTTTCTGTAATTAGTGTTACAATGGGTTTAACATGTACAAAAATCTAAAACTTAAAAACACCAAAGAAATGGCAACTTTATCAACTGTGGTAACAGAAAGAAATGTCTTTGCCAAAGACTACATTTGAGATTCTCAGAAGTTTTAACTCGATGTACTTTCTCTGTTCCTAACACCATGCAACAAAGACCACCATGCAGTGCACTCTACTATACACAGCTTAATGCTATGCACGCACATACAAACACACACACACAGAGAGAGAGAGTCATTACAGCTTCCATTAAAGGAGCATCATCATAACAGGAAATTATATATTACAGTTTTGTCAGGCGAGGGACATGTGATTGTGAAGGCATGTACCCAGATATTACACAGGGATGGGAACATGGAGGAGGGATGGGAACATGGAGGAGGGATGGGAACATGGAGGAGAGATGGGAACATGGAGGAGGGATGGGAACATGGAGGAGGGATGGGAACATGGAGGAGGGATGGGAACATGGAGGTGGGATGGGAACATGGAGGAGGGATGGGAACATGGAGGAGGGATGGGAACATGGAGGAGCGATGGGAACATGGAGGAGGGATGGGAACATGGAGGTGGGATGGGAACATGGAGGAGGGATGGGAACATGGAGGAGGGATGGGAACATGGAGGAGGGATGGGAACATGGAGGAGGGATGGGAACATGGAGGAGGGATGGGAACATGGAGGAGCGATGGGAACATGGAGGAGGGATGGGATTATGGAGGAGGGATGGGAACATGGAGGAGGGATGGAAACATGGAGGAGGATGGGAACATGGAGGAGGGATGGGAACATGGAGGAGGTTATTGCTGCCTGATGATCTGCCCCAGTTCCACATGGACTGTCTTATAGCTTCATTAGTTTTGTGCCATGATGGCTATGTCAATATTACAGAACATTATTTTTCTGTTTCATTTAAGTCTTGCAGAAAGCATGGCCTGTTTACTCAGAATTCCCAGAGTGTATTTCCAGCAGCGCCACTTTAGTGTTTAACTGTAACGTAACAGCTTGAGGGGGAGGAGAGAGGGGCAGAGGGCGAGGGGGAGACTCGACCAATCTGGAGGGAGAGGTCAGCCCAGTCGAGCTGATCCAATTGAAATATGCAAATGTTATCAAAAGGATGCAGGGTGGTTAAAGAACAGGAACAGAGAGACAATGAGGGAGAACAACAGGAAGAGTAGCATGACACCTCGCCTAATGTAATTATCTATTGACTATTGTTTCATCACACATAGAAATCAATTAAAGCATTTAGAGGAGAAGAGGGGACAATATGCACTGAGTGATTTCTATTGTCAAGCCTTCATAGGGGTTCACAGATCGTCATATCCTGCACATTAAAACATGGCACAAACACATTCCGTATCAAGAGGGTGATTTGTTCATATTTTAAGCCCATAAGCACAATGGCAGCATTAATGACTTGGAGAACCTAGACAAAGTCTAAGACACTTAACTGTATTTATACTAAGACTTAACCCATTTCTTCATCCATAGTGTCTGTGTGTATAGACGTATCTAAGGAAGCAGAAGGAGCCTATTTTAGGAGCCTCTTCAGAAGTCTGGTAATACCACTGCACTGGTCAATGCATAGATATGAGCAACAAGAATGGCGTGAAAATTCCAATTTGCGGTGTGAAAAGCAATAGCTGTATGTGTGTTTGTCTGTGTGTGTGTGTGTGTGTGTGTGTGTGTGTGTGTGTGTGTGTGTGTGTGTGTGTGTGTGTGTGTGTGTGTGTGTGTGTGTGTGTGTGTCTTTGTGTGTGTGTGTGAGTGTGTGTGCATCAGGGTTGTTGTGACCCCTTCCCAATCAGGAACAAAGAGACTGAACACTAATCCAAGCAGCTCATATCCGTCAAGGCAAATCATTCCTGAAATGAGTTCACTCAGGCGGAATCCCAGGACCTGTGTGTGTGTGTGCCTACAGTACATGTGTGTGTGTGTTCGTGCATACGTGTGCACACACGTGTGTGTGATTGCAGACCCTCAGCCCATCCAATGGTCTCATTGTCTTCTGATTCATAGGTTTAGAGCCGGTAACCAGATTGAGGGAACAAAGCAACTAAGCACCCTGCTTTTAGAGCACACACACACACACACACTCCAGAGGGGACTTAAAGCACCCCAAAGAGGATTTAAAGGGGTTACCATCCACACTCTAAACAGTATAACACCAACCCCTGGGGATTCACATAAACAACAACGTAAACAGAGGTACTGTCTGGGGGGTTATCCAACATGTGATGTCTGACAGTGGTCTGTCTATATGTGACCGAATAGGTTGCATAAATGTTAGCGGAATCCGTTCAACTGTTCACCCAACTTGGTCAACAATATCACAATATTGATCAATCCTTGTTTTTAAATAACTTCATGGGGAATAATCGGAGTACAGATTTTCTTCCAATTGTTAAATTCTAACATAATTACCTGAGATGTGGCACATACATTCACAATGAATATCCTGAAATCATATGCAAACAGAGACAGGGGTGATGATGGTGGAGGTCAGACATTGACCATCACAGGGACCCCTCTACCCCTGAGGGGGGATAAGGATGTATAGAGAGAGAGATAAAGAAAGAGAGAGGGAGAGAGGGTAGAGAAAGAGAGAATAATAATATGAATTTAAGAGAGGGGTGGAGGGCAGAGTGATTCTAACCCCTGTTTGCCCTGTGTGTCCTTAGAACAAGCGACTTCTAAACCCTGTGTGACTTTCAGTAGATTCAAAAGGGTTCTACCTGGAACCAAAAGGGTTCTACCTTTAGCACCAGGGGAGTGCACACACACAGACACATACATATACAGCGCCTTCGGAAAGTATTCAGACCCCTTGACTTTTTTCACATTTTTTACGTTACAGCTTTATTCTAAAATTGATTATAGTTTTTGTTCTTCATCAATCTACACACAATAACCCATAATGACAAAGCAAAAACAGGTTTTTATACATTTTTGCTAATTTATACAAAAAATGTAACTGAAATATCACATTCACATAAGTATTCAGACCCGTTGCTCAGTACTTTGTGGAAGCACCTTTGGCAGCGATTACAGCATCGAGTCTTCTTTGGTATGATGCTACAAGCTTGGCACACATGTATTTGGGGAGTTTCTCCCATCCTTCTCAAGCTCTCCCATGGCATTTATTGTAAGAGTAGGGGTGTTAACCCCACTGTCCTGGCTAAATTCCCATTCTGGCCCTCATACCATCATGGCCACTTAATCATCCCCAGTTTCCAATTGGCTCATTCATCCCCCTCCTCTCCCCTGTAACTATTCCCCAGGTCGTTGCTATAAATGAGAACATGTTCTCAGTCAACTTACCTGGTAAAATAAGTGTTAAATAAAATAAATAATAATTACATTTGCATAAGTCGATAGGAAAACAGAAAATATTTACTTTGCCCGAAAATGGAAGAACAAATACTGTAAAAACATAAAAACACCATCCACATAGCATACAGTACGTCCACGCCCATTGTGACGACATGCCCAGTTGCACACTGATGCAGCTCCCCTCTCTAATTCTCCTTATCTTATCTCAGCACATGCTGCTGTTGATTGATTGATTTCTAAATTGCACAAACAGCCCAGTGAAATTGGGCCCAAGCGACCCCCTCCCACCTCTCGACATAGCCCAGTGGAACCCCCCCATGCTCCCCCATTCCCCGGACCTCCACCTCCATCAGAGCCCCTAATTCAATTCATTTCCACCAAATTAATACCGTTAGTTGGGTGTTCTGCAACTAAACACATCGCTCCAGCGTCCGGTCTGATGGTCGGTCTCCAATTTCCAGTGGAATTTAGGGTGAGATGGGGGTAGATTCACACAGGGAGAGAGAGAGATACACACACACACACACACACATTTAGGGGTAAGATGCTGACTCGTCAGGATCAAGGCGATAGGAGCCAAAGGGATCAGGCATAGCAAATCAACAGCTGTCACAGCCACTTTAACCTGGACCGACGGAGTTCCAGTGATTGATTTCTTTGATACAGCTCTGCTTGAAAGGCTGGGCGAGGAGGGGAGGGGTTAAGAAAATAAAACACACTACAATGTGCTTTGTTTTGTTGGAAGTATCTTAAGTTACTTTGTTCGACTGATGGATCAATGTATATAGAAAAAGTTGCTGTAGGTCATACTGGTCTCAGGTTTGTGGTAACACTCTCTGTATGTTTTTTAATGAGATGTGGTTATTTGTAGTGTTGCTGGTGTTACCAGGTGTGGTAATGAGATGTGGTTATTTGTAGTGTTGCGGGTGTTACCAGGTGTGGTAATGAGATGTGGTTATTTGTAGTGTTGCTGGTGTTACCAGGTGTGGTAATGAGATGTGGTTATTTGTAGTGTTGCTGGTGTTACCAGGTGTGGTAATGAGATGTGGTTATTTGTAGTGTTGCTGGTGTTACCAGGTGTGGTAATGAGATGTGGTTATTTGTAGTGTTGCTGGTGTTACCAGGTGTGGTAATGAGATGTGGTTATTTGTAGTGTTGCTGGTGTTACCAGGTGTGGTAATGAGATGTGGTTATTTGTAGTGTTGCTGATGTTACCAGGTGTGGTAATGAGATGTTGTTATTTGTAGCGTTGGCGGTGATAATGGTAGTGATGGGGGAAAATAATCAATACAGTTACATATCGCAATATTTTTCTATTATATTATATCGATACTTTAACTCCAAGTATCAATGCTTTTTTCTAGGTAGCGTTAGCTAGAGCTAGTCGGCTGTACCTGCACTAAAACACCAGTACTTTTCATTCTATAGCTTGTCCTCCATCTTTTTAAATAGGCCTAGTGAGCCAACATGTTTTCAGCAGATTTATTTCCATCAAAACTAATTTTCTCATGCTCTCTCGTCTCTCTGCAGTAGACATCTCAGTGGGCAAAACATGGTTGAAAAGATGTCAGTATAATGTCTTTTTATGATGTCTTATTCTGGTTGCAAACTGGTTGAAAACAATATATTTTCTACGTGTTTTTACTGACCAGAATATGACATCTTTTTCTGACCACCATACGACCAGCTGGTCATAGTTAAGACCTCATCATAACCTGGTAATGACCACCTGACTACAGCTTATTACCTACACTCCTAGAAACAAGAGTTCCAAAAGGGCTCTTCAGTTGTCCCCCTAAGAGAACCCTTTTTGGTTCCAGGGAGAAGCCATTTTGGTTCCATGCAGAACCCGTTTTGGTTTGATGTGTTAAGAGTCCTACTTAGAACTCTAAAGGGTTCTACCCAAAACCAAAAGGGTTCTACCTGGAACCAAAAAGGGTTCCTCAAAATAATAACCCTAAATAGCCAAATAACCCTAAATAGCACCTTTTTTTCAAATGGTTTAACTTTAAAAAGTATTGCAGAGGATACAGTTGGATATTAAAAACATTGTTCATTGCATTTCTATTTGTTTCCATAGTCACCAATTAAAGTCAATCTGCAACGGCAAAAATAAATCTACATCACAATTGTTCCCACATCTGTATACAGTAAATGTTTCATAATTCACCCACAGACATTTTACCAGGTAAGTTGACTGAGAACACATTCTCATTTAAAGCAACAACCTGGGGAATATTTTCAGGGGATGAATGAATGATTAGGTGGCCATGATGGTATGAGGTCCAGATTGGGAATTTAGCCAAGACACCAGGGTTAACACCCCTACTCTTACAATAAGTGCAATGAGATCTTTAATGACCTCAGAGAGTCAGGACACCCATTTAACTTCCTATCTGAAAGACAGCACCCTACACAGGGCAGTGTCCCCAATCACAGCCCTGGGATATTGGGATATTTTTAGACCAGAGGAAAGAGTGCCTCCTACTGGCCCTCCAACACCACTTCCAGGAGCATCTGGTCTCCCATCCAGGACCAACCCTGCTTAGCTTCAGAAGCAAGCCAGCAGTGGGATGCAGGGTGGTATGTTGCTGGCTTAAACACACTACACATTACATGCATAGAAAGACTGGAACACAGAGTACATAAAGGCCCATTGTTTTATTTGACTCATGATTAATCAGATTAGTGTGATGGGGTAGATCCTCATCAAGGACATCTGAGCACAGATGGCGATCTGGAGCGTTGTGGCCCTTTTGAAGAGTTGTATGATGAGACAGACCGGCAGTGAAGAGAATCAGTGCATAACAATTTAATCAACTAGAGATTTTTAAAGAAAACTAGACGAGGACATAATTGAAGAAACTTTGTTGACTCAGCTGGCTAAAAGTATTTCCATGGTAGTAGTTGAAGAATTGTGTGGCAGTTATAGATTAGAGACGTCTTCAAAAAGACCCCTTGACTTTTTCCACATTTTGTGCGTTACAGCCTTATTCTAAAACTGATGAAATAGTTTTCTTCCTCATAAATCTACACACAATAACCCATAATGACAAAGCGAAAACCGGATTGTAGACATTTTTGCAAATATACTGTATATATATATATATATATATATATATATATATATATATATATATATATATATATATATATATATATATATATATATATATATATATAAATGAAATCACATTTATATAAGTATTCAGACTCATTACTCAGTAGAAGCACTTTTGGCAGTGATTACAGCATCGAGTCTTCTTGGGTATGAAGCTACAAGCTTGGCACACCTGTATTTGGGGAGTTTCTCCCACTCTTTTCTGCAGATCCTCTCAAGGTCTGTCAGGTTGTATGGGGAGTGTCACTGCACAGCTATTCTTAGGTCTCTCCAGAGATGTTTGATCGGGTTCAAGTCCAGGCTTTGGCTGGGCCACTCAAGGACATTCAGAGACTTGTCCTGAAGCCACTCCTGTGTTGTTTTGGCTGTGTGCTTAGGGTTGTTGTTCTGTTAAAACATAAATCTTCACCCCAGTCTGAGGTCCTGAAAGCTCTGGAGCAGGTTTTCATCAAGGATATCTCTGTACTTCGCTCCGTTCCTCTTTCCCTCTGACCAAGGCTCTTCTCCCCTAATTGCTTAATTTGGCCAGGCGGCCAGCTCTAGGAAGAGTCTTGGTGGTTCCAAACTTCTTCCATTTAAGAATGATAGAGGCCACTGTGTTCTTGGGGACTTTCAATGCTTCAGAAATCTTTTGGTACTCTTACAATCCTGTCTCAGAGCTGTACGGACAATTCCTTCCACGTCATGGATTGTTTTTTTCTCTGACAAGCACTGTGTCATGACGTTGGCCTGTGGGTAAGGTTTATGACCCCCCCCCATAAATACCTTTCTCCCTTCCCCTCTCTTACTGACCCTACTGAAGGACTGCTGTCCTGTTAAATAGAGAGAGTCTGGGAACATCAAACAAATGGGGAAAGGAACCATATTTTGGTAATAAAACCAGTTGGAAATATGCTTGATAACGTAATGAGTATGTATGTAAGGTTCGGTTGTTATCTGGGACATTATGATTGATGACAGGACGACATAAACTGTACCTGAGAAAGTATACGCCCTCTAGTTATCAGAGTCACACGGAATTGTTATGCAATTGAAATGTTTGATATTGAAATTGTTTGTTAGGAGATTAAATGTAATTTTAGCTTCCAAATGAGAGATTTGGGTTTTCATAAGGAAAGTGCCCTGCTTGATCAGTGGCCCACCCCTGTGAAGAGGAGGGGTTATAAACGATGAAACACATCCTTCCCCCCTCTCCACTATATAAGCCTTTGACGAAAAGATAACCAGGTTGTTCCAGTACGGGAGGTCTGCAGCCTCTACGTTAGAAGGACACACATGTCAAGGACAGAACTAAGCCAACCTCGGCGTGAGCTTTGGTGGCGAATGGTATGAACTTTGAGCTTATTCACTACAGAAGTGATACTTCCTAGCCGTTGAGTAGCAGCGGCCGCTGCTAACGTGGGCTAGGAAAGGACGGACGACGTATCCAGTCTAACAACCAGACGAAGATACCACCACGTATCCAATTGACCACCATTGACATTCTTCCGAAAACAGGGAGATCTGTTGGCCAACCCGGCCAGCATCTACGACCAATCTACCGAAGCGCAGCTCAGAGTAAATATTTATTGCATTTTCCTTTTCTAAATGGGCGGTAATTTAGAATGCATAAGATAATGTATTTACGATAGCATAGCTGCTGTTTCTGTGTTCCTAAATCTTCCCGCTCTTTCATTCAAGCCCAACCCCCTTTCCTTTGTATAACCAGCTTTCATACAGGTTCCGTTCACCAGGGGTTAATTCTGTATGACATCATTGTATTCTGTGTATTTGTAAGTCTGTGTGATTAGTTAGGTATTTAGTAAATAAATAATTAAACCCAATTTTGTATTGCTGATTCAACTTGTTAGCCAGGGTTCATGAAGATAGCCAAGAATTTACAACTTTCATTATGAGACTGAAAATAAGATAAGGGTTAATATTGACTGCTAGCGATGTAAAATATTACAAAGTATTTTAAGAGTTTATTCGGAAGATAACGGCACTATAAACGTTCTTCCGTGGTGCCCCGACTTTCTAGTTAATTACATTTACATGATTAGCTTAATCAGATAATATTAATTACAGAGAAATCATTTTATAAGTTAGCATGTCATATCACTTAATCCGGCATAGCCAAAGACACGACAACTGTCAACTGTGTGACCTTATATAGACAGGTGTCTGCCTTTCCAAATCATGTCCAATCATTTGAATTTACCACAGGTGGACTCCAGTCATGTTGTAGAAACATCTCAAGGATGATCAATGTAAACAGAATGTTCCTGAGCTCAATTTCGAGATAGCAAGATGGCGCCGACAGAGAGGGTCACCTCCCTTCTAGTCCTTAGAAAACTATGCAGTATTTTGTTTTATGATGTATTATTTCTTACATTGTTAGCCCAGAAAATCTTAAATGTTATTACATACAGCCGGGAAGAACTATTGGATATCAGAGTGACGTCAACTTACCAACATTACGACTAAGAATACGACTGTCCCGAAGCGGATCCTTTATTCACAGCACCACCCAGGGCATTTGATCTGATTCCAGAGGCCGACCCAAAACAACGGAGCTGCAGAAGGGCTAGACGGAGCGGCCTTCTGGTCAGACTTCGGAAGCATGCACACCACCCACTGCTTCCGAGTATATTACTTGCCAACGTCCAGTCTCTAGATAACAAGGTAGACAAAATTAGGGCAAGGGTTGCTTCCAGAGAGACATCAGGGATTGTAACATACTCTGTTTCACGGAAACATGGCTATCGGAGTCAGTACAGCCACTGGGATTCTTTATGCGTTGCGCCGACAGAAATAAACATCTCTCTAGGAAGAAGAAGGGCAGGGGTGTAATGCTTCATGATTAACGACTCATAGTTTAATCACCACAACATACAGGAACTCAAGTCCTTTTGTTCACCTGATCTAGAATTCCTCACAATCAAATGCCGACCATATTATCTCCAAAGAGAATTCTTGTCGGTTATTGTCACAGCCGTGTACAGTGGGGCAAAAAAGTATTTAGTCAGCCACCAATTGTGGAAGTTCTCCCACTTAAAAAGATGAGAGAGGCCTGTAATTTTCATCATAGGTACACTTCAACTATGACAGACAAAATGAGAAGAAAAAAATCCAGAAAATCACATTGTAGGATTTTTAATTAATTTATTTGCAAATTATGGTGGAAAATAAGTATTTGGTCAATAACAAAAGTTTATCTCAATACTTTGTTACATACCCTTTGTTGGCAATGACACAGGTCAAACGTTTTCTGTAAGTCTTCACAAGGTTTTCACACACTGTTGTTGGTATTTTGGCCCATTCCTCCATGCAGATCTCCTCTAGAGCAGTGATGTTTTGGGGCTGTCGCTGGGCAACACGGACTTTCAACTCCCTCCAAAGATTTTCTATGGGGTTGAGATCTGGAGACTGGCTAGGCCACTCCAGGACCTTGAAATGCTTCTTACGAAGCCACTCCTTCGTTGCCCGGGCCGTGTGTTTGGGATCATTGTCATGCTGAAAGACCCAGCCACGTTTCATCTTCAATGCCCTTGCTGATGGAAGGAGGTTTTCACTCAAAATCTCACGATACATGGCCCCATTCATTCTTTCCTTTACACGGATCAGTCGTCCTGGTCCCTTTGCAGAAAAACAGCCCCAAAGCATGATGTTTCCACCCCCATGCTTCACAGTAGGTATGGTGTTCTTTGGATGCAACTCAGCATTCTTTGTCCTCCAAACACGACGAGTTGAGTTTTTACCAAAAAGTTATATTTTTGTTTAATCTGACCATATGACATTCTCCCAATCCTCTTCTGGATCATCCAAATGCTCTCTAGCAAACTTCAGACGTGCCTAGACATGTACTGGCTTAAGCAGGGGGACACGTCTGGCACTGCAGGATTTGAGTCCCTGGCGGCGTAGTGTGTTACTGATGGTAGGCTTTGTTACTTTGGTCCCAGCTCTCTGCAGGTCATTCACTAGGTCCCCCCGTGTGGTTCTGGGATTTTTGCTCACCGTTCTTGTGATCATTTTGACCCCACGGGGTGAGATCTTACGTGGAGCCTCAGATCGAGGGAGATTATCAGTGGTCTTGTATGTCTTCCATTTCCTAATAATTGCTCCCACAGTTGATTTCTTCAAACCAAGCTGCTTACCTATTGCAGATTCAGTCTTCCCAGCCTGGTGCAGGTCTACAATTTTGTTTCTGGTGTCCTTTGACAGCTCTTTGGTCTTGGCCATAGTGGAGTTTGGAGGGTGGCTGTTTGAGGTTGTGGACAGGTGTCTTTTATACTGATAACAAGTTCAAACAGGTGTCATTAATACAGGTAACGAGTGGAGGACAGAGGAGCCTCTTAAAAAATAAGTTACAGGTCTGTGAGAGCCAGAAATCTTGCTTGTTTGTAGGTGACCAAATACTTATTTTCCACCATAATTTGCAAATAAATTCATTAAAAATCCTACAATGTGATTTTCTGGATTTTCTTTTCTCATTTTGTCTGTCATAGTTGACGTGTACCTATGATGAAAATTACAGGCCTCTCTCATCTTTTTAAGTGGGAGAACTTGCACAATTGGTGGCTGACTAAATACTTTTTTGCCCCACTGTATATCCCCCCTCAAGCAGATACCACGACGGCCATCAAAGAACTTCACTGGACTCTATGCAAACCATATATCAAGAGGCTGCATTAATTGTATCTGGGGATTTTAACAAAGCAAAGGCTAGCTAAATTCTATCAGCATTTTGATTGTAGCACTCGAGCGGGCAATACACTGAATGTTTGCTACTCTAACTTCCGTGATGTATAGAAGGCCCTCCCCTGCCCTCCCTTCGGCAAATCAAACCATGACTCCATTTTGCTCCTCATGCAATATAGCCAGAAACTAAAACAGTATTTACCCATGACAAGAACTATTCAACACTGGTCTGACCAATCAGAATCCACGCTTCAAGATTGTTTTGATCACGCGGACTGGGACATGTTCCGGACAGCCTCAGAGAATTTATACGCTGTTTCGGTGAGTGAGTTTATAAGGAAGTGCATTGGAGATCTAGTACCCACTATGACAATTAAAATCTACCCTAACCAGAAACTGTGGATAGATGGCGGTATTTGCACAAAACTGAAAGCGCGAACCACCTCATTTAACCATGGAAAGATGACTTGGAATATGGCCGAAAACAAACAGTGTAGTTTTTCCCTCCGCAAGGCAATCAAACAAGCAAAGCGTCAGTATAGAGACAAAGTGGAGTCGCAATTCAATGGTTCAGACACGAGACGTATGTGGCAGGGTCTACAGACAATCACGGACTACAAAAAGAAAACCAGCCACGTCACGGACACCGACGTCTTGCTTCCAGATAAACAAAACACCTTCTTTGCCCACTTTGAGGATAACACAGTGCCACCAACGCAGCCCGCTACCAAGGACTATGGGCTCACCCTCTCCTTCTCCGTGTCCGATCTGAGTTTGACATTTAAACGTATTAACCCTTGCAATGTGGCCGGCCCAGACGTCATCCCTAGCCACGTCCTCAGAGCATGAGCAGTCCAGCTGGCTGGTGTGTTTACGGACAAATTCAATCTCTGCCTATTCCAGTCTGCTGTCCCCACATGCTTCAAGATGGCCACCATTGTTCCTGTACCAAAGAAGGCAAAAGTAACTGAACTAAATTACTATCGCCCCATAGCACTCACTTCTGTCATCATGAAGTGCTATGAGAGACCTCCACCTTACCTGCCACCCTAGACCCATTTCAATTTGCATACCGCCCCAATAGGTCCACAGACGATGCAATCGCCAACACACTGCACACTGCCCTATCCCATCTGGACAAGAGGAATACCTATGTAAGATTGCTGTTCATTGACTACAGCTCAGCATTCAACACTATAGTACCCTCCAAGCTCATCATTAAGCTTGAGGTCCTGGGTCTCAACCCTGCCCTGTATAATTGGGTCCTGGACTTCCTGACCGGCTACCGGCTACTGACCGGTGGTGAAGGTAGGAAACAACATCTCCACTTCGCTGATCCTCAACACTGGGGCCCCACAAGGGTGCGTGCTCAGCCCCCTCCTGTACTCCCTGTACTCCCTGTTCACCCATGACTGCGTGGCCATGCATGCCTCCAACTCAATCATTAAGTTTGCAGATGACTCAACAGTAGTAGGCTTGATCACCAACAACGGCGAGACAGCCTATAGGGAGGAGGTGAGGGCACTCGGAGTGTGGAGTCAGGAAAACAACCTCTCACTCAACGTCAACAAAACAAAGGAGACTATCGTGGACTTCGGGAAACAGCAGAGGGAGCACATCCCTATCCACATCAACGGGACAGCAGTGGAGAAGGTGGAAAGTTTTAAGTTCCTCAGCGTACACATCATGGACAAACTGAAAAGGTCCACCCAAACAGACAGTGTGGGGAATAAGGCGCAACAGCACTGTTGTAGTGGTGCTGTAGGTGTCCTAGAGGACAAGCAGTGTGCGCCCGGTGATGCTTTGGGCAGACTGCATCACCCTCTGGAGAGCCCTGTTGTTACGGGCGGTGCAGTTAGCGTGCCAGGCGGTGATACAGCCCGACAGGATGCTCTCACACACAGCTAACATGACACAATGTTGACATGACAATGTTTTTCTGAATTTATTGTGATCATCATCTCTCTCTCTCACACACACACACATGCAGAGAACACACACACATACACACATTTACTATCATTAACTAAACAGATATCAAAATGTCAAAATGTTAGCAAGCTAGCTACAACCAACAGGTAAAAATGAAAATGTGCCATTTCCATGGAGTATTAGCCAGAGCGCTGACATTAATAGCTAGCTAAAATTAGCCAGCTAAGTTAGCTAGCTAGCAAATCTTTCCATGACATTTTTTTCCCAGACAAACTGTCACTTTATATACAAAAGTAAAGCAGTCAAATCTTTTTTGTACATTTTGAGAATTTGTCATTGTTTTCCAGCTGTGTTGTTACGTAGTCTACCAGGATCTCTGCCCCAACTGTATGGAATGTCGACCTACTGTATGTGCTCGAGCAAGCAGGCTGCCTGCAAGTAGAGATCTATTACTGCGTGTCTATTACTGCATGTGACGCACAGATTCCAATCCAAGTTTTAGCTGGAACTGATATGCCTACCTTCTGATTTAACTACTGAACTTAAAATAGAATTACTGTGCGCTTTATGTTAATTGCTTAAAAGCTTTAAGAGAAAACGTAATAGTCATCATTTCAGGGACAAATTCAGTTGCAATAATTTTAGACAAATTGTTTATCGAAATAAATGGGATAAAAATTGATTTTAGTAAATCCTGGTGGATTGTAGTATGATATTGAAATAAAAGACACAGGCCTATGTGTTATTTGTTGAATTCTGAAAACAAATTTAGTTAGTCATACTGGAACTTCAAAACAGCATTCAGTGGAACATAGGAAAATATGCAGCACAATAAACAGTGCAATTAGCTAACACAGATAAATTCTACCAGACATAATTAATTCATTAACAACCATAATTTCATTGTACCACAGTGTTGCTGTATTTTAATGACAGTGCATTGTTGTAAAGGTATCCTGTATTATTGTGCATGTTTATCTTACATGCTGGCAGCCAACAACAGATGTTATGGAAGTGAATATGCACTTTCAATTGGGTGGACTGCCGCTACGAAAACCACTGCCCTAGCCTGTAGTAAAAGCAAAAGCATTTATATCATCTGAGATTCTCTGAATTAGGGACCCTTTCTTATAGTTATAGAACCACAGATACTGTCACACATTTTAGCTTAAATGAACTAGCAAATTCCATAACTTTGGGGTGAAATATGTAACATTTCTTTGTTTACATTTTTTTTGTATTTCAACACCTGCTGAATAAAAACCTCAAATGGCCTTACTCCTGAAGAAGTTAATTGGGCCAGATAAGCTGAAGTGGAATCAGCCGGGCATCATTAGCCGAAGCCCAGAGTAATATGATTCTGCTGGACTCGGGAAGAGCTCGGCACGCATGAAGCCCTCCGTGTCAGAGTCCATGTCGAGTCCTCCAAGTCTTTAACCCGCTTTGGTGTGCTCTGCCGGCTGTTTTTGCCAAGTGTGCTAAGCTGAATTATGCAAACCCTGCTGAAATAGAACATTACTCAAATGTTCACAATTGTAATGGTTCTTATATGCAATAGGTGCATGGCCCACAAACACTATGCCGTCATTCACAAGAATTAACTTGTGCCGTGTATCATGTGTATTCATGCATGTTAACATCAGAAGCCTCCTCCCTAAGTTTGTTTTATTCACTGCTTTAGCACACTCCGCCAACCCAGATGTCCTAGCCGTGTTTGAATCCTGGCTTAGGAAGGCCATCAAAAATCCTGACATTTCCATCCTTAACAATAACATTTTCTGACAAGATAGAACTGCCAAAGGGGCAGAGTTTCAATCTACTGCAGAGATAGCCTGCAGAGCTCTGTCATACTATCCAGGTCTGTGCCCAAACAATTCGAGCTTCTACTTTTAAAAATCCACCTTTCCAGAAACAAGTCTCTCACCGTTGTTGCTTGTTATAGACCCCCTTCAGCCCCCAGCTGTGCCCTGGACACCATATGTGAATTGATTGCCCCCCATCTATCTTCAGAGTTCATACTGTTAGGTGACCTAAACTGGGACATGCTTATCACCCCGGACGTCCTACAAACTAAGCTAGATGCCCTCAATCTCACACAAATGATCAAGGAACCTACCAGGTACAACCCTAAATCCGTAACCATGGGCACCCTCTTAGATATCATCCTGACCAACTTGCCGTCTAAATACACCTCTGCTGTCTTCAACCAGGATTTTAGCGATTATTGCCTCATTGCCTGCGTGATTAATGGGTCCGTGGTCAAACGACCACCCCTCATCAAAGTCAAACGCTCCCTAAAACACTTCAGCAAGCAGGCCTTTCTCTCTCCATCTTAAATAAGCATGCCCCATTCAAAAAACGTAGAAGTAAGAACAGATATAGCCCTTGGTTCACCCCAGACTTGACTGCCGTTGACCAGCACATTAACATCCTGTGGCATTCTGCATTAGCATCGAATAGCCCCCGCGATATGCCACCTTTAAAGGAAGTCAGGAACCAATACACTCAGTCAGTTAGGAAAGCTAAGGCTAGCTTTTTCAAACAGAAATTTGCATCCTGTAGCACTAATTCCAAAAAGTTTTGGGACACTGTAAAGTCCATGGAGAATAAGAGCACCTCCTCCCAGCTCCCCACTGCACTGAGGATAGGAAACATTGTCACCACCGATAAAACTACGATGATCGATCATTTCAATAAGCATTTTTCTATGGCTGGCCATGCACCCCTACCCCCGGCCAACAACTCAGCACCCACTGCAGCAACTTGCCCAAGCACCCAAGCCCCCCCCCCTCCCCCCCTCCCTACAAATCAGCTGGGCTACAAAATCTGGACCCTCTCATTCTAAAATTATCCACTGAAATTGTTGCAACCCCTATTACTAGCCTATTCAACCTCTCTTTCGTATTGTCTGAGGTCCCCAAAGATTGGAAAGCTGCCGCGGCCATCCCCCTCTTCAAAGCTGGAGACACTCTATACCCTAACTGTTATAGACCTATATCCACCCTGCCCTGCCTTTCTAAAATCTTTGAAAGCCAAGTTAACAAACAGATCACCAACCATTTCAAATCCCTGCTTCACCAACTACTTCTCAGATAGAGTTCAGTGTGTCAAATCGGAGGGCCTGTTGTCCGGACCTCTGGCATTCTCTATGGGGGTGCCACAGGGTTCAATTCTTGGGCCAACTCTTTTCTAAGTACATATCAATGATGTTGCTCTTGCTTCTGGTGACTCTCTGATCCACCTCTACGCAGACGACACCATTCTGTATACAAACCTCCAAACGAGCTTCAATGCCATACAACACTCCTTCCGAGGCCTCCAACTGCTTTAAAATGCTAGTAAAACTAAGTGCATGCTCTTCAACCGATTGCTGCCCTCACCCTCCCGCCCGACGAGCATCACTACTCTGGACGGTTCTGACTTAGAATATGTGGACAACTACAAATACCTAGGTGTCTGGATATACTGTAAACTCTCCTTCCAGACTCACATTAAGCATCTCCAATCCAAAATTAAATCTAGAATCGGCTTCCTATTTCGCAACAAAGCCTCCTTCACACATGCTGCCAAACATACCCTCTTAAAATTGACTATCCTACCGATCCTTGACTTCGGCAATGTCATTTACAAAATAGCCTCCAACACTCTACTCAGCAAACTGGATGTAGTCTATCACAGTGCCATCCGTTTTGTCACCAAAGCCCCATATACTACCCACCACTGCGACCTGTATGCTCTCGTTGGCTGGCCCTCACTACATATTCGTAGCCAAACCCACAGGCTCCAGGTCATCTGTCAGTCTATGCAAGGTAAAGCCCCGCCTTATTTCAGCTCACTGGTCACCATAGCAACACCCACCCGTAGCACGTGCTCGAACAGGTATATTTCACTGGTCATCCTAAAAGCCAACACTTCCTTTGGCCGCCTTTCCTTCCCGTTCTCTGCTGCCAATGACTGGAACAAATTGCAAAAATCACTGAAGCTGGAATCTCATATCTCCCTCTCTAACTTAAAGCATCAGCTGTCAGAGCAGCTTACCGATCACTGTACCTGTCTGTAAATAGCACACCCAACTACCTCATCCCAATATTGTTACTTATCCTCTTGCTCTTTTGGACCCCAGTATCTCTATTCTCTACTTGCACATCTGTCATTCCAATGTTAATGCTAAATTGTAATTATTTCGCCTCCATGGCCTATTTATTGCCTTACCTCCCTACTCTTCTACATTTGCACACACTGTACATAGATTTTTCTATTGTGTTATTGACTGTACGTTGGTTTATGTGAAACTCTGTGTTGTTGTTTTGTCGCACTGCTTTGCTTTATCTTGGCCAGGTCACAGTTGTAAATGAGAACTTGTTCTCAGCTGGCCTACCTGGTTAAATAAAGGTGAAATAAAAAATGAAAATAAATGTGTTTCAACAACTATCCCCAATTAGACTAGGCCTAATATTATTTTATGTGTCAAAAAGGAAATCTGGCCAAGAAAAGCTTATTCAGTCAAATTGAAGGAAACTTTGTCAGTTTTCTGGCAGTTCTGTTCACAAAGCAACATGTCTGCTGTATAGAAACAGGTTCAGGAATAGAGAGGTGCTAATGAGGACATTTGGGGCAAACAAGGATTTTTTACAAGGAAAAAACTCAATATTTAATCGTTTTCATTAGATGCATTTTGAAAATTCCACCCCCCATAAAACACAAATGAGATTCCCATGCACAAAAAATAAGAAAAAAAGAATGCCGGATGAAATGTGACATTAATCATGTTTATACTGCTGAGAGAAGCCCTGACATCAAAGAGTTGTCATCAATATATTCAGGATGTGGGATCACTTCTAAAAGACGCTGGTTCCTTTAGCTGACGGTGGATCAAGCTTATTTCAGACTTAGAGGGAGATCCTTCCGAGTCTCACGAGACCAAAGTGACAGAAGTAAAATAAAATCATCACAAGTCCCTTCCTTTAATTATGGCTAGAAGGATAACGAAGGAGGAAGGATGGGATGAACAAACGAGAGAACGAGAGAAGTGCGTGGAGGAGAATGCATTTTTTGCGTCTACCTCACACTTTCCCTTTCTTTTATCCCTCGTTTGCGTCCCCACACACACACCCTGCGACTCCCTTAATCTTCAGCACAGCACTCCAAGCCAATGAGTGCTCAATGTTTCACATTCCTTCCCGGAGACAGTGGAACCTCCCGGTCGGCTACATAGGAACCCTTTATCATTCTGCTCTGCCAGTCACGCAGCTTAACACCAATCATATGCTGCTACCCCGGTGCATTCCGCATCACATACCTCCTATTTAGCAAAGCGCACAATATGGGGCTATTCAAGGTTTAGTTACTTACTACCCACAGGCATGACGAATGCCTTAGCCTGGTGGAGGAAAGGCAAAGCAAGCCATGCTCAATTACAGCACAGACAAATAAATCATGTGAATTTTGTTTGTTACATTCCAGCTTATGATTCTGAGCATTGTCTTTCTTGGGGTAAAGTAGAGGGGGTGGGGGTTGATTGTGATTGGGAATGCCACTTCCTTGTGGTTCCTCATCAGACATATCAGGATATTGAGCCATAAGTGTCTGCCCAAGGACTCTTCTGATCAATACCGTTGAGCTCATCGTGAAGCTCATGTTATATCTCGGCCTGCTATGGCGCACACACACACACGCGCGCACACAAACACACGCATCTTACTTGGCCTGCTATGGAAGCTAGGCCTAGGTGTCCTCTCACGGTGCATTGAAGCCTCATGACATAGCACATAAAAGAAACAAAAGTGTCTGTATATGAGGGGAAACCAGCTAAACACCATTCAGTATCAACAGAACAATATACCATCTGTGTGGAAAGGAGATTATATTCCATTATATTTATAGCTTTTATTCAATTCAATCTCTAAAAAATGATGTTTGGGTGTTGAGTGGAAAATCATTTCCTGATGGAAGTTATGTGAGCTGAGGGTTTCAGATTAGGTTGTGAATTCATATGACATATTTCAGATACAGTATGTATTTGGAGAAGTTTAAAAGCCACAACAATGACATTAATAGGGAAAGTGAAACATAACAGACACAGCTGGTCGTCGCTGCAGGGCTGTAACGGAAAGTACATCATTATTAAGACTGCGTCCAAAATCACACCATTTATATTCCCTTTATATTCCATTTATACACCTTTTATATTCCCTCTTTCCCTTCACACTATAAGAAGAAAAGGAATAGGGTGTCCCGCAGGGGTGTTCACATTAACTAAATCGACTTGTCTGTAAAAAATTGTCACCTGCACTTACTTGTATGCCGATGATAGTGTTGTGTACGCTATTGACCCCACGGTTGACCAGGCTCTATCTGAACTACAGTCGGCCTTCATTGTGTTACAGAAAATCTTTATTGGCCTGAAATTAGCATTGAATGCAGGTTAAACTAAGGATATGTTGTTCTCTAGAGCGCATAAAAATAACTCTGATGATTTAAGCATATGTCATTTGGATGGTGTCCACATTGATTGTGTCCCTGCTTACAAATATCTGGGGATTTGAATATATGAAAAGCTTTTTTTTTTAAAGCATATTGATGAGTTAGTTAAGACGCTGAGAATAAAAATGTGCTTCTTCTATAGAAATAGGTGTCTGCGTTTCGCTAAATAATACTGATTATTCATTTGACGTTGTTATCGGTCCTAGACTATGGCAGCATCATCTATATGAATGCAGCTGCCACTTAGCAGCTGCCGTTAGATGCTATGCTTTATTACAATTTTAGAACTCATCACTGCATTCTCTACCAGAAAGTTGGTTGGCCCACTTTGACGGCCTTTAACAAAAAGTCTCACTGTACCTAATATCTTTACTAAACTTTAGACATACGAGTTACCACACCCGGTCATGACTAACTCCGGAAATTCATTTGCTCTCTACTGAGTTAGGTAAATCAGCTATTCGTTTTCTTGCACCTTCTTTGTCAAACAATCTTCAAAATGTTCTTAAATTTGATGGTTTTCTGCTTGCATTTTGTATTCATATTTTGATGTGTGTATTTTCTGTAATTTATGTAATTCAGGGCTAATCTGTAGAATAGACCCTGGTCTCAGTATGACTCCCTGAAAAAATAAAATGTGGGACACAGCCTAAGGGATGTCTCTGAACAGATGTGCCAACATATCAGTTCGTACAATATGGGTTTCCTATGTGGGTTTATCATTTCATTCCTATGGCCTTTTTCACAAGCAACAGCCTAGGAGCCTATAATCAGGTCAGGGAAAGGTGAGAACAGCAGTACCTCCCCTTTCAGATCAACTCAACCACATCAGAAATACATGATACAGTTGTAAACAGAAAGGCCAACTCACTTGAAAGCAGATCCCCTGACAAGTAGGTGAGCAACATTGTTTGCGTCTCTCTTCCGATGTGTACCCTTTCCATTTCTTTGATTCAAGCAACGTGAAAAGGTGAAATCGGTTATATCCTAGCTGCATTCAAAGACAAAAGGAAGCAGTTATCTCTAAGAATGTCGCCTCACACCTCCTCGGTCAGGCAGGGACGAACTGTACCGTACTGTTGGGCTTGCGATTCCCACATCAAAATTACATCTCAATCTTCACCAAGAGGAGTCTGGGCAATAGAAGTGTTCCGCCAGCTGAGGGAACACAGCAAGGTTAATTGGAGCCACTTGTTTCACTGTGGCGACACACACAAACCACACACACACACACACAGGTAATTGATGTCCACAGGCGCCCCGGCCTGCCTGTTGGATCGGAAACGTGGCTTTCTTAACCAGCTCAGCTCACTGTGACAATCAGAGACGTCTACTGCTGAGCTACAGAAGAAAGGAGGGGAAACATAGGGGGAAGAAAAGACGGATGTTTAAGAGGAGGAAAGAAGATACGTTTTAAAGAGGGGGAAGATGGCTGGGGCTTGATAGACAGATAAGAAAAGAAAAGCACACAAATATTAAGCTTTATTACCTCTTATAAGCATTTATGAGCCTTTCTAATGTCTTATTATGATCTCATTCCTAGCCTGCCCCTGGAATGTTCTGAGAGCCAGTACAGCCCATCTGTATAGTTGGTTATAGTAACCTTCTATCCTATACAGGATGCACAATATGTGTTTCTAACAATGTATCCATTATTCAAGGTTCTGCAATGAATGTTGATATTCCTAAAATGTGGGACAGCCAACCAGTGTTTTTCTCAGCAACAACCAATTGCCCATCTGCAACAGCTCTACGCCCATCAGCTACTGCAGAGGACTGCAGCCCCTCCCACACATCCACCAATCAGTTGCAGCAGATTGGTTCGCTCCCATCCTTCAGAGTGGATAGTGTGGGTCACACATGGGTCGAAATCACATTTCAAATACTTTAGGTGCAGTTGTTTTAGCTTCCCTGGCATCACAAGAGAACGGTTCCAAAAGTGAAAATCCTGTACACCTGGAACAACCAGTAATCTTTCCCTCGAGTACAATAAATATCAAATCAAATTGTATTTGTCACATGCGCTGAATACAACAGGTGTAGACCTTACAAGGAAATGCTTACTTACAAGTACTTAACCAACAATGCTTTAAGAAGTTAAGAATTTAAAAAAAAATAAGGGTTAAGTAAAAAATAGATAAGTAAAAAATAGAAAATAAAAGAAGCAAATAATTAAACAGCAGCAGTAATATAACAAGCAAGGCTATATACAGGGGGTACCGGTAGAGAGTCAATGTGCGGGGGCACCAGTTAGTTGAGGTAATTGAGATAATATGTACATGTAGGTAGAGTTAAAGTGACTATGCATAGATTACAAAAAGAGAGTAGCAGTACGGTAAAAGTGGGGTCTGGGTAGCCATTTGATTAGCTGTTCAGGAGTCTTATGGCTTGGAGGAAGAAAATGTTAAGAAGCCTTTTGGACCTTGACTTGGCACTCCGGGTACCACTTGCCGTGCGGTAGCAGAGAGATCAGTCTATGACTAGGGTGGCTGGAATTTTTTACATTTTTAGGACCCTCCTCTGACACCGCCTGATATCAAGGTCCTGAATGGCAGGAAAATTGGCCCCAATGATGTACTGGGCCGTACGCACTACCGCCTGCTATGCCTTGCGGTAGGAGGCCAAGCAGTTGCCATACCAGGCAGTGATGCAACCAGTCAGGATGCTCTCGATGGTGCAGCTGTAGAACCTTTTGAGGATCTGAGGACCCATGCCAAATCTTTTCAGTATCCTGAGAGGGAATAGGCTTTGTCGTGCCCTCTTCACAACTTAGTGTGTTTGGACCATGATAGTTTGTTGGTGATGTGGACACCAAGGAACTTGAAGCTCTCAACCTGTTCCACTACAGCCCCGTCAATGAGAATGGGGGCGTGCTCGGTCCTCCTTTTCCTTTAGTCCACAATCATCTCCTTTGTCTTGATCATGTTGAGGGAGAGGTTGTTGTCCTGGTACCACATGGCCAGGTCTCTAACCTCCTCCCTATAGGCTGTCTCATCATTATTGGTGATCCGGCCTACCACTGTTGTGTCATCGGCAGACTTCATGATGGTGTTGGAGTCATGCCTGGCTATGCAGTCATAAGTGAACAGGGAGTACAGGAGGGGACTGAGCACGCACCCCTGAGGGGCACCCGTGTCGAGGATCAGCGTGGTGGATGTGTTGTTCCCACCCTTACCACCTGGGGGCGGCCCGTCAGGAAGTCCAGCCTTTCAAAGCATTTCATGGCTACAGACGTGAGTGCTACGGGTCGGTAGTCATTTAGGTAGGTTACCTTGGTGTTCTTGGGCACAGGGACTATGGTGGTCTGCTTGAAACATGTTGGTATTACACACTAAGACAAGGAGAGGTAGAAAATGTCAGTGAAGACACTTGCAAGTTTGTCAGCGCATGCTCGCGGGTCCACTTCCTGGTAATCCGTCTGGCCCTGCGGCCTTGTGAATGTTGACCTGTTTAAAGGTCTTACATCGGCTACGGAGAGCGTGAACACACAGTCATCCGGGCCAGCTGGTGCTCTCATGCATGTTTCAGTGTTACTTGCCTTGAAGCGAGCATAGAAGTAATTTAGCTCGTCTGGTAGGTTTGTGTCACTGGGCAGCTTGTGAAAGTTCTTCCCTTTGGGTGAAAATTAATCATGTCCTGAAAAGTAATCAGATTGACTGTGCAGGGACACACTCACATAGATACAACACAGGGACATAATGATTAAATGCACTGTAGACGGAGAACAGTAGAACGGTGCAGAATATCTCGCCTACAGTACATACACTGTCACTGTGCAGTTAGGTCACACACACGACACAGGGACATAGTGGAGGGTGTACACGACAAGCTGAGAGAGAGAGGCCTGTGGTCTGTGATTAAGGGATAATCTGCCATCCAGTCACCTCAAAGGCACACACCTGCTGATCTGGGAGTGGCCTAGCTGGCGTGAGAAAAACCAATTACACAGACATGGAAATAAACATTGTGGCATACCAGTAGAGGTATATCAGACCTTTCTTGATGTACTCAAAGATTCATTATTAGCATGTTTTAATTACTCCTATAAACATTATGAAACATCAAGATACCAGGCCTGGTCTTCATTTGAAAAGGCGTTTGATAAAGTATGACTAAGATTTATACATACAGTAAATGCCAATAGGTATCAGGAATTGAGAAACAAGGGCTCTCTATGGTCAGGCGTGACATAGTTATATTGACTAGGTCTGTCCTAGCTCTCTCATGAATGTCTTAATCGAAATTACGGATTGCCTCTTATCCGCTTGTCTTGCCCTTATGCCATAGTTTGTACATCTCAATTGTCAGTAGAAACCACATTTGTTCAAGAAAGACAACCATAGCAACTATGTTTTTTTATAGGTAGTAAATGAAGCTGAATGAACTGTTTTAGACAAGGCTCTGATGAAAGCCAAGTGTAGCAGTGGTAAGGTGTTGGGACTGCTGTTGGGACTCTGCTGTTGGGACAGATTGACTGTGCACAGTTTGTCACCGTTATATTGCAATTAATGTATTGTTGAATGTTATTTTTATATTTTTTCCCACCAAGATTTACATGCTAAAATCGCCACTGCACAGAGGTGAGGGAAGATTTCATCAAACAGCTGAGGGACAACTTCTCCACCAGATTTGAAGACGTTTGTACATAATCATCTCACAGTCCGCCCAGGTGGAAAATTCTCCTCCCTTGCTAAGAAAACGATACCCTCGCTGGATGAGGCCGCAATTCAAACTAAGTTGATTGAATTCCAGATATCGAGCCAAATTAGGGATGCGCACAGAAGTGACGAGTCCTTGTGTGAGTTTTGGGTGGAATGGTCAGAGGAATACAGCACAATAAAGAAACTTGCATTTTAAACTCAACAAAAAAAAGAAACGTCCTGTCACTGTCAACTGCGTTTATTTTCAGCAAACTTAACGTGTAAATATTTGTATGAACATAACAAGATTCAACAACTGAGACATAAACTGAACAAGTTCTACAAACATGTGACTAACAGAAATGGAATAATGTGTCCCAAAACAAAGAGGGTCAAAAGTAACAGACAGTATCTGGTGTGGCCACCAGCTGCATTAAGTACTGCAGTGCATCTCCTCCTCATGGACTGCACCAGATTTGCCAGTTCTTGCTGTGAGATGTTACCCCACTCTTCCACCAAGGCACCTGCAAGTTCCCGGACATTTCTGGGGGGAATGGCCCTAGCCCTCACCCTCCGATCCAACAGGTCCCAAACGGGCTCAATGGGATTGAGATCCGGGCTCTTCGCTGGCCATGGCATAACACTGACATTCCTGTCGCACAGAATGAGCAGTACGGCTGGTGGCATTGTCATACTGGAGGGTCATGTCAGGATGAGCCTGCAGGAAGGGTACCACATGAGGAATGTTTTCCCTGTAATGCACAGCGTTGAGATTACCTGCAATAACAACATGCTCAGTTCGATGATGCTGTGACACACCACCCCAGACCATGATGGACACTCCAGCTCCAAATCGATCCCGCTCCAGAGTACAGGCCTCGGTGTAACGCTCATTCCTTCGACGATAAACGCAAATCCGACAATCACCCCTGGTGAGACAAAACCGTGACTCGTCAGTGAAGAGCCCTTTTTGCCAGTCCTGTCTGGTCCAGCGACAATGGGTTTGTGCCCATAGGCGACGTTGTTTCCGGTGACGTCTGGTGAGGACCTGCCTTACAACAGGCCTACAAGCCCTCAGTCCAGCCTCTCTCAGCCTATTGCGGACAGTCTGAGCACTGATGGAGGGATTGTGCATTCCTGGTGTAACTCAGGTAGTTGTTATTGCCATCCTGTACCTGTCATGCAGGTGTGAAGTTCAGATGTACCCATCCTGTGCAGGTGTTGTTACACGTGGTCTGCCACTGCGAGGACAATCAGCTGTCTGTTCTGTCTCCCTGTAGCACTGTTTAGGGGTCTCACAGTACGGACATTGCAATTTATTGCCCTGGCCACATCTGCAGTCCTCATGCCTCCTTGCAGCATGCCTAAGGCACGTTCACACAGATGAGCAGGGACCCTGGGCATCTTTCCTTTGGTGTTTTTCAGAGTCAGTAGAAAGGTCTCTTGAGTGTCCCAAGTTTTCATAACTGTGACCTTAATTGTCTACCGTCTGTAAGCTGTTAGTGTCTTAACGACCGTTCCACAGGTGCATATTCATTAATTGTTTATGGTTCATTGAACAAGCATGTGAAACAGTGTTTAAACCCTTTACAATTAAGATCTGTGAAGTTATTTGGATTTTTACAAATTATCTTTGAAAGACAGGGTCCTGAAAAATGTTTTTTTTTTTTTTTTTGCTGAGTTTATGTGCTAACAATGTTTGGATCGACTTACACCTGCGAGTCCTCATTTTCCTCTATGAACTCAATCAAGATTCACAACAAGAAGCGGCTTTCACATAAGTCAATCGAGGCCTGCGCATCACATCACATCCATCTGACTGCCTGCGCATCAACATCACATCCATCTGACTGCCTGCGCATCAACATCACATCCATCTGACTGCCTGCGCATCAACATCACATCCACCTGACTGCCTGCGCATCAACATCCCATCCATCTGACTGCCTGCACATCAACATCCCATCCATCTGACTGCCTGCGCATCAACATCACATCCATCTGACTGCCTGCGCATCAACATCCCATCCATCTGACTGCCTGCACATCAACATCACATCCATCTGACTGCCTGTGCATCAACATCACATCCATCTGACTGCCTGCGCATCAACATCACATCCATCTGACTGCCTGCGCATCAACATCCCATCCATCTGACTGCCTGCGCATCAACATCCCATCCATCTGACTGCCTGCACATCAACATCACATCCACCTGACTGCCTGCGCATCAACATCCCATCCATCTGACTGCCTGCGCATCAACATCCCATCCATCTGACTGCCTGCACATCAACATCCCATCCATCTGACTGCCTGCGCATCAACATCACATCCATCTGACTGCCTGCACATCAACATCACATCCATCTGACTGCCTGCGCATCAACATCACATCCATCTGACCCGACATCCACAGATCGTGTCCGAGGGGAAATGCAACTTTTCCCATTGAGTGAATAACTTAGTGGCCTATATGATTGTATTTAGAAAATACTAACATTATTGTGAGTGCTTATCCAGGGCTATTTTGGTCTAAAGCTGACAGTATTTTCTTTTTTTTCTGTTACAGGAGCAAGCAATCCAGAGACCCCCGATACAGACATTCAGACACAGACAGCGTCTTTTTTTCTTTAAATTATTGTTTTATGTAGGACGCAACATTTTTTACCATTTGCAATTAGGGGGTAGGCCTAATAAAAAATTAAAAACACTTCTGTTAGGCCATATATTATTTTCTTGTGAAAGACGCTGTTAAGCGTCATAGCCTACCTCATTCAGTTATTTTATACGGGCCTTTGTTTGGAAGAAATAGACTCCAATTAAGCCCTACTGTTGTTTGTAAAGTCAAATTAAAATGAAGATTACTGTAGAAATGAATTACTTGACTGGTGAAGTTTTTCTCCATCTGTTGCTGTGTATCACTTGCATAACAAGTTCGGTATATGTTCACCTCCTATTGATGGCGCTGCTTTACGTTTCAGCACCACAAAATGGTCCACTGCCTGCTTTATTAGTGGACTGTCTCTTGCATTCAGGACCGAGTTTGAGAAACCCTGTGATAGAGCACTTACCCTGTAACCAGGGTCGGTGGTTCAAGTCCTGGTCTAGCGGGTCCCCATAAATCATTATAATAGAGATTAGCTGCAGCCCTCTCTCTCTCTCTTTCTCTCTCTCTCGCTCTGTTCTCCATCAGGGCTGTATTAAACAAGAAAGTGACTGCACAGAACGGAGGAGACCTCTGCTGAATGTTTGTTCAGATATCAGTATGCCATGCTCTAACCGCAGATGTATCTAATCTAATACTAGTCATTATTTGGAGAGATATATAATTGAGGCTTGAGGTAAGTGTGGGTAACTGATGCTATTTCCACTGTGAAAGTCACATAATCCCATCAGTCACAATAGTGATTAAAAAAATGCTTGTGCTTTAGTTAATGTTAAAGTCATACTTATCAACAAATACGTCATATACTGTATTATGCATTATTAAGGTGTCTATTATGATTCAGAGAAGTTTCATATGATTTCTCAAAATGGTCAGAAAATCACAAGCATAAATCTCCAAGGTGTACATTTACAGACAAATTTGACACCAGAAGTCTGTATTCAACTGCTTAAAAAACAAATGCATTGTTGAAATAAAATATTGGTTGAATAAAGAGAAATAGCTTAAAAAAAATCCATGAATCTAATTTTTGTGCAATTTTATAGGCTACATTGAGGTTTTTCTTTCATTATTTTATGCTATCTGGCATCAATGTGTAATTGGATTACATGTTAGGGTCACAATATTTGCATAGTGGCATGTCTGGGAAAAATTGGGAACAAATGGGTTAATGGAGGTGGCTTAGGGCCTAGGCTTTAGCTCAGCAGGCTAACACCGGAGGAGCAGGTTTAAACCCACACACATCACTGACTGCAGTGTTCTCTGTAGGGTTGTATTCAGCGTACTGTAAGGTTTGACTTTAAGACACTGTAAGGAGAAGAGAGGAAAAGGGACTTCTGAGAATGTAGCCACTCACCATAAAGGGAAATTGATTGTGTTCAGTCTAATGGCACGGAGAGAGTGCCCAAGACAAATTATGGTAATTACTTTGGGTCCAGATAGATAGCAGCAATCTGATCAATTGAAATGTAAAATGAGGTCTTCCCGGTCAGAGGTGGGGGCTGATGCTAATTAGATTTACATCACATTTGGAACCTTGGAGGTCTTTTTGATAGGACAACATTAACATTATACAGCTGCATTAGCCAACCACAACCTTTGGGGGGTAATGATTTTCCCGTGATGTGAATTTTGCTGGGAATTGTAGGTAGAGGGGTGCCGGATGGTCAGCCCATTTCCCATGTGACCTGTGGTGCTGATGGGATAGACGGTGAACAGCCGCTCAATTATTAAAACCACCTTATTCCCATGAGCCTTTGCAGGTCGTTCATTGTTATCTATGATGTCATCTTCCTAAAGTAACAGACAAGATGTTATGGAGATTGCATGTTGCCAACTGTCCTGTTTAAGTACAGTGCATTCGGAAAGTATTCAGACCCCTTGACTTTTTCAACATTTTGTTACATTACAGTCTTATTCTAAAATGTATTAAATCGTTTTTTTCCCCTCATCAATCTACACACAATACCTCATAATGACAAAGCAAAAACAGGTTTTTAGAAATGTTTTCAAATGTATAAAAAAAAAAATGGAAATATCACATTTACGTAAGTATTCAGATCCTTTGCTCTGTACTTTGTTGTGGTGCCTTTGGCAGCGATTACATCCTTGAGTCTTATTGGTTATGACCCTACAAGCTTGGCACACCTGTATTTGGGGAGTTTCCCCCTTTCTTCTCTGTAGACCCTCTCAAGCTCTGTCAGGTTGGATGGGGAGCGTCGCTGCACAGGTATTTTCAGGTCTCTCCAGAGATGTTCGATCGGGTTCAAGTCCAGGCTCTGGCTGGGCCACTCAAGGACATTCAGAGATTTGTGCCGAAGCCACTTATGCATTGTCTTGGCTGTGTGCTTAGGGTCGTTGTCCTGTTGGAAGGTGAATCTTCGCCACAGTCTGAGGTCCTAAGTGCTCTGAAGCAGGTTTTCATCAAGGATCTCTCTGTACTTTGCTCCTTTCATCTTTCCCTCAATCCCGACTAGTCTCCCAGTCCCTGCCGCTGAAAAACATCCCCACAGCATGATGCTGCCACCACCATTCTTCAACGTAGGGATGATGCCAGGTTTCCTCCAGACTTGACGCTTGTCATATAGATTTCATCAGACCAGAAAAACTTGTTTCTCGTGGTCTGAGAGTCCTTTGGGCGCCAAGTAGAATTTGTAGAAACATCTCAAGGATGATCAATGGAAACAGGATGCACCTGAGCTCAATTTATTTTGAGTCTCATAGTAAAGGGTCTGAATATTTATGTTATAAATATATTTTAGTTTTTTATTATGGGGTATTGTGTATAGAATAAGGCTGTAATTTTAGAATAAGGCTGTAACATAACAAAATGTGGAAAAAGTGAATGTGTCTGTATCACAAGGGTTGTATTGAGTGGACCAAAACGCAGCGGGTAAAGTGCTCATCTTCTTAATTTTATTAAAGAAAACACTTAATCAAAATAAACAAACGACAAAAACAGTCCAGTAAGGTGCACAGACTATACTAGAAACAACCACCCACAAACACAAGTGAAAACGAACACAACTAAATATGGCCTCCAATTAGAGACAACAACAACCAGCTGCCTCTAATTGGAGGTCATTGCCAAAACTCACATAGAAATATAAAAGCTAGATTTAAACATAGAAATAAGAAAACTAGAACCTAAACCCACAATACCCAAACACACAAAACAAACACCCCCTGCCACGCCCTGACCAACTATAATGACAAATAACCCCTTTTACTAGTCAGGACGTGACAGTCTGAATACTTTCCGAATGCACTGTGAAACATAATTTGTAATACCTGATCGTATAATTCCCACGAAATGCACTAGACGTGTTGGGTTTAGTCTTCTGTTTAACAATGTCATCAATTGATCCAAAATCATCAGCTTGAAAAGCCCTAAAATTATTAAAACTGTATTACACATTCTCCCTTTGTAACAGTGTGATATGAGGGTTAGTGTAAAAGGTATGTGGGATAATGACTTCCCTCTCTCTCCTTCACTCCTTTCTCTGTCACTCCCTTTTCTCTCTTTCTTTATCTGGTCTAATAAAGTGGAAGAAAAGAAGCCACTGCTCCTTGCTGGTTCTCCATAAAATCCTTTTCGGGAGATTCCACGCCAGGACAGCCCAGATTTTTGCGGGGGTATCTCAGATTGTTCTAGGAATTTTCACATGTAAACTTGGGATGAAGGATGTTTGACATGCTTTTTAGATTTGGGAAAATCATGATGAAAAGAACCATTTGAGGCCCTTTTAGACCTATAGATGCCTTCTGTAAGACCCTAACCTGCATGATACAGACAACATCTTGGTTTCATTCTACTCCTTATAGTGTGCTCTAAAATAGGGAGTTTGTCTAGATTTTTTACATGAATTTATTCAGAATTAAAACATATGTGATTTTGTTAATTTTGTTTAAAAAAAATCCTAAATTGTCACTTTCATCACGACTTTCTCAAAAACTGTTTGTAAAAAGCATGTCAAACATCCTTCTTACCAATTAAGTTTATATGTGAGAATTGCCAGAACAATATGAGATACCCTAAATATTTTCAGGCTGTCCTGGAGTGGAATTGCCCATTCTTCCTTTCTTCTTCTTCTCTTTCTCTTATTGGCCCTGTCGGGAGAGAGAGAGCCTGGCCCTATCAGATCAGTTCATGTTAGTCTTAATGAAACACGTTAAAGCACAGCGATTATTCATCCAGACAGGGTCAATCTGTGCAGTTATTTCATTTTTATTTCAATTCCAACTGAAAAAAATATCTTATCAGCATATCCCGATGACTCTCTGATTGGCTATAAGGTATGGCTACTACGGTTCTGAGCGGTGTCCTTGATAACCAACAGTTCCAGGGTGATTTGGCTTGGGGCGTAAATCATTCTGAGTCATTCAGATAAATGTTTCCTGTCATTTCTGATTTAATAGAGGGCAAAGCAGTGAGTGAGAGAACCTACTCTTCACTGCGTCCATCTTCAAATAGGTTTTTCTGTTTTGATATTCATTCTCATAACAAATCATGGCCCTTATCTCAAAAGCAATGGCGGAGCTATTGAATCCTCAAAAAGCAAAGGGCATGTGTACATATATGTGTCTGTGTCTTTATCAGCTTCTGTCTGCCTTTGTGTCTGTCTCCTTTACAACCTTTGTTGATGAGCGAAACAACTGGAGTCTGTCTCTCTGGTGATGTCATTATGGCCTGCCATACAATGGCATCCTGGTCTCTTCTTCAGTCCCTCTATTACTGCACATCCCAAAGGAAGTAGACAACAAAAGGAGTGCATGTCACTCTCTGCCACCATGGCAACCATCTCACTAACAGCAGCATGGCACACGCACGAGCACACACACACGCACACACACACACACACACACTCTGATGGAGCATGACATAGAGAGAGAAGGCCTGACAATCATTAACCTCAGCCAGCTGCTAATTACAACACAACCCCTATATAGTCATTATAGGAGGAGGGGAGAAGAGGAGAAGAGAGGAGGAGAGGACAAGAGGAGAAGAGAAGAGGAGGCGAGGGGAAGAGAGAAGAAAAGAGAAGAGAAGAAGAGGAGAAGAGGGGAGGAGCGGAGAAGAGGGGAGAAGAGGAGAGGAGATGAGGTGAGGAAGGGAGAAGAGGGGAGAAAAGGAGAGTAGGAGAGGAGAGGAGGAGGGGAGAAGAGGTGTAGTCAGACAAAGAAGAACTGAGAGCTTGGGTAGGTAGTTAGTCTCCCCTCTTCTCCCCTCCTGAGCTCAAAAAGCACCGCTTACACAAACAGAGACACAAACAGAGACACAAACATAGACACACATGTGTACGCTCTTATACACTCGAACACAATGACACAAACACACGGTGAGACATGCACGCTCACAGACACACGGGCACACCTCCCTCTGCCTCTCTCCCCTCCCCCACCCCACCATGGGAAGGGTCATTGTGTCCCTCTCCTCTAGCTTTGTGAAGGTGAGAAAATATCTGCTGCCGTGCGCACGTTCATGTCCGGTCCACCGCACGCTCTCCAAGGTACTGATTGTACCAACCTGCTCCATCTTTACACAGTCACTGCAGTTTATACAGGAAACAGGAACATCCATTATACAACATTGTTTTCTCCATCTTAAGCCAATACACAGCCACTATAGTTTTGGAAGGGGTCTGTTTGTTATGTGTCTAAGGCCAATTCAATTGATGTGTTCATTAGTTGTAATCAGTTGGACCCAGCCGTCAGTCTCTGATTGGAACTCTTCAGAATCACTTTTCAGCAGAAATAGCCTAGCACATCCTTCATGACATCATGGTGTCTTGCGGTCAAACAGAGAAAAGAGCACATAGCTTTTCATGGGTTGTGACCAAGGATGTAGTGGTAATCAACCTACTATTATTATTATTACTACGCTAAATTGATGTCCTCCCTGCCTTGTCACTACTTATCCATGTCATGGTAGGACACAAATCACACGGACCCGCTGGCACATAAGCCTACACACACACACACACACACACACACACACACACACACACACACCACACACACACACACACACACACACACACACACACACACACACACACACACACACACACACACACACACACACACACACACACACCAATCTGGGGGATTAGTGATTAGACTGTTCTTATCTCACCTGGCCTGGTCTGACCACTGGTGGACACACACTCTTCAACTGTGTCATAACAGAGAGAAACAGAATGAGATTTGGGAACAACCCAGCAAACACAGAATCAACTGCTGGACAGGACTCCATCAACTGCTGGACAGGACTCCATCAACTGCTGGACAGGACTCCATCAACTGCTGGACAGGACTCCATCAACTGCTGGACAGGACTCCATCAACTGCTGGACAGGACTCCATCAACTGCTGGACAGGACTCCATCAACTGCTGGACAGGACTCCATCAACTGCTGGACAGGACTCCATCAACTGCTGGACAGGACTCCATCAACTGCTGGACAGGACTCCATCAACTGCAGGACAGGACTCCATCAACTGCTGGACAGGACTCCATCAACTGCTGGACAGGACTCCATCAACTGCTGGACAGGACTCCATCAACTGCTGGACAGGACTCCATCAACTGCTGGACAGGACTCCATCAACTGCAGGACAGGACTCCATCAACTGCTGGACAGGACTCCATCAACTGCTGGACAGGACTCCATCAACTGCTGGACAGGACTCCATCAACTTCTGGACAGGACTCCTTCTCACTCCCCTATCAAGGCTCTACGGTGCGATCATTTTATTCGCATATGCGTGTAAATATTTAGCTGTACGACCTGGAATTTTCATTTAGGTGTACCAGTTTGCCTAAAAACAAAATCACCCATATGAATATTGTTGCAATGATTACTTGACTGTATCTCAGCCCCTGAGAGCCATGGAGAATACACTGAGCACAGATTCATGACCGTCGTGCTTGCACCATTAATACAAAGAAAACATCTTGTCACCGCAAATATTTTTCATTGTGCTCCTACATTTCTTTGTGTGCTCTTAAAAATGTTCAACTTAGACGCGCACGTGCTCCTTGTAAAAAAGGTCAGTGTAGAGCCATGCCTATCTCACTACTGCACATGGAGGAGAAGTGATGCCAGTAAACAGAGCGAGAGAGAGAGAGAGAGAGAGAGAGAGAGAGAGAAAGACTGAGAGATGGGGGAAATCCATCCACTCGTAGAGCCAACTTTGTCTTGACGCAGCAAAAAACTAGATTAATGCTCCACTCCTCTCTAGGCCAGACAAGGGTTCAGAGAGAAAGACCTTGAACATGTTAGAAACCCAGCAAATTTCATGTCTAACATTAGCTTCAGCCCGGATCACTTTATGGTTCACAGTTCCCTACATTACTGTGCAATATCAGCTATGCATTGTTTTATTTGCTATATCAGATACAGTGTTCCGCGCAACATGTAAAATAAACGGACAATACACACCACACACGCACACACACTCACTCACACACAATGTAGTAGTAGAGTAATTAATCATAGTCATACAGAATATGGAGGATCGACCAACGGAGAAACAGCATGATAGCGTTACACGTGACCAACGTCACGGTTCAAAACAGATGACGTACAGTACATAGGTACAGTACATAGAAAAACACCAGTCCAGAAATGGTCTGCTACTGTAGACTTAGACAGTAGACTAGACACAGAGTCCATGACGCAGACCCTAGCCTGCGTCAGCTGACTTTTCCTCCCCTGACAAGTGCCAAGTGTGTGTATGTTATATGACAGCTCACTGTGGTTGGAGGTCGTACCCTTTGTGTTGATTTGATAAGGAGTGAGTCATCCTGTCACATGTCTGACTGTGACATATGACAGCTTTTTTTTACTACAGAGCATGAAACACACAAACAGTGAATATAAAATACACCTCTCTGCTTGAGGCTCTGATTTAGGGGGAACCAACCAGTGACAACATGGGGCTCATTCCAAACTGCACCTGTGCCAACCATATTGGAGGGAAAGAGAGAGAGGGGGGGGGGGGGGGCGAGAGAGATAAGTAGGGGGAGAGAGAGAGAGAGAAGCAGGGAGAGAGAGAGAGAGAAGCAGGGAGAGAGAGAGAGAGAAGTAGGGAGAGAGGGGGGGTGAGAGAGATAAGTAGGGGGAGAGAGAGAAGCAGGGAGAGAGAGAGAGAGAGAAGCAGGGAGAGAGAGAGAGAGTGAGAGAGAGAGAAGGGGAAGAGTACAGTAGCTTATATTTCTATGGTACAGTAGCTTGCATCACTTCTTCTATTCATGCATCACACTGTCCAGTGGCTGTATTATAGGGCCTTAAACAGGCCTTCTCTATTCTCTTCACAGGGCCTTTAAAAAAATCACTGTACGTTGTATAAACCACATTACCATGAACCGTTCGTGGAGGGAGCTCTGGGCTTGGCCAGAGGGTACACCCATACCATAGAAATATCATCTATGGTCCATATCATCACATTTGACCTTAGGGGTCAGACCAACTACTACTAATGAGCCTCTAACACACAACTGAGTCACTCCCCTCATTAAGAACAGGCAGGCTGTCCTGCCGAAGACCAGGGCCTTTGGGTTAGACTAGAGCAGCAGTAGGGCCTGGCATGGAGCAGAACTAAATAACCATCTCAAACATAAACAATTTCAAATATGGATCTGACATTTTAACATTTCATTATTTCACTAAACATTGCTTATGACTTTGGGCTTTCTATTCTTTCTCACTTACTTGTGGGTTATAGTAGAGTGGGTTACAGTACAGTACTACTTACTGTATATGACTTTGGCCTTTCTTTCGTTCAGCCCATATCCATTTCCAGGTATGATAACGTGATGAAAACAAGTTATTTGACTACATAACAATTTGGTTTGGTCTGCATTTCTTTAATCATTACAGATAATTACACCAGTACCACATCAGCCACATACATATTTATGAGCTCCAAAAGGTTGTGCAATCACTTTGACTTGATCGTAATTACAGATTGATGTAAACTGTTTCCCCTCTGTAACAGGAAATGTAATTTAATATTTCATGGCAGTTACATGCTAAGTATTCACGATATAGGCAATAATAACGGGTGTTTTGTACGTTCACTTAAAGGCTTCATTTAGTATTTTGACATAAATTAAATGCTTTCTTTGAAGCCAAGCTCAAGGATATCTATAGCCATCTTATAAATATTTAACCTTGTTTTTTTCTCATCATCAATTGTTTCTGAAATATTACATATACCTACAACTATGTGACAGACTGGAAATCGAGGCTAAGTATAGTTTGTCCCAGGTATTGTGGTTTTGATAGGATATGTTTAAATGTTTTAATTTTTTTAACAATGAAAAAGAGTTAAACATGTCAGCCTTCATTTTATCATGTCAGCCTTAATTTTAAATCATGTAACATTGCACTTGAGAGAGAAAATAATCCTGACCTGAGAAAAAGAGCAAAGGGCCCACATAAAAGCAGGATAGGACCCACATAAAAGCAGGATAGGACCCACATAAAAGCAGGATAGGACCTACATAAAAGCAGGATAGGACCCACATAAAAGCAGGACAGGACCCACATAAAAGCAGGATAGGACCCACATAAAAGCAGGATAGGACCCACATAAAAGCAGGATAGGACACACATAAAAGCAGGATAGGACCCACATAAAAGCAGGATAGACACACATAAAAGCAGGATAGGACCCACATAAAAGCAGGACAGGACCCACATAAAAGCAGGATAGGACACACATAAAAGCAGGATAGGACCCACATAAAAGCAGGATAGGACCCACATAAAAGCAGGACAGGACCCACATAAAAGCAGGATAGGACCCGCATAAAAGCAGGATAGGACCCACATAAAAGCAGGATAGGACCCACATAAAAGCAGACAGGACCACATAAAAGCAGGATAGGACCCACATAAAATCAGGACAGGACCCACATAAAAGCAGGATAGGACCCACATAAAAGCAGGACAGGACCCACATAAAAGCAGGATAGGACCCACATAAAAGCAGGATAGGACCCACATAAAAGCAGGATAGGACCCACATAAAAGCAGGATAGGGCCCACATAAAAGCAGGATAGGACCCACATAAAAGCAGGACAGGACCCACATAAAAGCAGGATAGGACCCACATAAAAGCAGGATAGGACCCACATAAAAGCAGGATAGGACACACATAAAAGCAGGATAGGACCCACATAAAAGCAGGATAGGACACACATAAAAGCAGGATAGGACACACATAAAAGCAGGATAGGACACACATAAAAGCAGGATAGGACCCACATAAAAGCAGGATAGGACACACATAAAAGCAGGATAGGACCCACATAAAAGCAGGATAGGACCCACATAAAAGCAGGACAGGACCCACATAAAAGCAGGATAGGACCCACATAAAAGCAGGACAGGACCCACATAAAAGCAGGATAGGACACACATAAAAGCAGGATAGGACCCACATAAAAGCAGGATAGGACCCATATAAAAGCAGGATAGGACCCACATAAAAGCAGGATAGGACCCACATAAAAGCAGGACAGGACCCACATAAAAGCAGGATAGGACCCACATAAAAGCAGGACAGGACCCACATAAAAGCAGGATAGGACCCACATAAAAGCAGGACAGGACCCACATAAAACAACGCCAAATCAGATTAGAGAAACCAGGGTTGAATATCTTGTCACATTCCCCTTGTATCATCTCAGTAATGGATAATAAAACCATTAACATGCTGTTACATAAAAAGAGAAAACAAGGACAGGGAGGATAAACATGAAATAAAAAAATGCAACATGACAGACTGACAACAGATACACTGCTGTTCCTAATGCTGAGGATGGAAGAGAGCGAGAGTGAGAGAGAGAGAGAGAGAGAGTGAGAGAGAGAGCGAGAGAGAGAGAGAGAGAGAGGGAGAGAGAGGGAGAGAGACAGAGAGAGCGAGAGAGAGAGAGAGAGAGAGAGAGAGAGAGAGAGAGTGAGAGAGAGAGAGAGAGAGAGAGAGAGGGAGAGGGAGAGGGAGAGAGACAGAGAGGGAGAGGGAGAGAGACAGAGAGAGTGAGAGAGAGAGAGAGAGAGAGAGAGAGAGAGAGAGAGGGAGAGGGAGAGAGACAGAGAGAGCGAGAGAGAGAGAGAGAGATAGAGAGAGACAGAGATGAAAGTGTGCCACTGAACTGAGCTCAGCCCCATCACAGCACACGCACACAACAAAGACCCATCTATTATGGTGGGAGTGGGACAAATGAGGACAGAGACAGCCATGAAAACAGAGATGGGGAAATTGTAATATTGTGATCCAACACACACTGTTATTAGCAAGGCCATTAAAACCTCTTACTGGTGCATAATTGCGTGTCAAATGATTGAATTTGGTGTGTATAGTGCACTGCACCATAGCACATAGCAGCTTTTAGCAACACAGATTTATTTACATACACTAGTGTTGCTCCCAATTGTATTGGGTTGCACAAAAACAGTCTGTGGGAAGCCAGAAGTTAAATACAATTAAATTTCAATTTACTGTGCCGGGGGAAAGGCGGTTGGTCATGATGGGGGGAATTAGAGACAAAATGTCTAAAGGATATTATTATACAGACTTTCCAAACATGGGTCTGTTGTACAATTTACATTGTAAATTCTGTAACTCAAGTATGATTAAACAAATGACGTGTCTCATTTGACAACTATACAGCATTCAACTTGATTTGATGCATGGGTGTGGTGGGTGGTATGTAATCAAAGCTGCACTATCTGGGTGATATCCTGCTGATAACAGAGGAAGGAGGCTGAGTAAACATTGATATAACAGGAATGAATAGCCACGTTTTCAGAAGACATGGGCCTATAAGCAGAGTCAAAACACAGATCACAGTAGGTACGTTCGTATGTTCGGAGTTGGTTGGTGGATTTCAAACACTAAATGTTACTGCCATCATGTGGATAGAAACAGAATGGCGGCTCATGAATTCGTACAGATTTTGTTTGCAAGAATATGAACATTTCAAAGTAGCAGGCCTAAAATTGTAGCGATAATTGAAGATAATTTGCTCATGGTTTGGAGGCCACGTCCAAGTCTTAGAAATGCTTTTTTTACATTCTTACTTCCAAAAAACATGTGTTGCAAGGACGTGAAGAAGTACTTTCTTGTACTGTTTTGTTTTGCTATGTTTTCAACTTAACACGAGGATCAATCGATATGTACAATCAGTTTCAATCAGCTTCGCACGCAAAGTTGGTGGATTTGGATTCTCTTCTTCTTCTGTGAGGTTTAATGGCAGGTAGCTTGGTAGAGGTTCAGGAAGGGAAATGGCGGCGAGTAGCGCGGACAAAATGGAGGAAATGGAGAAAAAGTTAGTGAAGCAACAGCTGTGCTGGAATGCCAACAATATGGGAGATAATTTGAGAAACCAACTCTCGCATCTTTCACAGCATAGAGCGAGGGAGTCCGGGGGGTGACGAGGAGGAGCAATGGCGAAAGAGGAAGTATTGTGCGATTCTTGGCGCGAGAATAGTTGGTGAGAATGAGTGGATGATGGTGAAGAAAAGTGGAGTGAAAAGGGCTAAAGTTGGAAATTAAAAGGCAGTTTATGGTTGGAGAGCGATTCACGAGCAATGATGTTTTTTGGGGTGACCCGCTTGCAGTCTCAAAGATGATGAAGGACAAATTGGGTAAATTGTCATCTGTTCAAGCAACCAGGAACGGTATGATGCTGATTTCATGTGTGTCAACAGCACAAAAAGAGAAAGCTCTGTGTCTCAACAAAATGTCGACGTATGATGTGGAAAGCTATGATTTTCAGAGTAGGCCACCGGTGTCATCTCTGGTGTTTCGTTGGACATAGAGGCTGTGTGGTTTAGGGATGACATTCCAAGAGTGGTAGACGCACATCGATTGAATCGAATGATAGAAGGAAGGAAGGAAGGAAGGAAGGAAGGAAGGAAGGAAGGAAGGAAGGAAGAAGAAGGAAGGAAGGAAGGAAGGAAGGAAGGAAGGAAGGAAGGAAGGAAGGAAGGAAGGAAGGAAGGAAGGAAGGAAGGAAGGAAGGAAGGAAGGAAGGAAGGAAGGAAGGAAGGAAGGAAGGAAGGAAGGAAGGAAGGAAGGAAGGAAGGAAGCCTATCGGTTAAATGTGGTTCTCCCAACTTATGTCAAACTTGGGTATGTGAGATATGCGGTGAGACCGTATGTACAGAAGCTGTTGCAGTGTCACAATTGTAACAAGTTTGTTCACGTGGCAAGTGTTTGTCAAAGGATTTGTCAGATGAAGTATGTTGTTGTAATTCAAATTTTAAATCAAATCAAATTTTATTGGTCACATACACATCTTTAACAGATGTTATTGTGGATGTAGCAAAATGTTTGTTATTGTGATGGGAATCATGTTCCTGAGTTTCCGGAGTGCCCTGTATGGATGAAGGAGGTCGCAGTAGCTAGGATCAGGGGCATCCAGCAGGTCTCCTATGTGATGGAAGTGAAAATTGCAGAAGGAGTGAGTAGAGAGGATTTGTTAGTGGCTGTCCAACAGTCTGCAGTGAATGCCATGCAGGAGAAAGATCCCTCCATAGTAATAGTGAAGAAGGTGGACAGCATAGTAGCGTGAATTTTGTTTGTGTTTATTTTTTACATTTTTGGTAATTAGTATGATTTGTTCACCCAAAACCTTTATTGAGGGGGGGTTGTATTTTATTTTACTACCCCATACAGTAGGTGGCGGCAATACACCTTATGAGTGTAGTCTGCCAATAAACCTCAGAGTAGAAGAAGAAGAAGAAGAAGAAGAAGAAGAAGAAGAAGCAGCAGCTTTAACGGCGGTTGGCATCCAATACAGTATATCCTAACATTACTTTGTCAGGTAAAGACTCCGAATCAAAGTTCAAAAGAACAGACTGTCATCTCTGTTTCACCATGGTCCCCACCGGGTCTGCGTCGCACCAAACGGTGGGCGTTACAAACACCAGCAATCTTCAACTTAAATTGCTTCACCTCCACACTTAATGCTACCCCAGAAATGCCCTGTACCTAAGTGCAAAGCAAGATACAGGTCTTTCCCCAAGTTACGTTGCACGGAGTGCCTGCTCCCTCTGATCTGAAGAAACACAAACAAACATCACAAGTCCACCTTCACTGACTCAACAGCACCCACTATGTTTTCCTCTCAACCCCGAAACCACCCATGGATCAGCCAAAAGGCCTGGTTCCACTCTCTGCAAAAATGTCACTCCCACTGGACCAAAGGTATCTTTATGATAACCATTTCCATCAGTACTAGGCTCGGTCTCCCTCAATCTTTTCAACCTCCTCTCTCTTTCCCTCCAATCCTCCTCCCTTAACCAATTACCCGCCTACTTCTGAAAATATTAAACTTTTCCAAGTCAAAATCAATTTTTTGCCTCCTCGACGGACATGCTAAGCCCTGTACTCCCTCTCTTGTCAGTTTCAAACTTGCGAGAGGTGCAAGTCCTTTATTCCTTCATCACCATTAGCTTACAGTGGTTCATCCTTTAAAAGTTGCAGTGTACTGCGGCACAGCTTGTATGGTGCTGCAGAATTCTATGGCACGTTATTTAAGTGTCAACCACAGGTACTATTAATGCTAGTTAGTGCTAGTTTGACCACCAGAGGGCATCTTTGAGAAGCATTTGATAGCCTTCAATAGTGTCTGTACTAGAGAATTTAAAACCTTTTTTTGTAAGAACATAGTTTATGGCACTGATTTTAAGAAATGTAGTCTAACCAATACCCAAACGGAGATTCAGTGAAAATAGAAATCTCATTGATTTATCAAGACCGGTCCCCATGCTTGTCTCAGAGCAACACGAAATGGAGCTAAAATCACTGTAGGCTATTGCTTCAAATCCTATTGCTTTTAACTTCATTATGCTCTTTAAATAAATAAGACCTACACCACTTTTAACAGCACATTACTCAACACTAGTGAGACAGTGGCGGTTCTAGACCATTTCAACTGGGGGGGCCAAGCTGGGGCCAGTTTTACTGTTAGAGGGGACAGTTACATTAGTCATTATTGTTGTCATATCTTTTTCTTCACTGCATTGCAGGCATTAGCAGGCAAAAGAGCATGTTCATAATCATCATCGTTGCCACTGTCTAATAACGGATGTAAAAAACGAACGATAGAAAAAAATTGTTATGTAAAAATTATTTCATACTCCACATTTAGGGGGGCCACAAGGGGGTCCAAAATTGTTGTCACAGGGGCACTGCCCCCCCTCCAGAACCGCTACTGTAGTGAGATTCATGTAGTCTATGGTAGGCTCTCCACCAAGGATTCTAATTTAAAACCAAAAGCTGCCTCATGGGTCTCCCAGTGGCGGCCGGCACGGGTATCGAACCTATATCTGTAACAACGCATTTGAGATTATTTCGTTTTCAAAAAAACGAAAGTGAGCGATTGTAATCTGAATAAAGGCCAAAATAATATTTGTAAAGGCCAAAACATGTATTTCTGTTTTTAGAGGGAGAGAAAAGTTGGGCCAATTGTGCACCGCCCATAAAGGTCAAAATATAGCCCTGCTAATAGCCATAATGGCACTGTACAACGTGACCATGTGTGTTTGAAAGAGTATTTTCCAGTAAGCAACAATTTGTTTACCTTCATTAGACAACTTTGTTCCAATATTTCTGTAATTCAGTGATATTTATTCCCATAGTAATTCGTTATAGATCCATAACTAAATAAACATTGCCATTTTGAAAGAGTATTTTTATCATTATTTTATTAACGAAAGCATAAAGATGCTGATGAAGAAATACAGTACTGTACAGTCTATGCTTTTACATTTGGATAATAAAGCATTTAAAGTATTTTGAAGATATAAGCCCCCTGCATTTGTTTATTAGGCTATAGCAGGACAGCATAACGGTCCGGACGGTCCTTGCTGTGCCTGGTGAGCAGTTGATCAAGTTCTGTTGTCAGAAGAGGAATGGAAATGTCAGGGTGAACAGAAGACCTGATGAACCCGCCAGGTATGTTGACTCTGCCTGTCGGAGTTGGAGTTCCAGAGCTCACAGGTGTGCCTGGCATGGATTGTGACTGATTTTGGAATGAATGATAACTTCCCCACCGAGATCAATGAAAGGAGAAAAAAAAGTGTATCCCATCATAAAGGAAAAGCGTTGCCTGAATCAACAAATCTCCATGGTGATGGATAAACTTTACATCAACTGGAAACTGTATCAGGACTCTAGAGTAACTCCCTGGCTATTTTAATCCAATCTTCAAATCTGAGTTTGTGTGTTGTAGTGTATCATGACAACTTCAACTCTAACGAATACATGCTCTATTGATCTCCACTTGACAAGGAAAGGGCTGCATATAGCTCAGGTTAATGTATGTAGCCTTCCTAGCAAAATACATGAGGTTTTTAACTTGGTCAACATAAATAATATTCGTATTTTGGCTTGACCGAAACGCATTTAGATGCATCTGTAAATTATGGGCTACTGAACATTCAAGGATATAGTCTACTTAGAAGGGACAGGAATAGGAATGGTGGGGGTGTAGCACTGTACATTCAGAATAATATACCTTTTAAGAGGAGGGATGACAAATAGAGGTACTATGGGCTCAAGTACATCTGCCTCACCAGGCAGCCATATTGGTAGGATGTGTGTATAGACCTCCTAGCTCTAAGGTGTCCTATCTGGATGACTTATGCACTGGGTTTGACCAGGCCACAGATAGTAACAGATGTTTTTATCTTGGGTGATTTTAATATAAATTGTGAGGATCATAATCATTCAAATAGAACTAAATTGATGAGATGTGCCGAGAACTGTGGTTTGAAACAAATGGTTAATGATACTACTAGATCATCAATTAAGTTGGGTCACCGTTCAGACACATGCATTGATCTGATCTTCTGTAATATACCATTGCAATGCTTAAAAGCCAGATCAATGCCAGTGGGCTGGACAGACCATAATATTGTGACCATAACCATGAACACCAAAGTTCCAAAGAAACCCCTAAGGATTGTGGTCAAGAGACATTTAAAAATATTTAATCATGAGCTTTTTCAAAATGATTTGGCCGCTGTACCCTGGGAGCTGATTTATCTAGAGGATGATTTAAATCACGCTACAGAATGTTTTATTGATTTGTTGACTGAGGTAATGGACCATCATGCCCCAGTAAGAAAGAGTACAGTTAGGGCTTGTCCATCTCCATGGATTGATGATGAACTGGGTGAGGCTTTTTCTCAAAGACATATGGCAAAAGTCTTAGCAGCCAAATCTAAACTAGACATTGATAAATAGAATTATAGAACACTACAAGCAGTTAAATTGAAATGTAAGAAAAAAAAGTATTTTACAAAAATGCTTTTATTGATTGTAAAAATGATTCTAAAAAGGCATGGAACACAGTTAAGGGCTTACTTGGTACATCTATCTCATCATGCCCATCGAGTGTGGAGGTTGGCGGGAGAACAGTATCAAAACCAGCTGATATTGCCAATCATTTTGAAGATTTTTTTACAAAGAAAATGAATTTACTGAGCAATAATGTAAACACCCATTCTTCCAAACAAGCTATTGTCCAATGGATTGATGATCATATTATGAGCAACAAAACCTGCTCTTTTAGTCTACGAATGGTGTCAGTAGAGGAGGTGTTGAACCTATTGAAGTCATTACCTAATGGTAAATCCACAGGTTATGATCTTATGGACAATTTTTATTTTGCTATGCTGCTTCCAGATAGCAGCTCCACTGAAATATATATTTAATTGATCCCTGTAAAAGGGGATGTTTGCAAATGTATGGAAGCCTGCTAAACTGTGTCCTATTCCGAGAGACAGCAAAGAACCCATTACTCCTGCCAATAGTCAACCAATTAGTCTACTCCCTTCACTCAGTAAGATATTGGAGGGTATTGTGAGTAGACAAATATGGGAGTACATGGAAAATAATTCTGATTACAGCCAATCAGCATGCTTATCGCAAAAAACATTCCACTACCACTGCATTGATTGACATGACTGACCAGTGGCTCAATGCTATGGATAATGGCAGGTTTGTGGGTGTACTATTTTTAGATTTTAGTGCCGCATTTGATTTAGTGGATCATGAAATAATTTTGACAAAATTCATGCATTCTGGTTTTAAGGAGGTATCTAACTGACAGGAAACAGTCCACCTATATCAGTGGTTCATTTTCTTCCCCTCATGCTTTAAACTGTGGAATACCGCAGGGCAGCTGCCTTGGGCCACTTCTTTAGTCAATATATACCAACAACCTTCCTTATGCCTTATCTGAAACTCAAGCTACTATATTTGCAGATGATACTGCAATTTATACAGCAAGACAATCGGTTCAACCGGTACAGCAAGCTCTACAAGTAGATTTGGAAAATATCAGGGAGTGGGTTTGCTGGAACAAACTTGTTTTAAACACCAAGAAAACCAAAGTTATATTGGTCTGTTCCACCAGGAAAAGGCCAACACCGCATGGGGATACAATTAAGTATGGAAGGAGTACAAATTGAGGAAGTGGCAGAAACAAAACAACTGGGAGTGCAGCTAGAGAACTGCTTGTCATGGTCATCTCAAATAGCTAATCTATGTAAAAAAAAAATTAACTGCATGCACGATCCAGAAGGATAGGTACATTTTTACCAGTAAAAATTCTTAAGCAAATAATACTAGCATTCATTGAGAGTCAGATGAACTACTGTTCTGTGGTCTGGGGAAATGCATAAGCAAGTGAAATTAGGAGGCTACAGAGCAAAGCAGCAAGGATTGTTTTAAGGTGGAGATATGGTTCTTCTGTTTTAGTCATGCGCAATGCTCTTTGTTGGTCATCAATCAACAAGAGAATTGAAAAAAAACATGGTTATTTTATTTCATAATATAAATCATTTTAAAATGGCCAAACTCTATTCACAACGGTATTCAGTTGGTAAGAGACAGACATTCAGTAAATGCTAGGAATATATTGTCCAGACAGAAAAGACAAATAGGCAAAATAACATTTTGATTTAGAGCAATAAAGAAATTGAATAATTTAACTGAGCAAACCAGAAACCTTTCAATATATATACATTTAAACAATACTTTAAAACCATAGGAATGTTGTGGTGGACTATGATAGGTGAAGAATCAATCTATATTTTTAGACTGTTAGAGTATTTATCTGGTCAATATGTTAGTGTATTATGTCTGTTTGTAACAGCGTGTTATATGTGAAAATGTGATCGTATTAAAAATTGTATTTTAATGTTTAAGGACTCTTGGAAGATTATTCCAAATGAGAACTAAAAGAGATCCTAATAACATCTAAATCAAATCAGATGGGCAGAATGGTTACGCCCTGAGCCCCCATTGGTTACAGTGGCCTATGATAGAAATGGTACATCAATTAAGAATTAAAAGTGACTCCAACACACAAATGCTGCGTACACATTTTAAGAATGTAGTAAAACTAACTGCTTTCTTGGCAACCATGTGTTTTTTCGGTGCAGCCCGTTGTCCAGCCGTTTGTCCACTGATCTCCACGGATGATTGTCGGCATTTTGTATGCTCTGCAAAAACACATTCGCGTTTTTAGTGCACAATAAAAAAATATATCTTTTTTTTTATTTAACCTTTATTTAATTATCGATTTTATTACACAGTATGCCTACACATTGATAGGCTATATACATTTTTGTTTTAAGAAAATGCACTGAAACCAAAATACCTTTAGTTTTGGTGATCCTCTCAGCTCCGGCTCATTTTCAAGTCCTCTCGTGGTTACGGTCCTAACCCTGGAACGGGTAGCACCATAGAAAGAAGCTGGGTTGATGAAAACAATGTCCATTTCATCTCTTCTCTTCGGGCGCAATGTCATTTTTTGCAGGTGGGGGGGATGTTCACAACTACAGTAGCCGGGCTATAAGGAGTCTGTTGTCCTTATAATCGGGCTACAAGTGTTTGAAAACCTGTTTTCAAAATGTCACCAGCTGTCTGTCACTACTGTAAATAAAAACACAGCATATTGTTTACATTCTTTATTGTAACCACAATGTCACAAAAAATCTCTATCTACCTTTCCAATTACTTTTAGAGTTTGGGATTTACAAATGTGTGCTTTTCATGTCATTTTTCGTTAAATCCAGTTTGGATTTAAGTAAAACTTTTGAGTGATGCCTTTAGTGAGAGGTTTAATGCTCTAATATTTAATAAGATCTGCCCTCCAAATTCATATCTAAGGGGCATTTTTCGCGCCATTACTAGTTACATTGTTTTAGTTTGAACGTCCAGACTGGCACTAAGAACAGCGGGAACATTTCCCTAGTCAGCGCCGTTATTAGTGCAATGCCCCTTAAAGTGTTGCTCTGTGCTACCCAGTGGGGTGGGGTGGGGGTCCACCCCCCCTTCCTCATGGGCTAGGTCCGTCTTCTGTGCATGGCTCTGCGGCCCATCCCGTGCCCCCTGCCCTCGTGGCTTGAACCTCGCTCGCCCACCACTGTTTCATTGGATACAGCTGGAGAACTGCAAGGCAATCCCATTGTGCGCCACTCGGGAGCCATGACCAATATGACCAATAAATATTGTCCTGCTAATAACAGGGTTAATAATATATCTGTGAGAATATCCAAGGGACTTTTATATAATTCTAAATTAATAATAATAATCGCTTTGTTTAAAAAATTATATTTTGGGGATGATTTCATTTTCAAATAATGTAAAATGATCGATTTAAAAGGCCATTCTTAAACATGGGGTGAGACATTGTTACTAATTTGTAAATAAAGCCAGTGTCATTTAGAATGATTTATTTATGTTTTTAGAGGGAAAGAAAGCAAAAACCTACAGTCATCTCATGGGTCTCCCAGTTGAGGCCGGCACAGGTATTGATCCAGCATCTGTAGCAACACAGCTTGCACTGCTATGCAGTGTCTTAGACCGTTGTGCCACTCAGGCGCTGTACAACATGACTGGTCGGGAGTGGGCTACAGTACTACAGTAAGAGCCAAATAATCCTAACAAAATAAAATAATTAAAACCTTAGTGTAACAACAGTTTTAGTAAGTAATACTGAAGTCGTGCACAATTATCAGTTTCTACTTAGGTTTATGTCGCCCATTCATTATCAGGTTGAGACACAGTAGGACCCAAAAAGCATAATCAGTGCTCTAACTCCCCCTTGCGCTGGTCTGGAGCAATGAAGTAGTGACGCAGGGTACCGTATTAAACCGCAAATTACCTCTAAATCCCGCAGCATAATCGCAAAACTTTTAGTGGAGCAGGTGGAAAAGTTACTCATGTAATCTTTAAACTGGAATAAAGACCAAGGATTTACATTGACCAAGGACTCACTGTAGGCGTTGACCGAGGTGGTGATAATAATAATAATAATAATAATTTATGAATTTGTTTATTTTTGTGATTACAACTTTTCTGACCACTCCTCAGCTGACAGCTGACAGTTACATCGAAAAAGCAGTACATCAAGACGAAGCAGCTGCTTTACAAGTGGGATGCACTGTTGAGCGTTACATTCCGAGGGGTTCGTGCTGATTGTACGGAGATTGTGACAGACGGTTAAATGGCGTCCCTTGACAAGGCAAGAACAAGATGTCAGGAGAAGTGCAGTATTATCAGAAGGAGACGTATACTTGGAATGCAGAGGAGGAATGGAGGGAAAAAGAGAGGCAGGGGAGGTATAAGCGAGAGAGGCTGAGCTTGAGTTGGTTAAAAATGGCAGAAAAAAGGGAGATGGTTTGTTAAAGAAGAACGGTAGAAAGTGTAAGCAGAGTGATCTGAAGACAGAAGGAGAAATGGAAGTGAATGAGGGCTTAGTATCGGAGGTCGTAGGTTTGTTGAAGTTCTCAGAGCCCGAGGCTTGCACCGAAGGTCAGGATAAAGATGAATCTGTGACAGTAGGAGTGAAGTTTTTGGAAAAAGTGGACTCTTGCCTTTTGGCTGATTCATTTGTGGTTTCAGGGTGGGTGAAAACAGAGTTGGGTGCTGTGGAATCAGTGAGGGTAACCAGAAGTGTTTCTGCTGGTAAGAGGGAGCAGGCGCTCCATGTTAAACGAATGGGGGCAAGCAATGTGAATTGTTTTGATCTCAAGAAAAGACCGCCATTGAAGGAGTAATTACTGGGGTAGCTGTAAATGTGAAAGTTGACCAACTGAAGGGGAAGATTCCCGGTGTTTGTGATGCTCATCATTTGGTGCGATGCAGCCAGGGTGGCGTGAGTGGTGAAACAGTTGAGTCATTGTCTGTTCTTTTGAGTTTTGATGTTGAGTCTTTGCCTGACAAAGTGATATTAGGATATATAAGTTATCCCGTATGAGCTTTTGTGCCAATTACATTACATTGTTACAGGTGTCAAGCTTATGGGCATGTGACAGCGGAGTGTAGGAAGGATATTCCTAGGTGTGAGAAGTGTGCAGAAGGGCATGAGACATAAGGAATGGGTAGAATTTGGGAAAGTAGTGATATATGTTAATTGTAGGGGTGTCCATTGGGCTGGGGATCAGAAATGTCCGGAGCGAGAGAGACAGGTTGAGGTTTCCAGGGTTAGAGTAGTGCAGAAGTTGTCATATGCTGAGGCAGTGAAGAAAGTAGAGGAAGATGGGTCAAGGGGGAGGGATCCTGAGAGGAGTGGTGTGAGTAGTAGATCTGTACCAGTACAGAGGGATAGGCCAACAAGTGATATGTGTTTCAGTAAGATTGGATTTTTAGCCTTTGTAGCAATGGTTATCAACTGTACTGCAGGAATGGAACATAAGTTGCAGAAAATTGAGGTTGTGGTGGCAGCTGCAGAGAGGTATATGGGTGTGCAAGACTTGAGATCAGAAGAGTTGCAGTGTGTGTTAAGTGGTGGTGTCACATCCTTTCAGGTTGTTGGCCTGAAGTAGGATTAAGTAGATGTAAATATTGGAGTAGAGTAGTTTTATTTATAATTATTTCATTTTTATTTAAAAAAAAAAAAAAGTCAGAGTTGTGGTAGATTGTATTTTATTTCTTTTTTCAAACTAAGTATGCGGGAGTTGTACTCCAGTCTAGTAGGTGGCGGTAATGCAACATTTGTTGGATGCCAACCGCCGTTAAACCTCATCTAAGAAAAAGACAGTTGCGTCATCATCTGAAATGCACTGCGAGTGTCAGTTTGTTTGATAGATAAACAAGAACTACATAACCTTAAACGATTGCAAGGAAAAACATAACTCGTATTCTGGTAAGATGGACAATACTAATTTACCGTTATGAATAGCATGCAGTTAAATATATGTCGTGTCATTTAATTCCAGTGCAAATCAAACTGTTGCTGCTAATATCGTTACCTAACCTGCTAACGTTATCCTGTTGCTGCCATTTTCGCTATCTAGCTAACGTTAGCCAGCTTATTTTATGATAGTTTATTTACAAACCAGCTAGCTACTTTACAAACCAGTCGATAGTCAAATGACTCTTGCTAACCGAATGAGGACACGCAATTGAGCTTAATTGGCTAACGTTATTTAGCAATCACACGAATCTAGACTGCTGATGTCCTGAAAGAGCTGCAGAATCTGGATCCCTAAAAATCAGCTGGGCTAGACAATTTCGACCCTCTTCCTAAAATTATCCGCCGCCATTGTCGCGCGACCCCTATTAACGTAAACTCACTCACTTTTGTACATCGCCTTGGTCCGTAAAAAGTACCTTATTTTAGCGCCCAAAAAACCTAATACTTCCAGATCAACTGTAATGTCAATACCATTGTAGAGCACAATTTCTCCCCTTTCCAACAGAATTAATGCCGATACCTCCACGCTGCCCGTTTCTGCATGATTCAAGAAGGCAATAAGATCCGTCGGGTCTTTTTAAAAATGGCGGGTGGGGAAGCGAAACTAATGCGTGGTAGTGAGGAGAGATGTGTGTGGCAAAACTGCTTTTTTTCACTCGATCTGTCCAACTTATCACCTTATCGCCTCTAAAATGTAAATAAAACACTATAAAGAGTTTATATAATGTCATTACATACCTAGTTGAAGGTTTTTAGGGCGGTGCTAAAGTGATCTTCAGAAGTAAACATGATGATTGCAGTGATGACTCAAATGACTAGGTATCCCTTACCCCGTCAATGTCCATTTTTTTTGTTTTAAACGATGAGAGAAGTGCTACACCTGGTGGAGAGAGATTGTAAAACAGAAATAGTTGCTTTATGCGTGCTGTACATCGATGTAACGGAGGGTCAGTTTTTTTCAACTTTTCTCCAATACTATAGAGCCATTACCATGTCAACACTTGAATAGAAACATAGTTCACACCCCAGATCTTGAAGTCAACACAGTCGCTACAGTCCCATTAGTATTCCTTGCAGCCTCGTTTGAATGTTGCGGTTGCGCACATTTGTACGGAATGGGGTGAATTTACTTTACTAGTCTGTTCAACTTATCTTTCGTATCGTCTGAGATTCCTAAAGATTGGAAGGCGGCCGCGGTTATCCCCCTCTTCAAAGGGGGAGACACTCTAGACTCAGTGTTACAGACCTATATCTATCCTGCCCTGCCTTTCTAAAGTCTTCGAAAGCCAAGTGAACAAACAGATCATCGACCATCTCGAATCCCACCGTACCTTATCTGCTATGCAATCTGGTTTCAGAGCTGGTCAAGTCAAATCAATTTTTATTGGTCACATACACATGGTTAGCAGATGTTAATGCGAGTGTAGCGAAATGCTTGTGCTTCTAGTTCTGACCATGCAGTAATATCTAACAAGTAATCTAACCTAACAATTTCACAACTACCTTATACACACAAGTGTAAAGGAATGAATAAGAATATGTACATACAAATATATGAATGACTGATGGCCGAACGGCATAGACAAGATGCAGTAGATTGTATAGAGTACAGTATATACATATGAGATGAGTAATGTAGGGTATGTAAACATTATATAAAGTGGCTAGTGATACATTTATTACATCCATTTTTTTCCTTTATTAAAGTGGCTAGAGATGAGTCAGTATGTTGGCAGCAGCCACTTAATGTTAGTGATGGCTGTTTAACAGTCTGATGGCCTTGAGATAGAAGCTGTTTTTCAGTCTCTCGGTCCCAGCTTTGATGCACGTGTACTGACCTCGCCTTCTGGATGATAGCGGGGTGAACAGGCAGTGGCTCGGGTGGTTGTTGTCCTTGATGATCTTTTTGGCCTTCCTGTGACATCGGGTGCTGTAGGTGTCCTGAAGGGCAGGAAGTTTTCCCCCGGTGATGTGTTGTGCAGACCTCAATACCCTCTAGAGAGCCTTACGGTTGTGGGCGGAGCAGTTGCTGTACCAGGCGGTGATACAGCCCGACAGGATGCTCTCGATTGTGCATCTGTAAAAGTTTGTTTTTGGTGACAAGCCAAATTTCTTCAGCCTCCTGAGGGTGAAGAGGCGCTGCTGCGCCTTCTTCACCACGCTGTCTGTGTGGGTGGACCATTTCAGTTTTTTCGTGACGTGTACGCAGAGGAACTTAACTTTCCACATTCTCCACTACTGTCCCGTCGATGTAGATAGGGGGCTGCTCCCTCTGCTGTTTCCTGAAGTCCACGATCATCTCCTTTGTTTTGTTGACATTGAGGGAGGTTATTTTCCTGACACCACACTCCGAGGGCCCTCACCTCCTCCCTGTAGGCCGTCTCGTCGTTGTTGGTATTCAAGCTTATCACTGTAGTGTCGTCTGCAAACTTGATGATTGAGTTGGAGGCGTGCATGGCCACGCAGTCATGGGTGAACAGGGAGTACAGGAGAGGGCTGAGAACGCACCCTTGTGGGGCCCCAGTGTTGAGGATCAGCGGGGTGGCGATGTTGTTACCTACCCTCACCACCTGGGGGCGGCCCGTCAGGAAGTCCAGGACCCAGTTGCACAGGGCGGGGTCAAGACCCAGGGTCTCAAGCTTAATGACGAGTTTGGGGGGTACTATGGTGTTAAATGCTGAGCTGTAGTCGATGAACAGCATTCTTACATAGGTATTCCTCTTGTCCAGATGGGTTAGGGCAGTGTGATTGCGACTGCGTCGTCTGTGGACCTATTGGGGCAGTAAGCAAATTGGAGTGGGTCTAGGGTGTAAGGTAGAGTGGAGGTGATATGGTCCTTGACTAGTCTCTCAAAGCACTTCATGATGATGGAAGTGAGTGCTACAGGGCGATAATCATTTAGCTCAGTTACCTTTGTTTTCTTGGGAACAGGAACAATGGTGGCCCTCTTGAAGCATGTGGGAACAGCAGACTGGGATAAGGATTGATTGAATATGTCCGTAAACACACCAGCCAGCTGGTCTGCGCATGCTCTGAGGACGCGGCTGGGGAAGCCGTCTGGGCCGGCAGCCTTGCGAGGGTTAACACGTTTAAATGTTTTACTCACGTTGGCTGCAGTGAAGGAGAGCCTGCAGGTTTTGGGAGCAGGCCGTGGCACTGTATTGTCCTCAAAGCGAGCAAAGAAGTTGTTTTCTCCAGCACTGCTCTAACAAGCAACCAGTAAGAAAATGTAGGGGACGATGGCCCTCACTTATTAAACGAAAAATGTATTAACATTTGTGGGACTTACAGTGCATTGTGAAAGTATTCATCCCTCTTGGTGTTTTTCCTTTTTTGTTGCATTACATCCTGTAATTTAAATTGATTTTTATTTGGATTTCATGTAATGGACATACACAAAATAGTACAAATTATTGAAGTGAAATGAAAAAAAGTACTTGTTTAAAACAGAAAAGTGGTGCGTGCATATGTATTCACCCCTTTTGCTATGAAGCCTCTAAATAAGATCTGGTGCAACCAATTACCTTCAGAAGTCTCATAATTAGTTAAATTAAGTCCACCTGTGTGCAATCTGTCACATGATCTCAGTGTATATATACACCTTTTCTGAAAGGCCTCAGAGTCTGCAACACCCCTAAGCAAGGGACACCACCAAGCAAGCAACACCATGAAGACCAAGGAGCTCTCCAAACAGGTCAGGGACAAAGTTGTGAAGAAGTACAGATCAGGGTTGGGTTATAAAAAAATATCCAAAACTTTGAACATCCCACGGAGCACCATTTTAAATCCATTATTTTTAAAAATGGTAAGAATATGGCACCACAGAAAACCTGCCAAGAGAGGGCCGCCCACCAAAACTCGCGGACCAGGCAAGGAGGGCATTAATCAGAGGCGCAACAACGAGATGTTTGGTGTTTGCCAAAAGGCAAGTGGGAGACTCCCCAAAAATATGGAAGAAGGTGCTCTGGTCAGATGAGGCTAAAATTGAGCTTTTTGGCCATCAAGGAAAACGCTGTGTCTGGCGCAAACCCAACACCTCTCATCAGCCCGAGAACACCATCACCATGTTTTTCATCGGCAGGGACTTGGAAACTGATCAGAATTGAAGGAATGATGGATGACGCTAAATACAGGGAAATGCTTGAGAGAAACCTGGTTCTGTCTTCCAGAGATTTTAGACTGGGACGGAGGTTCACCTTCCAGCAGGACAATGACCCTAAGCATACTGCTAAAGCAATACTCGAGTGGTTTAAGGGGAAACATTTAAATGTCTTGGAATGGCCTAGTCAAAGCCCAGACATCAATCCAATTGAGAATCTGTGGTATGACTTAAATATTGCTGTACACCAGCGGAACCCATCCAACTTGAAGGAGCTGGAGCAGTTTTGCCTTGAATGGGCAAAAATCCCAGTGGCTAGATGTGCCAAGCTTGTAGAGACACCCCAAGAGACTTGCTGCTGTAATTGCTGCAAAAGGTAGCTCTACAAAGTATTGACTTTGGGGGGGTGAATAGTTATGCACGCTCAAGTAGTTTTTTTTGTCTTATTTGTTGTTTGTTTCACAAAAAATATTTAGTATCTTTAAAGTGGTAGGCATGTTATGTAAATCAAATGATACAAACCCCCACAAAAATCTATTTTAATTCCAGGTTGTAAGGCAACAAAATAGGAAAAATGCCAGGGGGGTGAATACTTTTGCAAGCTGCTGTAGTTCTCCCATCAAGGTACTCTTGAAGAAAACAGAAGGATAAATGTCATTATTTAAAATGCCTTGATTGTCTTAGCATTCCAATATAAATATATATATTTTTTTAACTTGTCAAATCCCAACAAGTAACCTTTGACTCCCTCCTCCTCCAGGTGTGACCATGGGGAAGGCCTTCTCCCTCCTGTCCAAGCAGGCATGCTACGATGACCCCCTGACCACCACACAGGACGATGATGGGAAGAGAGAGGACATGTCCCAGTTCCCCTACGTAGAGTTCACAGGCCGGGACAGCGTCACATGTCCCAGCTGCCAGGGCACTGGGAGGATACCTAGAGGTGAGCACCACACACACACACACGCGCGCGCACGCATACTTATGTAGAGTTCACTGGCAGGGACAGCGTCACATGTCCCAGCTGTCATGGTACAGGCAGGATACCTAGAGGTAAACAGGAGGAGTAGAGTACTACTAGCCTGGTCTCAGATAACTTAGTTAAGCTGCTATACCATTTGAATGAATATGACTCGGTAAGAGTTTTTATCAGCTCAGGATCATAGTCAGACGGCAGTTGAAGTGCTGATGTGTATGGAAAACCACGTGGGTGCTCTCTTGTGGATAATGAATAGTGTGACTCCAACTCACTCTGTGGGCTTGAGGGAATGAGACCAATGACTGAATTTGGCATATGAAGGACACATGCTATGCCCGTAGACTATAATCAAAGCTGTGTTTGTAGTTTATGATTTTATCCCCAGAGCCTGGTGTATTTCCCCTTTGAGGGATAATAATGTACTATAATGATTAGTGATGTGAATCTCTCCTTTCAAGCCTGATTCGATACCAATCTATCCATTTGATTGACTATTTTACAATTTAATGAAACAAATCTTATGGAGAATAAACTATTTCTAAGAGTTTTTCCGCAAGGCGGCGGCATAGGTGTCAATAGCGTTGGAGGAGAAGTTCTGAGGGCCAGCACCAATCCACAACTAGGAACACCACGTTTGAACACGCACTAATGCATGCACAGATTCTGACACATGAACACAAACATGCATGCACAGGCAGTCAAATAATAACCCCTGTTTTTCATGGGAAAAACACTGCAGCTGTGCAGTCACTCCTTCATGGCTCTGACAAATAACCAGACTATTTTCCTTGATTTTTCCCTAGGCCACACAGTAGTCTTAGTTTTGGCACACAAAACCGAAAAGTATTTGAATTCTGGAACTAGATGTTCATACACTTGTTTGATGACGTTACATCATGTCATCACACCCACCAGTGGTGAGAGCCTGCTCTAGTTGTTTTTCCCATCCTCTGTGCCCAAGTTGGTTTTAGGTGGTGCTACTTCACAGCTCTGTTTGCTTCCCTGAAGCACATGTATTTGGAACCAGGATAGCACTGTGAGAGCTTTTGCTGAGAAAGTGACTTACCACTATTGTTTGAGCCTCCTAACATAATTATAAAGTTTTTAAATATATATTTGCCTTTTCATCCTATTTTTCGAATATCTGTGGAATTATCGTCCAAAATCGGTAAAATACCATATTGGCCAATGAAATCGGTGAAATGATTTATCGGTCAGGCTCTAGCTATGACACAGCCAGTTAATATAGCACAGTTTTGGATTTCACCCGTCTCAAAAGCGAATGGTTTTGACCGTTTGACCGTAGGCCTACAGTGCAACTCGCCAAATTGATTGTTGTTCAACCTGTTCATGTAAAAATGACCAAATGCACTGATAGTTTAAATCGAAACTACAGTACCAGTCAAAAGTTTGGACACACCTACAAATGTTACTTTATTTTTACTATTTTCTACATTGTAGAATAATAGTGAAGACATCAGAACTATAAAATGACACATATGGAATCATGCAGTTGAGTAACCAAAAAAGTAGTGATGCAACGAAATGACATTTTTTGGCTGATACCAATAGCCAATATTTTCCTTGCCAAAAACCCTGATACCGATAACCGGTTAAATAGTTAACACACACACACATGGTCGCAGCGGTCTAAGGCACTGCATCTCAGTGCAAGAGGCATCACTACAGTCCCTGGTTCGAATCCAGGCTGTATCGCATCCGGCCGTGTTTGGGAGTCCCATAGGGCGGCACACAATTGGCCCAGCGTCGTCCAGGTTTGGCCGGGGTAGGCCGTCATTGTAAATAAGAATTTGTTCTTAACTGACTTGCCTAGTTAAATAAAGGTTACACACACACAAACACCGCACTGACCAAGAAGTTATTTTGTTGGTATTTACGTATGTCCCCATTACCAGTAAAACATAATCAAAACGTATTTCTTTCACTTACTTGCTGTGCTGTTTCATTGTTCATTTTTTTTCAGTCGTTTCATTCTCAACCAGGATTTCTATGGAACGCCTTTTGAGTCTTTGCGTGTCAAAAAATATACTATTTAACACTATTTTATGTGTCAAATAACACTATTTGACGTGTCAATTAAGCTTGTTGACCAATCAGTACCTGAATATGACTGCACCTCACTAATTTAACGTAGTTATTACACATTGATTACGCTATCACTCCTATTTCATGTCACAACGATTCATCGATACATATGCTATGATGCTAGTAAAGTTGTCTCACGCACCTACGGTGCTGGTCATAAAAAAAAATAAGCTATCTAGCTCATGGATGCAAACAAACAATGTTCTTCCCCAACAACATAGCAAAACGACAATCTGTTTCAGTAGCTATAGTTAGCTAGCTAACTATATAGCTAGGTGTCATCTAAAATAACCCTAATTCATAAGACACTTCATATTTGATTAATGGTGGTCAGACCCATCTATGTGATGCTAGCCACAATGAGGATTAGCCACAACAGCGGACTTTGCGGGTAGCCTTCAAAATAAAGGTATGACTTAATTCTACTATTTGTATTAATTTGCATCACTGTCAATGACATACTTTTTTTGAAGGCAAACCACAAATTCCACTAGTGTGCCTAATCCTTATTGTGGCTAGCTTCACAACACGTAACTCGGTCCTGTCGAAGCCTCACTAGCCAGATGAAGCTAGCTGGCTGCTTATAACATTTTCATGAACTGAAGTTCAATTTCAATAGGTGAACAAGTGGCTGCCTAGCTAATATTCCTAAATCATTGCTAAGAATAATGAAAATGACTGCAGTTTCTACTGGTTATTGTTTTCAGGCTGGTTGTATTGGTGCTTGCTAGGTACCAAGCTAAAGTTAGCTAGCCCAGAAGTTGTGGTTGACCAAATTATTACATTTACATTTAAGTCATTTAGCAGACGCTCTTATCCAGAGCGACTTACAAATTGGTGCATTCACCTTATAATATCCAGTGGAACAACCACTTTACAATAGTGCATCTAAATCTTTTAGGGGGGGGGGGGGGGGGGGTTAGAAGGATTACTTTATCCTATCCTAGGTATTCCTAGGTATTCCTTCCTTAAAGAGGTGGGGTTTCAGGTGTCTTCAGGTGTCTCCGGAAGGTGGTGATTGACTCCGCTGTCCTGGCGTCGTGAGGGAGCTTGTTCCACCATAGGGGTGCCAGAGCAGCGAACAGTTTTGACTGGGCTGAGCGGGAACTGTGCTTCCTCAGAGGTAGGGGGGCCAGCAGGCCAGAGGTGGATGAGCGCAGTGCCCTCGTTTGGGTGTAGGGACTGATCAGAGCCTGAAGGTACGGAGGTGCCGTTCCCCTCACGGCTCCGTAGGCAAGCACCATGGTCTTGTAGCGGATTCGAGCTTCAACTGGAAGCCAGTGGAGAGAGTGGAGGAGCGGGGTGACGTGAGAGAACTTGGGAAGGCTGCCGCTTTCTGGATGAGTTGTAGGGGTTTAATGGCACAGGCAGGGAGCCCAGCCAACAGCGAGTTGCAGTAATCCAGACGGGAGATGACAAGTGCCTGGATTAGGACCTGCGCCGCTTCCTGTGTGAGGCAGGGTCGTGAGGGTCACCTCACGACCCTCATGAGGGTCATCTCCTTGATGTTAGTGGAGAACGACAGGGTGTTGTCCAGGGTCACGCCAAGGTTCTTAGCACTCTGGGAGGAGGACACAATGGAGTTGTCAACCGTGATGGCGAGATCATGGAACGGGCAGTCCTTCCCCGGGAGGAAAAGCAGCTCCGTCATGCCGAGGTTCAGCTTGAGGTGGTGATCCGTCATCCACACTGATATGTCTGCCAGACATGCAGAGATGCGATTCGCCACCTGGTTATCAGAAGGGGGAAAGGAGAAGATTAATTGTGTGTCGTCTGCATAGCAATGATAGGAGATTACTTTATTACTATAGCGGTATTGGAAACACATCGTTCGTGGCCGGTGTTTACTTGTTTGCAGACTTTTTTGTTCAGATTTGACAGTGCTACTGTATCTTTTCTGACCTGCAAAGACCCAATCGGCATTCAATAACGTAAACTCACCCCATTCCGTACAAATGTGCGCAACCGCGACATTCAAACCAGGCTGCAAGGAATACTAATGGGACTGTAGCGACTGTGTTGACTTCAAGATCTGGGGTGTGAACTATGTTTCTATTCAAGTGTTGACATGGTAATGGCTCTATAGTATTGGAGAAAAGTTGAAAAAAACTGACCCTCCGTTACATCGATGTACAGCACGCATAAAGCAACTATTTCTGTCTTACAATCTCTCTCCACCAGGTGTAGCACTTCTCTCATCGTTTAAAAACAAGAAATGAACAGTGACAGGGGTAAGGGAGGGATACCTAGTCATTTTTTGCGTCATCACTGCATGCGATCATGACTCTCAAAGCCGCTGTTTACTTCTGAAGATCACTTTAGCACCGCCCTAAAAACCTGACTCAAATTTGACACAAACCTTCAAATAGGTATGTAATGGCACATTATATGAACTCTTTATAGTGTTTTATTTACATTTTAGAGGCGATAAGTTGGACAGATCGTGTGGAAAAAGACGTTTTCACACACGACATCTGTCCTTCTCACTATCACGCATTAGTTTTGCTTCCCCACCCGCCATTTTTAAAAAGACCCGACGAGCTCATTGCCTTGTTGAATTATGCAGAAACTGGCAGCGTGGAGCTCATGTCATAGATTTTGTTGGAAAGGGGAGGAATTGTGCTTTACAATGGTATTGACATTACAGTTGATTTGGAAGTATTACGTTTTTGTAGCGCTAAAATAAGGTCAATTGTACGGACCAAGGCGATGTACAAAAGTGAGTGAGTTTACATTACTATGTATGTCGTGAAGCCAATAGCAGTGACGCTATTACTGTGTAACTCCGGTAGGGCAACATTTGAAAAATAGCGCACTTGGTAGTGTGTACCGGTGCTCGACCAGTCGGCGAAAGCCAACATCACCCACGACAGAGAACGGTTGATTATCAAGGGAAATTGATTCCATTATCTTGGCTTTAATGGATTTCGCCTTTTGAGTTGTCTCGCTGAAACTTTCTTACTCTTTCATATGACTGCTCGACCAATATATCGTGCATCCCTAAAAAAAACATGTAAAAAAAATAGTTTCTTCAAAGTAGCCACCCATTGCCTTGATGACAGCTTTACACCCTCTTGGAATTCTCTCAACCAGCTTCATGAGGAATGCTTTTCTGACAGTCTTGAAGGAGTTCCCACATATGCTGAGCACTTGTTGGCTGCTTTTCCTTCACTCTGCAGTCCAACTCATCCCAAACCAGCTCAGTTGGGTTGAGCTCAGGTGATTGTGGAGGCCAGTCATCTGATGCAGCACTCCATCACTCTCCTTGGTCAAATAGCCCTTACACAGCCTGGAGGTGTGTTTTGGGTCATTGTCCTGTTGAAAAACAAATGATAGTCCCACTAAGTGCAAACCAGGCGTATTGCTGTGGTAGCCATGCTGGTTAAGTGTGCCTTGAATTCTAAATAAATCACTGACAGTGTCACCAGCAAAGCACCCCCACATGATCACACCCCTCCTCCTTCACGGTGGGAACCACACATGCACAGATCATCCGTTTACCTACTCTGCATCTCACAAAGACAAGGTGGTTGGTACCAAAAATCTCAAATTTGGACTCATCAGACCAAAGGACACATTTCCACTGGTCTAATGTCCATTGCTCATGTTTCTTGGCCCAAGCAAGTCTCTTATTCTTATTGGTGTCCTTTAGTAGTGGTTTCTTTGCAGCAATAGCGCTTGATGGTTTTTGCAACTGTACTTTCAAAGTTCTTGAAATTTTCCGTATTGACTGACCTTCAAGTCTTAAAGTAATGATGGACTGTCATTTCTCTTTGCTTATTTGAGCTGTTTTTGACAAAATATAGACTTAGTCCTATTTGGTAAAATACCATCTGCTGAATACCACCCCTACCTTGTTACAACGCATTAAGAAGGAAATAAATTCCACAAATATATTTTTAAGGCACACCTGTTAATTGAAATGCATTCCAGGTGACTACCACATGCAGTTGGTTGAGAGAATGCCAAGAGTGTGCAAAGCTGTCATCAAGGCAAAGTGTGGCTACTTTGAAGAATCAGAACTATAAATATATTTTGATTTGTTTAACACTTTTTTTGGTTGCTACATGATTCCATATGTGTTATTTCATAGTTTTGATGTCTTCACTATTATTCTACAATGTAGAAAATAGTAAAAATAAAGAAAAACCCTTGAATGAGTAGGGTTGTCAACTTTTGACTGGTACAGTATATCTTATGGTGAACCTGGCAATTGAAAAGCCCTAATTAGCATTACATTTACATTTAAGTAATTTAGCAGACGCTCTTATCCAGAGCGACTTACAAATTAAAATGTTCAATCAGCAAGATGTGAGTTGTGTCCACTCCGGTAGCCTTCACTCTGCCGGTAAAACACAATACAGCGCATTTGTTAACAATTACCCAAATTACATTTGTCACCTAACTAATACAGCTTATGATTTGACATTGCGAAAGCCATTTTACAATTGTTTATGTGCTGAAGGTGCCACGCAGATATACAATTATTAGATCAGGGATAGGCTCTCGTTGCCTTGAGTTGCGGCGCTCTGTGTGCACAGTTGTTATCTGACTTGGAGATCAATGATAGGCTGCTGAAGGAGAGGAAGCATCATTTCAGTCACAAGATTTAGAGCTATTTTTGGATGGGGGGCATAGAATTACAAATACATTTTAAAAAACATTAGTGAACCGGCGGTCTGCAATTAAAAAAATATATATTATATTCTGACCGATTCATGCCATATTTGGATCTGTTTGGGCTCCCGCGAATCGATGCACTCATATCTTAAACAGTTGAACCAGGGACTGATGCCTGTTGGTGAATCGTTACATTCCTAGTATTGCTGTAATGTTGTAGTTATGTCAGATGATTAGTTTAAATATTTCCTTGCATTACACAGGCCAAGAGAACCAGCTGGTGGCATTGATTCCATACAGTGACCAGAGACTCAGGCCCAGGAGAACGTAAGTGGAATGTTGTTGTTGGGTTGGTAGCTATAGGCTAAACGTCACAATAATGTTTTCCCATGTGACTGCAACTTTGCAAGTAACTATTCCTTTCTTGCAATATTCTTTTGTATCCTGCTACTTCTGACCCTGCCTTTTGGCTCTCTTTCACAGGAAGCTGTATGTGACGGCCTCAGTGGCTGTGTGTCTGCTGCTGTCCAGCCTGGCTGTTTTCTTCCTATTCCCTCGTACCATAGACGTCTCTTACGGGGGCGTGAAGTCTGTCTTCGTCACCTACGATGAGGATAAGCGGATTGTCTATCTCAACGTGACAGTGAGCCTCTCTCCTCTGTTCTAACCACACCATGATGATTTGGATCAAGTAGGACAGTCACAGGAGGAGACTGCTTTTCCTTATCAATTCCTTCAAATATTCTTTACTCCAAAGGTTGCCCATGTTCGGGCAGATGAGTTGGGTCACAAATGTAGTGGGATTCTAGGTATCCTGCCATCCCTGGCGATTGAGCCCTTGAGCAAGGCACCTAACTCCTAAACTGCACCAGGGTTGCTGCACTGGCTAACTCTGGTTTCCTGTGTGTTTGTGTGAAAAGATGAATTGCTGTGATCATAAAATTACAAAATATTCTTCTTCATTCCAGAACACTCTGAACATCACCAATAACAACTACTACAGTGTAGAGGTGTCTAACATCACAGCCCAGGTCCAGTTCTTCAACACGGTGATCGGGAAGTCCCGCATCAATAACAGCACCGTTATCAGTCCTCTGGGCTTGCAGCAGGTACACAACTCTGTAATAACACGGTAACAACTCTGCAATAACCAGGGGGGAGTACAGCGTCCAGGCAAAATATATGGCGGGGGTACATGAGCCGATCACAATAATTGTAACAAAATGTCAAGACAATTGTAGGCTATTACACCAGTTTTTATCATTACTGCATGTCAGCGGCATGAAAACAGGTGCCGCAAAATGTGATGTGGTTTCACGAGAAAACTGACATTTTGCCAAGGCAGAGATCTGTGGCCATCACCGAGACACGCGCAGGCAGCAGTGGACGCATACATTTTGGCCTAAATGTCATTACACTGTAACAGATGACTCTTTCCATTCACCACTGTTTGGAGGCTGGTAATATGTTGCCAGTGGATGAATGTGGGCGGGTAGCTAGTATAGGAGCACTTTGAAGGGATTTTGACAATCGGATGAAAACGTGACTGGTTGTGTTTATGCTACAGTAATAGGTAATACATTTTACAAGTTAAATGACATCTTTACGACGAGGCACACGGAGATCCTATTCAATTAATAAGGATTCTATATGTAATTCTATGATTAGGCCCTTAAAATTCTACTTTCACCACTGGTAATAACACTAACTGCACTGTAATAGTGTGGTTATTACACAACGATGACTGGTAATAACACACTAACTGCACTGTAGTGTGGTTATTACACAACGATCATTATTGGACGTGCAGCAGAAACTCCAGTTTCACTAAATTCAAGATTCAACAACCCCTAGCTGTTTTTTGTTTTTTTTGTACTAGATTCAGACACCTCTTCCTTGTCCTGTATCCCTTGTCACAGTGAGGATTTCAGGTCAATTTCCTATTTTGGTTCTTGGAGCACTCTTTCCCCATGTCACCTTTTTGATCATAACCCTGTGTGTTGTGTTGTTCCCAGGTTGACTACATGGTTCCCACCATTATAGCAGATGAGATGAGCTACATGTAGTAAGTACAGCACATTACAGCACTAGTATAATGATAACACTGGGAGCCTAATGGTCGATGTTGTTTAAAATAAATCCTATGGGAGTACAGATTGCAGTGTGGAGTCCTCTTTCAGTTCTTGCTTAACCTCGTCCCCAGGCTCATTTGTTACCGCATATAGAGCCTGGAAACCACATGACACTAAAGTGGGACTTGAAAGGGGCACATGCTAAAGGTTGGGGAGGGACAGAGAGCCTGTCATAGCTGGATTAGTTGGGACTTTCAAAAATATGCAATAAATTGCAATGTTGGATCACACCGACCCATATTATTTTTTTGGAAGCCCAATTGATTCTGATCTTCGCAATATAACGTTTATGTGAAGACGTATTTTTAGATCAAGGGTATTCAACCAGGGGTCCGCGGAGATACTGCAGAGGGTCCATGAAACATTTTTAAATATTATTTTTGTATGCATGTATCGCTAGCAACCGATTATTTTTTTTTATTTTTTATTATTACGTACCTACAATAGAAAAGAGGATAATATATTCTGATGTCAACTTTATTACGTAAACTTCATATATTGAGCCAGTTACACTCAATGGAATATCTGACATACAGTTGAAGTCGGAAGTTTACGTTCACTTAGGTTGGAGTCATTAAAACTTTATTTTCAACCACTCCACAAATTTCTTGTTAACAAACTATAGTTCTGGCAAGTCGGTTAGGACATCAACTTTGTGCATGACACAAGTAATTTTTCCAGCAATTGTTTACAGAGAGATTATTTCACTTATAATTCACTGTATCACAATTCCAGTTGGTCAAAAGTTTACATACACTAAGTTGACTGTGCCTTTAAACAGCTTGGAAATTTCCAGAAAATTATGTCATGGCATTAGAAGCTTCTGATAAGCAAAAAAAAATGTTTCACTTTTATTTAACCAGGTAGGCTAGTTGAGAACAAGTTTTCATTTACAACTGCGACCTGGCCAAGATAAAGCAAAGCAGTGCGTCACAAACAACAACAGAGTTACACATGGAATAAACAAATTTGCAGTCAATAATACAATAGAAAAGGTCAATATACAGCGTGTGAAAATAAGGGAGGTAAGTCAATAAATAGGCCATAGTGGCGAAATAATTACAATATAGCAATTAAACACTGGAGTGATAGATGTGCAGAAGATGAGTGTGCAAGTAGAGATACTGGGGTGCAAAGGAGCAAAAATAAATAACACTATGGGGGATGAGGTAGTTGGATGGGCTTTTACAGATGGGCTATGTGCAGTGATCTGTGAGCTGCTTTGACAGCTGGTGTTTATAGTTAGTGAGGGAGATATGAGTCTCCAGCTTCAGTGATTTTTGCGTTTCGTTCCAGTCATTGGTAGCAGAGAACTGGAAAGAAAGGCGGCCAAAGGAGGAATTGGCTTTGGAGGTGAACAATGAGATACACCTGCTGGAGCTCGTGCTATGGGTGGGTGCTGCAATGGTGACCAGTGAGCTGAGATAAGGTGGGGTTTTACCTAGCAAAGACTTATAGATGACCTGAAGCCAGTGGTTTGATGACGAATATGAAGCTAGGGCCAGCCAACAAGAGCATACAGGTCGCAGTGGTGGGTAGTATATGGGGCTTTGGTGACAAAACGGATGGCACAGTGATGGGACTGCATCCAATTTGCTGAGTAGAGTGTTGGAGGCTATTTTGTAAATGACATCGCCGAAGTCAAGGATCGGTAGGATAGTCAGTTTTACTAGGGTATGTTTGGCAGCATGAGTGAAGGAGGCTTTGTTGCGAAATAGGAAGCCTATTCTAGATTTAATTTTGGACATCATTTGAGTCAATTGGAGGTGTACCTCAGGATGTATTTCAAGGCCTACCTTCAAACTCAGTGCCTCTTTGCTTGACATCATTGGAAAATCAAAAGAAATCAGGCAAGACCTCAAAGAAATTGTAGACCTCCACAAGTTTGGTTCATCCTTGGGAGCAATTTCCAAACGCCTGAAGGTACCATGTTCATTTGTACAAACAATAGTACGCAAGTATAAACACCATGGAATCACGCAGGTGTCATACCGCTCAGGAAGGAGACGCTTTCTGTCTCCTAGAGATGAACATACTTTTGTGCGAAAAGTGCAAATCAATCCCAGAACAACAGCAAAGGACCTTGTGAAGATGCTGGAGGAAACAAATACAAAATTATGTATATCCACAGTAAAACGAGTCCTATATCGACATAACCTGAAAGGCCGCTCAGCAAGGAAGAAGCCACTGCTCCAAAACCGCCATTTAAAAAAGCCAGACTACGGTTTGCAACTGCACATGGGGACATATATATATATATATTTACTTTTTAATATCCTCTGGTCTGATTAAACAAACACAGAACTGTTTGGCCATAATGACCATCGTTATGTTTGGAGGAAAAAGGGGGAGGCTTGCAAGCCGAAGAACACCATCCCAACCGTGAAGCACAGGGGTGGCAGTATCCTGTTGTGGGGGTGCTTTGCACCAGGAGGGACTGGTGCACTTCACAAAATAGATGGCGTCATGAGGAGGAAAATGATGTGGATACATTGAAGCAACATTTCAAGACATCAGTCAGGAAGTTAAAGCTTGGTCGCAAATGGGTCTTCCAAATGGACAATGACCCCAAGCATACTTCCAGAGTTGTGGCAAAATGGCTTAAGGACAACAAAGTCAAGGTATTGGAGTGGCCATCACAAAGCCCTGACCTCAATCCTATAGAAAATGTGTGGGCAGAACTGAAAAAGTGCGTGCGAGCAAGGAGGCCTACGAACCTGACTCAGTTACAGCAGCTATGTCAGGCGGAATGGGCCAAAATTCACCCAACTTATTGTGGAAGGCTACCCAAAACGTTTGACTCAACTTAAACAGTTTAAAGGCAACGCCACCAATACTAATTGAGTGTATGTAAACTTCTGACCCACTGGGAATGTGATGAAAGAAATAAAAGCTGAAATAAATAATTCTCTCCTATTATTTTCACATTCTTAAAATAAAGTGGTGATCCTAACTGACCTAAGAAAGGGATTTTTTTTTAACTAGGAATAAATGTCAGGAATGGTGAAACTGAGTTTAAATGTATTTGGCTAAGGTGTATGTAAACTTCTGACTTCAACTGTAGGCTTTAAAAAAGCACCTGTGAAAAGTGCTGCCGGTAAGCTTTTTTGACTTGGACATACATTTTTGCAACACATGGCTAACCTTTGTTTTAAACAGCTGCTCTTAGTGAACATGTGTTTGCAGTATCTTTTCTACCTAATAGACAGAGTTTACACTTCCTCTTCCAATTATAATGTGGGCAAGTCAAAATACATTTTTGGGTTCACCAGTTTTCCTGGGAGGGGGTCCCTGGGCAAGAAAAGGTTGAAGACCCCTGTCTTAAATTCATACTTTCCGATTTCCCGAACTTACTTCATTTCTTGTTTAGCCTTTCACTTGCGCTGCTCCTGCTATGAAATCCACAACAGTTATGCTGATGGACTGAAAGATCAGCAAATAGGCTCCATTCAAGTCCCTTTCTGAAACTCTGTGAAACCAGACTGTTTGACAGAGAACAAGATTTTTTTTTTTTTCTTATCACATGAAACAGCCAATCTGACTGAAGCATCTGTTCTTCTATTTCCCAGTGATTACTGCACCCTACAGACCATAAAGGTGCACAACATTGTGGTTATGATGCAGTAAGTACTCTGGCTGCACATCTCTCTTTAAATATTCACACAGGACCACAGAAGCCTGGTTCCCATTCTCCCATGTAATACTTGTTAATGCACTTGTAATACTTGTCGATAATATATATTGAATAATCCTGTTTCCAGGGTGACGGTGACCACAGTGTACTTTGGCCACATGGAGCAGGTCACTCAGGAGATGTACCAGTATGTAGACTGTGGAGGTAACACCACCACTGTGAGGGGAGGCGCAGCCCAAGGTGTCTAATGCCCCAATACCTCCAGAGTAACTCCCATACTTGCCCCCGTGCCCTACCTGAGCCCGGTCCTGGTGAGGGTCCTTGGATGCTAGTCTTTCATCAGGGATCTAGGAAACCTGCCAAATCTGGAGAGCTACTGTGTGTGTAGGCTTTTGTTCCAGCCCTTCTCTAACACAGCTGATCAGTTGGATATAGAATGTTAGACCAGGGATAAACGTGTCCACCCAGTAGCTCTCCAGGAGGAAGGTTAGCCACCCCAGCCGAAGATGGTACACTTTCTCCTTCCTCTTCACCATCCATCTACTGATGAAGACCCCACTGTCATGCATTTCTGTGTTAGCTTACTGTTTTGTTGGGAGTATATGCCAAATGTGCAGTTGAGGGGAAGAATTCAACCTGTCACTGTGACAATGTAACATTTCACGATGCCACTCCAGACTCCTCCAAACCACTTTGAACTGTAAATGTATATGAAGTAATAGCACTTTCCTGTCTATGGATGAAGATAACCTCTGAAAGAGTTCTCTCAGTAATCTGATCTCAAATAATTATGATAGTCAGAGAAGTTGAACCAACAGATCTGGGACCAGTCTTCTATTCTCAAAGTTGGACCTGTTGTAACACTATAGTGTGTATTATTATGACATGAATCTAGTCCATTTAAATCTGCTGATTAATTACAATCCCCTATATAGCACTACTAGGGCTCTGTCCAAAGGTAGTGCGCTATATAGGGCCCTCAAACTCAACTCTGGACCTCAAAGCCAGTTCCACTGTGTTTTGTTTCATTGTTCCCCTCTAGTCATGGACTGCTTTAGACCTGGGACAACAGGTGGGGTGCAATTATCAGGTAGAACAGGAAACCAGCAGGCTCTGGACCTTGTCGGGTAAGAGTTGAATCCCCCTGATATAGGAAATAAGGTGCCATTTGAGATGAAGCCAGAATGTGGCGTTTCCAGGATTTCTCAGCTTGTAATGACCAGGTTCTCCTTTAGAGGGCAGTCTGTACAATATGTGAATTTGGACCAGTTTACTGTGATCTGTTGTGTGTGATCCGTTGACGTGAATTAAGGCTTATATCCCTGAAATTGAGTAATTTAAGATATTAAGTTCCTTCTGCCACTCTGTTCCCAATTGGTAAAATATTGATTGATTGATTGATAGTGATTCCTTATCAGTAATTTACTCCTCTCAGTTTGTGCCTACGAGGGAGTTGCGTAATGTTTTGTGATCCCTACCTACTGCTGATTTGTATTTGACCAACTGAATTTTTACATTCCATCTGATCCATTTTCATGATATACATAGAGGATTTATTAATAACCTGCAAGGCACTGCGTTTTGATAATTTACTTCCCTTCCTATCAAACTCAGTTGAAGAGTTTGTAGAACTACCTAGATTTAATGAAAACCTGTTTTTAATACAACTTTTGTAATATGATTCCTACCTACGTTGTAGAGAACCTTTTTGAAATATGAACTCAAATTAATATAAACTACCCTCTTTCATAGATATAAATATACCTTGATTTTCTTAATAAATAATCAACTGTAGTTTGCCATTGTAATTAGCAGTTTCCTAGGTTATCGTAGAGCACAATTAATTTTGTTTTTGTTCCTAATCAAGCACCTTAATTGTGTATGGAAGAGTGGTTCAGCTTTTGATTGAATGTTAGGATCGAGTGAAGACTTGAAATACTATTGGTACATCAAGAAGAGTGGTTTGATGATCTGACGAGGTTGTTCTTTCTGAATGTCTACTTCTGTCGGGTAGATACATTATTCTGATTAACAACTATTTGACTAGATGTAAATACAAGCTGTTTTTAAAGAGTATAAATGTAGTTTTTATTTATTTGCTTTTCATCATATATTAAATTGTTTGTCCTACCTAGGTATGTTGTCATGCTTTCAGGAAGAAATGTAATAGCACCACATTTGTTGTCACCACATTTGTCTGTTATCTTGTATTTTCTTCAGTCTTTGTTCATACCTTTTTTTTATATAACAAACCACAGAGGAACTGGTAAGAAATGGAACACTCGCATGCTTTAGCACATGAATCAGTGTGACATCACAATGAGTTCATGAACCAGAATTGGAATCATACTGGTACTTCTGATTCGATGGATGTTTGCAAAACGGTGGTCTCCTGAGCAAAACTGAACTCGCACAATGTTGCCATGGGGACAGTGAATAGCCAGTGGGAACAGTTTTTACATCATGAACCCCATATTTGACAAACGCCTGTCTGCATAAATAGCCCCTTTTGGTGGCATTTGGCACATTATTTAATTTCCTTAGGTGGCTGACGGTACGTTGTTATCCATACACTTTCAGGCCCTTTTGGAAGGTGATCTTCCTTTTGCCTAATGGTAAGTTGATATCACTGATGACATGTTGATGCAAGCTTGTATGCTTAGTGACTTGTCAGATGAGCCTTAATTAACATGGTTGTAGCCTCAAAGTTGTTTGACTTGACAATGGAGCAAGAGCACCAATAGATCCTGGAACAGGCTAGTAACCAAAGTTTGAGTCCCAGGACGGACAGGGAAATCTGGAGGAAGTTGCAGCCGAAGAGTTGCTGGCTTCAATTTCCTATGTTCTATACCCAGTACCAGTACCATTGTGCCCTTGGGCAAAGCACTTACCACCAGCAAATATGAAAATAATGTCTCTGCAAATAGTATTGTATATTACACATATTGTATAACTTGTTTATTTTTGCATTTTGTGTGTGCCAGACCAGCAGTGACATTACTTGTCACTGCTGCTCCTAACAGTGCATGGGGGGGTATACCAGGTGTACCACGCAGCCCATCGGCATCCTGGCACACTCTTCCTGTGTACCAGGGTCCCCCGCCTCACCAGCTGGCCTTGACCACTTCAGAGATACAGAGGGGCACTGTTCCAGTGGTGTAAAGTACTTAAGTAAAAATACTTTTAAGTACTACTTACGTAGTTTTTTGGGGTATCTGTGCTGTACTATTTATATTTTTGACAACTTTTACTTTTACTCCACTACATTCCTAAAGAAAATCATTTTTCCTGACACCCAAAAGTACTCGTTACATTTTGAATGCTTAGCAGGACAGGAAAATTGTCGAATTCACACACTTATCAAGAGAACATCCCTGGTCATCCCCTGCCTCTGATCTGGCAGACTCATTAAACACAAATGCTTCAGCGGTTCCAAGATACCCAGACTTCTCCGAGGACGCTTTGAGTAACATTATCCTTTCACAATATGCCACTCTCATGAACATGTTCCCACATCCGCAGCTTCCTCCTTTACCCGTACCCTCCTCCCTCCCTCTGCAACCTCACCTCGGCCCAGTCTATGGAGAGACTCCAGACCTACTCACACCATCTACCCACAGCGACTGAGTCACCCATGGCAAACCCAGTGATGCCAGCTACACCAATACAGCTGGCCGTTTTGAGGACCAGTATCCTGCCTCCCGAGAACTCCAGCAGCCAGGTGATGCCGACTACAGCCAGGGTCACATTATATGGCCTGGACCGCGACGCACTGGCTGACAGGGAGGACTTCACACTAGAGCGCTACCTTGACATGTTCACTGACTGAAACACAGTGACTGTGACTATGGAAAAATAACCAATAAACATTTGGAATAAAGACAATGCTCTGCTGTTGTTTATTCTAATGTAATGTGCATTTGTTTACACTAATCAGTCGTTGGAAATAGAATGCCTTCATTATTGATTAGCAAATGTGAATACCGTCACACTATTAGCTAGTTAATGAACTAGTCATTTTGATATCTCCATGTCTCTGGGAAATTAAATGTAGTTGGTGGATTTACGATATTGATTGATATCAGGCAGGAATGATGACAAACAGGACGATAACATATCAAGACGAGGAAGGAAGACAAGGTGCTATATTTTTTTCAGCACTTGTTTTCTGCTGTTGGAACTGTGGCTGTCGTTCGAAGCAGTTGCCTGATTTTAAGGGCTATGTGTGTAGGCCTTATCCTCTCAAGGCTGAGTGCCCCAAAGGACACAACAGAACAGGGCAAGACTTCTGTTCACATGGAGACCCAATATGAACACATATCTGACCCAATCAAGCAGATGATTCGTCTTGTGAAACATGCTGACCCAGAAGAAAGCACTCAGTGAAAAATTGCCTTAATGAAATGGACTTCACTGCTGTCTAGAGGCAGACAGATTGAAATATTGTCTGTGCTTGTGTTATGACAAGCAGTAGAAAATGTGAGGTGCCGGTACTCAGCTCCGGTAAGATCCTGCCTGCCCAAGTCAAGCACTGAGTGCTATGCCTATTCAATGGGCCAGATTCAGTATGGTGATATTTGGAATTTATATGGTATTTATGACATCATAGCTGTTCTTTCCAAAATAATGAATTAAACCTCTCAAAGATTCAATTCCCAGCAGGTGGTACCTTTTCACTTTGAATTCCAGTAAAGTTGTTGAATTCCAGTAAACTATTGATTTAATTATGAGCCATGTAATAAACTTGTAATAGATGACACATGACAGAACTTGTTTGCTTAACTGCATGTAATCACTTACTGGTGGAGAGGTCACAGCCTGTCTTTGAATCTAACACACACACACACACACACACACACACACACTTTTACTGCACTAATTTCAAAGTACCACTGCCTGTAAACTTCCCTTAAATTGCCTATCTTACCGTAAAATATGTTGCCTACCTCACCATTGTAAAGAAAATACTATGAGGAAATAACACAGCCAATGTAAAGCTGAACATAGTAACTTTAAGTGACGCTGAAGTGTGGGTATATATTGCAGATATATTGCAGATAAAGGAAATTGACACCCATAGCTTGCACTTTAATATCAGTTCCGCACCAAAAACAGGATATCACATGACACTGTGTTTTGATATGTTTACAGTGCTAAGCAACAGCACTGTTTTGCTCCATTTCATTTCTGACATTGATAATTTTTTTCTATCTTTCATATGCCCATAGACTATATTATGTTCAGCAATATATAGAAAAAATACCCAAATCAAAAAATGTATATTAAAAAAATTACTGTACTTTTTTTTTTTACATTAACAATTGAATGTATGGAAATTGTTGTTGAACTCAAAATACTACTCATATTTCAGAACAAGCGGTAAAGCTTCATTTGACTCCAGTTTTTGCTTTGTAGCACCTACGTATGAAATATTATGGAGTCTTAAAGGAGGAGGTCTGGGTAAGTCCAAAAATGTCATAAATATGCCAACTTTGATTATTTCTCAATTATGCTTTTTGATACAAATGTCAAAGATATGTCAACAATACTTCCTCCAAAGGACCATTCTATTTATTAAACGTTGTGAAAGTCCCGAAATCATGGTCTTTTTTTGTCCTGGTTTCGTGAGGAATCACCATTATAAAGCTTCCATCACTGGTCTGGTTCCTCCTCTTCTATTGCTCACATTAACTGACACTAAGTGGAAACTGGTCACTGGCGTCACCAACTTTAACCTTATTTTTGAGGGGGTTAAAACTCTACAGTACTCAAAACAGATTAGTTGCACAACATTATCAGATTGGTCTTGTAAAAAAACACTTATGTATTAGTTAGTAGTAAGTAGTTGTACTACAGACTGTCATTGTATTTCTAGACTTATGAGGAAAATGCTTGACATTTTCCAAAGATTTGGCCCCAAGCTGTGCAATGTGTTGGAATTGAGCAGCTACGGCTGGTAAATCTACAAGTTTTGAATACCATCACAAAGACCTTGGACTAGGACTCTCCCCTAAGCCATAACCATTAGAGACCAGTCTAATACGAAACAAGAAATAGGGAACTTGAAAGGGAACCATTCTGTAATGTCTGGTTTATATTTAGTTTCTTGGTCAAATGGTAATATTTTTTTAAACCAGAGTAGAGATCAATTCTGAACTGATGCAATTGTGGGGAATTGTTTCTGGTTGTCTATGTTTGTAAGTGCAGAGACAAATAACCACACACTGATATCATGGTCCAAACACACCAAAACAGTCGTGAAGAGGGCACAACAAAACCTTTTTCCCCTCGGGCGATTGAAAAGATTTGGAATGGGTCTCCAGACCCTAAAAAAGTTCTACAGCTGCACCATTGAGAGCATCCTGACCAATTGCATGGTATGGTATGGCAACTGCTCGGCATCGACATTGACTCTGTACCGGTACCCCCTGTATATATGGCCTCGTTATTATTATGTCATTTTATTGTGTTACTTTTTATGAAATGTTTTACTTAGTTTATTTAGTAAATATTTACTTAACTCTATTTCTTAAACTGCATTGTTGGTTAAGGGTTTGTAAGTAAGCATTTCACGGTAAGGTCTACACATGTTGTATTCGGCGCATGTGATAAATATAATTTGATTTGGTTTGCTGAGCTTTGTTGAAACTACAAGATAAACATCTCTGTTGACCTGATCTGAATGCAAGTTATTTGAAGCCTAATATTATGATGTAATAAAGTTATTATAGCAGAACCTTTACTCTGAGCGCTTTTCCAAGGGCATATTGGAAATAATGAGCATGGATAGAGACAGTAATATGTAGGTGTAGTGAAAACGTGTGTGTGTGTGTGTGTGTGTGTGTGTGTGTGTGTGTGTGTGTGTGTGTGTGTGTGTGTGTGTGTGGTGTGTGTGTGTGTGTGTGTATGTGCACGCATGCATTGTGTGTGTACTTTGGCAGCCTCTAAGACACACCCACCCCCTCTCAGCCTCAACCTCAGCCTTATAGCCCTGCACACTGCTGCTATTGACTCACTCCTCTCCTGGACCAGACAGAGAACAGAGCAGCAGTCTGTGCCTCGCTCTCACCCCATACTCTTCTCACCACACCAGGGATCCACGTCCAGCCGTCGCCCTTCTGCTACCAGACAACCAGAGGAACCATGGTGCTCTACCACAGGGAGTTTGACAAGGCAGGCAGGGCAGCCGGTCTCCAGATATGGAGGATAGAGAAGATTGACCTGGTCCCTGTGCCTGAGAACCTGCACGGGAACTTCTATGTTGGGGACGCGTACGTGGTCCTCCACACCGTCAAACAGCGGGATAGCTGCTTCTATGACCTGCACTACTGGCTGGGTGAGTTGGAGTGAATGAGCGAGTGTGTTTCCTCAGGCTCTTCCCACACTGGATGATTTGTTTACTGATGGAGGGTTATGAATCCCTGGAGATTAACGTGAATACATTTGGGGAGTGCTTCATAGACGTTCAAGTTTTATAGCTACAGGCTGAAATCCATGGCATAATATTCTCAGAACCTTCTCATTAACATGAATAAATACATTGGCAATAGCTAAAATAACTTAGCATCAAAGGACATAATATACTAACAGTGTTATAACACATTCCCTTCATCATAGGATCATATCTGAGTAGATGTATTCATATAGGAGAAGAGCAGGTTGTACATACAAGACAGAGCAAGATAGATGGTTTGGCTTGACACCACGAATACAGATATGAGATGCTGATAATGTTGAGAAAGATTGGATTTATTAATCACTATTATTTGGCATTGCTGCTGGCCTGCACCTCCCCGCTCTTTGTGGATGATCGTGTGTGAGCAGGGATGGAACATAAGGATTTTGGGCACCTGGACAGCCAGGCTAGCCATCTAAAAAGTCAAGCAGTCTAAAAATTCAAAAGGCACTCTTCATCCCTGTGGATGGAAATTGTGAGGTCTGTGAGGTGCTGTTGTCTTGGTGTACAGAGAAGTAAAGCAGAAGCAAGTCGGCCGATCTTGTCATCAGCTGAGCTGAATACAGTTTTTTTGCCTGAAGTAAAACATGAAAGTGACTATCTGGGTGGGGTGATTGACTATCATGAATGTTCCTGGATAAGATAAGGTCATTCTCAGCAGAGGTCGTAAACTATATCAGTCTTCGTTCCACACGTAGTGGGACGGGGATGTTTTCCCTTCCTATCAGGACTATAGCCACTCTGGAAAACGATCAAGCCTTTTCATTAACCTTTGAGTAACTTCTCTGTTCAGCTGTCTCAGAGTACACACATTGTACCTGAAAGTGCTGTCAGTTTTGTGGTGGAACTACTGAACCATGCAAGTCAAGGCTACTGATCTTTAACTCCAGCTTCCTTCCTAGACACAAAATCATATATTTGTAGGTCTCTCTCTCTCCCACACCCTCTCTCTTTCTCCCTCTCTCTCTCTCTCACTCTCCCACCTTCTCTCTCTCTCCCACCCTTCCTCTTTCCTCTCCTCCCTCATGCCCCCCCCCCCCCCCCATCATTAATCATTAACCTCTAAACACACTAATGGACCTCCAAAGGGTTTCCTTCACATTATGCTTGATGCTATGGGCTTTAATTTTTCCCTCAGTTCCTTCATTCAGTCACTCACTAAATTAGAATGGCAACATGTTATAGACTGGTAGCTAATGTTTAACTATGTTAGTCACACCAAAATAGTAGGTATGACTTGGACTGTTTACCTACCTCATCAGGCCTACAAGGTACCACTTACAGGGTTCCAGCTCCTCAAATCAAGTCCAATTGTATTGGTTACATACACATGGTTTGCAGATGTTATTGCGAGTGTAGTGAAATGCTTGTGCTTTTAGTTCCGACAGTGCAGCAATATATAACATGTATTCTCACAATTCCACAACAACTACCTAATTAAAAACAAATCTAAGTAAAGGAATGGAATAAGAATATATACATATAAATATATGGATGAGCAATGACAGAGCTGCATAGGCAAGATGCAATAGATGGTATAAAATATAGTATAGTATAGTATAGTATAGTATAGTATTGTATAGTATAGTATAGTATATGAGATGACTAATGCAAGATATGTAAACATTATTAAAGTGGCATTATGAAAGTGACTAGTGATCCATTTATTCAAGTGGCCAATGATTTCAAGTCTATACCCAGGCAGCAGCATCTCTGTGTTAGTGATGGCTGTTTAACAGTCTGATGGCCTTGAGATGGGTGATAAACCACGGTTGTGTTGTGCAGCAGCAGCAGTCACTCAGAAATGTACAATGGCAACACGCAAGGCTGTTAGATTCTGTTTGAGAGTGAAAATATGAAAACCGTATCACCAGTGTGATTATTGTTGCCAAGCCATCTGTCTGCAAGGGTGACAAAAAAGATGTGAACAAACAGGCCCACGCCACACAGTGTGAAAATAAAGCATACTATGAACATCACAGTGATAACATCAGCTAGGCAGTTTGACTCATAAGAATGAACATTGGGATTAAGTTCCTTTGTCTAAACTTGAATACTCTCTCATTTCATGCCAACATTTATCATATTGTATTTAAGTATTGTACCACTCATGTTCTCTCCTTAGGTAAGGAGTGCAGCCAGGATGAGAGCACGGCGGCGGCCATATTTACTGTTCAGCTGGATGATTTCCTAGGAGGGAAGCCTGTCCAGTACAGAGAACTGCAGGGGTTCGAGTCCACCGCCTTCACACGATACTTCAAGGGAGGCATCACATATAAAGTACAGTATTGTCTTACTGATGCATTTTATTTCAGTTTATGTCACTAATATTAGATTTGTTCCTGTATCTGTCTTACTGCTGTTTACTACTAGAAGATATGGTGTTATATTGAACCAAAAAGCACCCTTATTTTTAGCAGTGAACATTCATTCCATTTGCCACATTTCAGACCTGGGCATCATACGCTGGAGGTCTGCTATTAAATAAACACTTGTTGTAACGTTTTGTTTGGCCCTGACCATGGGCAGCAATCTGACTCATGGGATGGTAAAGGAACCTGGTGTGCAGATGAAAAGGAAAAACAGTTATGCGTGATCCTCACGTTGTTTGTTTTCCTTGGTTCAGAGCCTTTCTTGATTTTCCTTAATATTACCCAATCACTAGAAGGAACTACTTGACATTCTAACCTTGTTCAACCTCACAGGGTACTCATAGGCTCTGACATTGACTTTTATATGTTGTTTCAGGGATGTTTCTGTTGGGTACTATGTCATCAAATCAAATCAATTTTTTTTAAATAGCCCTTCTTACATCAGCTGATATCTCAAAGTGCTGTACAGAAACCCAGCCTAAAACCCAGCCTATGTAACTGTATCTTGTTTTGTATGTGATGTATGCTATGTACATCTTGTATTGCTTTTAAACTGAGCAAGACAAATTCCCTCTTGAGGGCAATGAAGTATTCAATTTCATCCTGATGTACTCCATTTTTTTAATATTATATCCTGTTCTATTCTAGGCCGGAGGCGTGGCCTCTGGGTTCCATCACGTGGTCACCAACGACCTGTCAGCTCTGAGACTATTCCATATCAAAGGTCGCCGCGTCGTCAGGGCAACCGAGGTCACCCTCAACTGGTCCAGCTTCAACAGAGGGGACGGTTTCATCGTGGACCTTGGTGCAGTAAGTTTTGATTGATTGATTGATTGATTGATCTACTGATTGACTAATTGACTCATCAATGGATCGACGGATCGGTAGATTGTACTTTAGCCTCCCTCTATGTGAGAGTATACCATATAGATATAGAACATGTATCAATGATATAGTGTCTATGTTGGGAACACTGCCTCTGCCACTTGTATGGCACAGATGGTAGTGCACTCAGAGAACCTGTAACAACAGTTCATTTGTTTGACTGTCACCTTCCTGAGAAAACAGACACATTGTCCAGACAAACTTCAAATTCTGTTGAAAGTCAAATATTAACTGTTCGGCTTGAGTTCTTCTTAAATATATGCAGGCCTACGGTATGTTGACTTGAGGTGGGTTTATGTATCAGATCATTTGATATACAAGGTATCCTAATGTTTACCAAACTAAATCTAAAAGCTGTACTGTTCTCTTATTTGAATATTGCCGGAAATAAGGATGTATTGCCACATAACAGTGACCCACTGCGTTTGAACCCGGGTCATCTGTTTGCCCCAGCATAGTGTTAGTTATCCCTCGAAGCTAAACGCCTGTATGCACCTGGAACTTGATAAAGTGAGCAACAACCTTTTTCAAATGAACCGTACCTGTTACTCGTCTATAGGTTATCTACCAGTGGTGTGGTTCAGAGTGCAACAAGTTTGAGCGCCTGAAGGCAGCGCAGGTGGCTGCCAGTATCCGTGACAATGAGAGGAATGGCCGAGCAAAGCTGGTTGTCGTGGAAGAGGGGAGCGAGCCATCTGAGTTAACTGAGGTGACAGATGCTAATTCAATATGTATTTTTACAACCACAATATTGAACTTTCATTCCCTAGTCTAGAGTTTGCGCTCTTGAATGGACATTTATCGCGAATTACTGCAGGCACCTAACTGTATGACAGTTAAATAATCCACTTATGTACACTATCATTTTGCTATCTCCATTAACACAGTATTATCAATTTTAATATTATTAATATTGTCAATATTATCTTAGTCTTTTTTGTCTTTGTGTTTTTACCGGTCAACCTTAACAGGTACTTGGCAACAAGCCAGATCTACCAGAAGGTGATGACAATGACGATGTGATGGCAGATATCTCCAACAGGAAGATGGCCAAACTCTACATGGTATGGGACACAGTCTATACACACTAACACACACTCACACACACACACTCATCTCGATGTTATTCCTTTCAGGTATCAGATGCGTCCGGAGAAATGCAGGTGACCCTGGTCTCAGAGGAGAACCCGTTCTCTCAGAGCCATCTGCTGTCTGACGAGTGCTTCATCCTGGACCACGGGAAGAGCAAGATGATCTTTGTCTGGAAAGGTACGTATTTAAACTGCTACACATGCTTATCTTGACCGTCTAAATTCATCCCCTCATCCTTTAGTACCTCCCATCTTTTTGTACCTCTTCTTCTGCATGAATCTTCCATCATCACCCATAAAGGCCGTAACGCCAACCCCAGCGAGAGGAAGACTGCCATGAAGACTGCTGAGGGCTTCATCAAGCAGATGGGCTACCCAGCTAACACACAGGTTTATGCTCATTATCATCCATATAGCGTCAGTCATAATTGCTTTGGTTGGATCATTTGATTGGATCAACTCGTGACTCAAATATCAGTCTATGTCAGTTCATGACCTGCTAAACTGATCAAATCAAACTTTATTTGTCACATGCATCGAATTCCACAAGTGTAGACTTTACCTTGAAATGCTTACTTACAAGCCCTTAACCAACAGTGCAGTACAAGAATAGTTAAGAAAATATTTACCAAATTAACTAAAGTAAATAATAATTTGTACATGTAGGTAGGGGTGAAGTGGCTATGCATAGATAATAAACAGCGAGTAGCAGCAGTGTACAAAACAAATGGGGGGGGAGCAGTACTCTGACCTCACTGACTACACTGCCAGTTCTCTGACCTCCTCCCTATAGGCTGTCTCATTGTTGTCGGTGATCAGGCCTACCATTGTTGTGTCATCAGCAAACTTAATGATGGTGTTGGAGTCGTGTTTGGCCACGCAGTCGTGGGTGACCAGGGAGTACAGGAGTGGACTAAGTACACACCCCTGAGGGGCCCCAGTGTTGAGGACCAGCGTGGCAGATGTGTTGTTACCTACCCTTACCACCTGGGGGTGGCCCGTCAGGAAGTCCAGGATCCAGTTGCAGCGGGAGGTGTTTAGTTCCAGGGTCCTTAGCTTAGTGATGAGCTTCTTGGGCACTATGGTGTTGAACGCTGAGTTGTAGTCAGTGAACAGAATAATTCTCATAGGTGTTCCTTTTGTCTAGGTGGGAAAGGGCAGTGTGAAGTGCGATTGAGATTGCGTCATCTGTGGATCTGTTGGGGCGGTATGCGAATTGGAGTGGGTCTAGGGTATCCGGGAGGATGGTGTTGATGTGAGCCATGACCAGCCTTTTCTCAGGTTTTTGCCTGCCATATGAGTTCTGTTATACTCACAGACACCATTCAAACAGTTTTAGAACCTTCAGAGTGTTTTCTATCCAAATCTACTAATAATATGCATATTCTAGTTTCTGGGCCAGAGTAGTAACCTGTTTAAATTGGGTACGTTTTTAATCCGGCCGTGAAAATACTGCCCCCTAGCCCAGACAGGTTAAAGAAAAAAGATTCTTCCAATTCGTGGTGAGTAATCACTGTTCTAATGTCCAGAAGTTATTTTCGGTCGCAAGAGACGGTAGCAGCAACATTATGTACAAAATAAGTTACAAAATAAGTTACGAACAAGGCAAAAAAAAATTAAAAATAGCACAATTGGCTAGGAGTATGTAAAACGTCAGCCATCCTCTTCAGCGCCATCTTAATCAGGACTGAAGGAGAGTTGATCCCCAACGCTGACATTCATAGAAACAACTCCTCTTCTCTATCTCCAGATCCAGGTACTTCCAGAGGGTGGGGAGACTCCCATCTTCAAGCATTTCTTCCAGGGGTGGAGGGATAAAAACCAGAGCGAGGGGTTTGGGAAGGTCTTTGTGACCGAGAGGATCGCAAAGATACGTCAGGTGGAGTTTGATGCCTCCAAACTCCATGAGTCCCAGAGCATGGCAGCCCATTATAACATGGTGGATGATGGCACAGGAGACACTCAGGTACAGGACCATGTGTTACTGCCACAAGACTGTTAGCCCGCTGAGCTAAGGTCTAAGCAATAGATCAGGGAGCTAACACAGGCTTTCAGGTATCAGGCAAGGTTCTTCATTACGCAAGCATTACGAGCAGTGGATAAGCAAATGTGCTAATCTAAAAATGAGTCAGGTGTTTTATTCAACTGACAATTCCAATCACATGGATTGTAAACAAATGATAGTAGAATAGCAAGCCAGATGCATGTTTCATGTTCCAGATCTTCAGAGTGGAGAGCAGTGGTCGAGTCCCAATCGACCCAAAGACCTATGGCCAGTTCTATGGAGGAGACTGTTACATCATCCTCTATACATATAAGAGAGGACAGATCATCTACACCTGGTGAGTCTGGTAGACCTGTGCTCATATATTCAATTAGATTGGTTGGTTGGTTGGATGGATGGATTGATTAATTGATTGATCCCTATACTTCCTGTGGCAGGCAGGGGGCTAACAGCACTCTAGATGAGCTCACAGCTTCTGCCTTCCTGACTGTGGAGCTCGATCGCTCTCTGGGTGGGAATGCAGTTCAGGTAAGTCTAACTAACCCAAATTAAGTTGAGGATCTCTTATTGTCCAATGTCCATAGATGTCCAGTGGATGTGCTTTATCCCAACCCCTCCAAAAGACACAAACACTGCTGTTGGAGCGAAGGCCCTCGGTGGAAATGTGTAAAAGCTGTAGAAAGATTTAAACCTTTTTTTTAGATCACAGTTGTAAAGTGTGATACTAGAGGTTATTCTCTCCAGCCCATAGTGTATTAAATTCCCTAATTTGATTGTTTTATCAGGGTTTACTTTCCATGTCTACGGGGCATGATGTAATCTTTTCTCTGGATGTGAAGTTGGTATCTCATAATCTGATTCAATAGTTTATGATCAACTGTTAGCACAGGGTGCCGCTGGGAGATTCTCAATTGGTTTTACTAACTCCTCCGTCCTCTCCTCACCTCTTTTTTAAAAAAGGTCAAAGGTAATTGAGGAGAGGAAACGTGGAAACAACTGCACTTGTATGAAATGAGAATCTCCTTGTCCACTCGTGCCTCATCAGGCAAATGGAGAGCTTGGGACTATAAGGTTCAATGTGGAAAAAGATGATTCTGATGGTTCTGATCCCTCAACGGTTTGAATGGTGTCAGCGATGTTTATCTTGTATTCTTTTGAAATGAACAACATGATTTGGGGTATTTAGACTACTATATAGGTAGAGAACATTGAACAGAACAAGGCTATGTCAATAACAACATTTAGACAAAAATGCAGATACAATCTTATAGTCCCAAACTCTCGAAATGCGTTTGCAGGGGTGGAATACCCAAATAAATGTGTAAAGCGATGAAAACAAATGGAGCTAGTTGTGGCAGACATTTTATAGATAAGTAGAGTATAGTTTTTAAATGTGTACTTGTTTTTCACCATTGAAAAAAAAACACATCTGATTCAAAGTGGGTGTGGCGGATTATAAAACACTTCTGCGCTACCTGCCGCGAGGACACTCTTGTGCATCCTCTGCTGACGTGGGTCATCGAAGAGGGAGCAGACTCCTTTGTTCGCCTACTAACGAATTGACACTTTCCTCGACCACTCGACAACTTATCGGTTTCTGGGTCACGGAGGATAGATAACGGTATTTTGCCCAAATGAGAATCTCCCACTGTGTATGCCATGTTATAGTGCCCCCTAGTGGTTGTCTACAGCATAGTTTTCTACCTGGCCCTCCAGCTATGGCTTTGCTATCCTTAAGCTCCTGTACCAAATTTGATATGCGTTACTACTCTCTTTTGGTTTCCTAGGTGAGAGTATCCCAAGGAAAAGAGCCTGCCCATCTCCTGAGTCTGTTCAAAGCCAAGCCCCTCATCGTGTATAAGAGTGGTACCTCACGCATCGGAGGCCAGGCACCTGCAGCCCCCACACGCCTGTTCCAGGTCCGACGGAACCTGGGCACCATCACACGCATCGCAGAGGTTAGGATATTCTCTCACAGACACACACCTATGGTTGTTTGATTGGCAGAGATGGAAGGTATACACACATGAATGCAGTTTTCACACTATATTGTGAATAGGCACTGATTATGCTAAATTTGAGTTTTTTTGCATTGGCATTTACGATGCTCATTTGTCATTTCCTATCATCTAGACTGGAGGTCAGTGTTTCCTCACCACTAGATCCCAGTTGCATTGTCTGTTGTGTGTTATGGCAGGTGGATGCAGAGGCTGGCAGCCTGAACTCTAACGATGCATACCTGCTGAAGCTGCCCTCGGGGGGGAGCTACCTGTGGGTGGGTAAGGGTGCCAGCGAGGACGAAGAGCGGGGGGCCCAGTACCTGAGTCAGGTGCTGAAGTGTCAAACACAACGCATCGTAGAGGGACAGGAACCAGGTGAGAATATCATACAGATTCCTTGGCCTGGGCTCATGTTCATAAAACGTCTCAGAGGAGGAGTGCTAATGTAGTATTAATTTTCCTTTCTAGTTCATAATGAATAACAATATATGGACGGGTTCCTGATATTAGATCAGAAGTTCTACTCCGAGAAGCTTTATGAGGGGCGGCAGGTAGCCTAGTGGTTAGAGCGTTGGACTAGTAACCGAAAGGTTGCAAGATTGAATCCCTGAGTTGACAAGGTAAAAACCTGTTGTTCTGCCCCTGAATAAGGCAGTTAACCCACTGTTCCTAGGTCATCATTGAAAATAAGATTTTTTTTTCTTAGCTGACTTGCCAAGTTAAATAAAGGTCAAATTAAATTTTAAAAAATAGATGTGATGTAGTACTCAGGAAAGTCACCAGGGGGCAGACTGACACAAGGAAAGTCTTGAGACAGATTGAGAAGTTTGAGGTTTTTAGTCCTAAAAATGTATATCACAAGTTCAAGATGCAAAGAAACCCAAGCAGATTTGTTTTGTTTGGTTGTAGCGAACTTCTGGGCAGCGTTAGGGGGAAAGAAGGACTACCAAACATCAGAGAGACTGGCGAGTAAGAGCCTCACTCAACAACCTCGCCTGTTCGCCTGCTCCAACAAGACTGGCAGGTTCATAGTGAGTACCGCACACTCACACACTCACACACACACACACACACATAGATAGATGACAAATACTGTTTGCAGATTGAGGAGGTTCCAGGGGAGTTTACTCAGGAGGACCTGGCAGAGGATGACGTGATGCTGTTGGATGTCTGGGATCAGGTATGGAGCTTGTTACAGATCCTCAAATTACAATTTTCAGCCCATTTCTAACTCTATGGAGGTTGAACTACATTGATGTTAATTTTTTGTGATAGGTGTTTATCTGGATTGGCAAAGATGCCAATGAAGTTGAGAGAACTGAATCTTTAAAATCAGGTGAGTTTTGGTCTTTGCCTTGTGTGTGTATATAGGGTAGTTTATTTTTCGTAATACGTTTAAGATATAGTTTACTATAATACATAAATATGTGTATATACCTTTAATATATAAGGGGTGTGAACACCCTCTTTTCTATGGTTTATCCCATTGATAACATCTCTGTGCTCCCTTCCTTACAGCCAAGACATACATAGAGACGGATCCGGGCGGTCGGGATAAGAGGACCTCCATAGTGATGGTGAAGCAGGGTCATGAGCCCCCCACCTTCACAGGGTGGTTCCTGGGGTGGGACGCGGCACGCTGGGACTCAGTCACCATGGCCAGGACCATGAAGACACTGCAGATTTAGCATCAATGAATCCCAAAAGTTATAACACCATTATAACACAGTTTAGACAGTTATAACAGTTATAACATTCACTCTGTATTCAGTAGAGGGTTTACAAAATACTAGTGTGAAAGGAGGGTTAGCTATCCCTTCAGGGACTAGTGTTAACCCCAGATGACGTGTACTGCTTGGACATCTTTGTTGTTTTGTTCCAAAGACAAAAGACCAAAAAGTATGATATATGATGTTAATTTGAATGCGGATCTTTACATTTGGACTACGTCTGGAAATAAATATTGCTATTTGCTCTGTAAAAACAAAAATAATAAGTTTGTAATTTGTGTGTTGGCGAGTATGGAAGATTGAATGCTTTTGTCATTAAAAACTCTGATAGAAAATGCATAACGCCTTCTGAGAGTTATTTGCATGAACTCACACTGAGAAAGAGAATTTCATCGTTTTTTTGTCCTCGAGTCTAACCTAGCCTCGAAAGCCGCCTGATCTCGCGAGCTTACATGAATGGTTCGCAAATCAGTCTGGTAATTACCAGGCTAAAAGTCTAACCACGATGGACAATCAAATGAATTCAAGATGGGCTAATACATTATTAAACATTTATTAGCTCCAGTGTCTTGTCTTCAGCTCAAACCTTGGCCTACTGTGTAGCCTGTAAAATTAACTTGTAATTCATATCCTACAATATTCAGTACCTGAAAAAGTCATTTTGGTCACTTTAGAATATCAAAAGAAAGATCTAGGCTTTCCAATGAGAGACATAGTAAATTGAGTGTGAGATTGGGCACAGACATCAATTCAACGTAAATTGTATTGAAGTAACGTGGAAACAACGTTGATTCAATCAATGTGTGCCCAGTGTGATTGCACTGCAATGTTATTTGAAATGTACATTTCCCGCCATCACAATGTCTGGGGACTCCACCCACTTTCAGATCCTGCACTTGAAACTGTTGAGCGATCAGAGCAGATCCGAGAGACCAGATCCGAGAGACCACCCAAGTCACTCAGTAAATCTGCTCTTGATGGTCCTCATCTTGGTGAAGGAAATCACCGTGCTTTGATCTTACATTATTGCTTTTTTCCCATTCTGATCTAATTATAGAATAATTTTTAAAAATCGGCAAACATTAGCCCTATTTGTATTTGAACATACACATTTAGGCAGGACACGTCTTTTAAAAATATCTAGATCTTAATATTTGTCATATTCTTGGCGTTTGTTGCAATCAATGAAACTTGAAACATTTCAATCACAAGCCACACAAGCGTAGCCTATAAGATAAGGTACACATTTTACACAGAAAACATCATATCAAGTACAAATACATCTAGAATATATAACACGCCCTTTTCATTGCAACCAGTACAATGTAATTTCAGAGTTCAACGACACGGAGTGACAGAAACAGGTGGTGCGTGGAGGTGTGTCGGGTGAGGACGACGACGCAAACAGACACCGCTCATCACCAATCGGACAAGGAGAAAACGGAGCGCTCTGGGACTTCAACCAAACAGAGCTCTCGCTAGAAACATTCTGGGTTGAACCCGTGGTGCGGGAATTGAATGGAGAGGGAGTCCATCCACGTTTATCGCTCAGTAGTTGTGTGGACCTGAAAGTGTGAGCAAGAGACAGGAAATCATAAAGGATACCCTGTTGCAACGATTTTGCGTTCATGTTTTGGAAAGTCCATAGGCCTACATCACAAAGGTAGGTGTGCATTCTACAAATTATATATTTTTTTTCCATGCCTGGAGATTATGCATAGAGATTACGTTTAGTACAATATGTGGAATGAAAAAGATTATACCCAAACCATCGTCACCAATTTTTCATGACAGTTTGCATTGAATGTCTGCCTAGACCGCCTAATATTGAGTGCAAGATGATTGAATAGCAAACTAGCAATAGCCTACTAACATATATAAGAGCATTCGATTCATTGTTTTGTTTTTTCATAGCACATGTTGGCATAACCCCTCTGTCTGCCTGTCAACCCATTTGTTTTGCCGTTAGTGGTAGAAGACTGACGTTGCCGCGCAACAGTTTCTTGATGGCCAGCCAGTCAATCTTCTGTAGCCTATTTAGATTATTCTCTCAATTTACGATTTGTCAGGCAACGAGCAGAATAATGTTATTCCTTGTGCCAACGGCAATGATCATCAACCCGAAGACAGTTAAAGGCGGATTTCGTTGGGAGCACGCCGGCGTCCTTGTCGTCCAGTATTGATAGTCTACTGTCTGAATGGGAATTAACATATGAAATCCACCGACCTCCGAGCGCTGCTCCAGACGCTACATGTGCAAATAGGCTCCTTTCACACCCGGCTGGTTTACCGCTCATTCTTCTCATGGCCCGAAATATTACAGATGTAAAATGCTTAAGAATAAGAAAGAGAGAGAGCATATTCACTTACAATGAGAAAAGGAAAAAAGAGACTGTATAGGCCTAGGCTATATTCACTTACAGTGCATAGCTCCAATTGTAAAGCAATAGACGGCTGTTCTTGTTGGTTGTTGAGTGCTTTTTACAGCTGCTTACATTGTGTCCTCTCTCTTTTATGTCTAGGTGAATGCTGCAGCACAGCCCCCTGGAAAAGGAATGAGCAAAGAAGTCTTGTGATTATTTGTTGAAGCAGCAGCGGCACGCTTCTCCCCTGTCTGAGTCTCCCTCAAAGTGTGAGTAACAACATGGGGAATGGATTATCAGACCAGATCTTGCCCAGCCTTCCTTCCTTCCAGGCTCTCCATATTGTCATCCTGGGTCTGGACTGCGCCGGGAAGACCACTGTCCTCTACCGCCTTCGTTTCAATGAGTTTGTGAACACGGTCCCCACTAAGGGATTCAACACGGAGAAGATCAAAGTGTCCCTGAGTGCTAGCGGAAAGTCCTGGCGGAAGGCGGCGTTCCACTTCTGGGACGTGGGCGGTCAGGAGAAGCTCCGCCCCCTGTGGCGCTCATACACGCGGTGCGCCGACGGTATCGTGTTTGTGGTGGATTCCGTCGACACCGAGCGTCTGGAGGAGGCCAAGACGGAGCTCCATAAGATCACGAGGTTAGCGGAGAACCAGGGGGTGCCTGTTCTAGTGGTGGCCAACAAGCAGGACCTGAGGAACTCCCTGCCGCTTCACGAGATGGAGCGCTCTCTGGCTCTAGCAGAGCTGGGTAACGGAACGCCCTGGCACCTGCAGTCCGCCTGCGCCATCATAGGGGAGGGGCTGCAGGAAGGTCTCGAGAAGCTCCACACCATGATCATCAAAAGGAGGAAGACGCAGAAAGCTCAACAGAAGAAGAAGAGATGATCGGATTGGTCACACACACAACTGCCATCATGGCGGAGTTGGTGGAGTTACACAAGGACTTAATGTGAGATACCAATGGTGATGGACGGTGACCCACCTGTCGGGGTGTTAACCTGTTAACCATGAGCTGGACATGTGGTGTTGACTAGTATGGTGTACCAATAATGCTAGGTGTCTCCTTATCAATACATTGACCAGGTAATGTGGAGCACTCAGTGATGGGTCAGCTGCTTGCCTGCCTGCCTGCCTATAAGTCTGTCTTGGCTCAGTTGTATCAGTCAAATGGAATGGGACTGAGTTTGTTCAGGGCTGTCTCGGGGGGTTGTCACTATGTCCTCACTGGAACTGATGGAATAGGTTTTTTTCACCATGCCATGGACTTTGGATGGTAGCAGTCCTGGCTGGCACAGCAACACGGGACAGTAGACACTAATGTATTTTTATAGGAAGTATTTCGTCATACCATGAGGCACACAAGAGTTCCCAGAGAGACAAAACAATCAAAACGTTGAAGTGTCAGAGAAGTCAAATGCACACTTGATTGTATGCTGTCATTACTGTCAAGTGTTACAAGTGTATGTAGCCTATTGTTCAATCAGTTTGAAGCATGAAAACACAATGAAATTATAGGTTTACCAAAGCTTTTGTTGACAATGAGATTACATGTCGAAAACACAAAGGACTATCAAGTTGCAGTAGGAGTCATGTTAGTGTGACCTCTGAAATTTAGTCTTACAATCAGTCAGTATTAGAAGCAGGGGCGCAACTTTCACTGGGAACGGGGACATGTCCCCCCCACATTCTGAAATTGCATTTTTGAGAACGTTTAATCATTGGAATGTGACACAAAACGAGGCAACTGTGTGCTTTAGGACCATGCGGACGCCTCCAAGCGGTCGGGTAAACTGTTTGGAGTGTTTGTCCGACTGGATAAAATAAAATAAAAAATGATGTCCCCCCCTCTTCTAAAACCAAAGTTGCGCCTCTGTATACAAGTTTCGAGAGAATAGTTCACAATAAGCTCAATGATGATGATTCACTGAGAAGAGAATACAGAGATGGACATTTTTAAACGTAAGTGTAACAACGTTAGTGTTTCATCAGTGATAAATGATTAGGATCTACAGCAGTTAAGCTATTTAATGTTACTATCACTTGGGTGAAGTGAGGTCAAGGTGGGGTATAAACTCAGTTCAGCTCAGCACTATTGGTGTCAGTGGTTGTAGTTGTGTCTTGTGTAATTCTGTTGATTGTCAGGCTCAGTTGACTAAGCAATCCCTGAATATTCCTTCCTGGCTTGGCTAGCGGCCTGATCTGGACCCTGTACTCCAAAAGTGTCAGGCATCTGTCAGATCCAGGCCTAGTACCTGCCTAAGACTTTAGTGTAGAGTGTAGATCCAGCCCTCCTTCACTATCTACCTAAGACTTTGGGTGCATTCCAGATACACCTTTTCTGCTGTCAGATCCAGCCCTACCTAAGACTTTAGGTGCGTTCCGGATACACTCATTCTACTCAGGTCCTTGCAGTTTACAGGATCGTTATATCATGTTGATGTGCTTCCTGAGATGTTAAATAGTTCTCCAAATAATGTAAAGATCTGATCATCTGATCTCAGACCTGTGCAGAGTTTGTGTACCTGGAACGCACCCATGGACTTCCATATTCCATAGGGACAGTCAAGTAAATGCACTTTATTGGTCCGTTTTCTGGCCTTGCGTCATCCGATTTTTGTATGACGTTTATTATGATACTTAAAAGAAGTCAAATATTGATATTGCTTCGGAGGAAGCGTTTAAAAAAAGTTGTTACACTGTTACCACATTGGACCGTCGGTTCTGTCCCCCTGTTTACTGTCTGTGTGTGAGGCGGGAGGGGTGATCATATGTATGTGTTTGTTTGTAGGAATTTGTTCAACTCGAATAAAGCAACAATGAAACGCAATAACATGACATCGCACACAGTGTTTTTTTTCCTCTCCCATGTCAAAAGTGGTGAAAATAATTTCATAGATAACGTTAGACATTGGGCAACAGTGTTATGAATACTAACTTCAGAGGAAGAAGAAGAATATTTAAGTTACACTTCTATCATAGCTTATCAGTAGTTATATGGCATTTACACACTGCATTGGATTCTGGGGGAAAAAAATAGTAAATCACTGATATTTGCTCATGAAATAGGTTCCCGCCCTCCTGTCAGTGTGGAAATGGAGAATAACAAACTGGAGAGATGTGCTTTCATTACACAGTGTACTTTACTCTACTCACACACAGACACACTGTATTTCACTTTTCACCGACCTGAATTCACTGGCTACGCCCCAAACCCCCTGAATTCTGCGGTGAAACTAATTCAGGTTCAACAGCTACTCTCACTGTTAGCTAGAAGTGAGGCTGGTGTTCTAATGAGGCTCATGAATATTCCTGAGAAACACTGAGGGAAAAGCATGATATGCATAATGGAACAGGGAACAGGGTCATAGCAGTGGGATTTGGAGCTGGGCACAGAATTACAACTCTGATAGTGGTGCTGATCAGGTGGCCTTGGGATATAGGCTACCTCCATTACAGCAGTATAACATGTTCACACCATTACCAGCTGTTGAAACTATGTATTATCTTGTTTATTATCTGGGGCTGGTTTCAGTGGTGTTGGGAAGTTGGTGTTTGGAGAAGAGACGAGCGGTCACAGCCAGTTCTAGCCCAGGAAGACCCGCCCTCAGAACAATAACAGATACTAACAGAGAGAGGGAGAGGAAAAGGGAGGAGAGGGGCAATCGGTCAGAGGAGATGATCCAGTAAGGAGTTATTTTTCTGGACTTGTTTCCCCTGTTAAGCCCTTTCCTGGTTGTTGGCTGGATGGAGGGGAAGGCACAGTCATGTGAGGGGAAGGCACACACATGTGCACGCACACTGACACGCACACACACACGTACAAATACACACACACATGCTCACACGTACAAACAGAAGTGCACACACACACACACATAACCCCCCCCCCACACACACACACAGCCCCCCCCCCCACACACACACACATAACCCCCCCCCCCCCCCCCCCCACACACACACACACACACACACACACACACACACACGCACACACAACGTGGTCAACCAGGTATCTGATAGGGATGGATAATGGAGGTGAAACTGGCACACAGTTAATTGTTTCAGAGATAATGAAATATGCAAAAATATTCTCTCTGCATATTCATGTTCTCTCTCTGCATGTGCACCTACAGAAAGCCTGGTCCTGCACCAAAAACGTCAAAGAGAATTTCAAATGTGTTTTCAAACATTTTAAGAATTTAGTATTTATTTATGAATGGAGGAGCAACATAGACATTGTTGCAACTAAATAAACAGCAGAAAACAGAAATAATATGAATTTGACTTCGTAAAGCTTCACACTACTTTTTCAAACTACTCTTCGCTCTGCTGTAAACATTTGGATGAAACATTTCAATACTACACCTAACCAAGTGTTACTTTCCTACCACATGTGGATATGACTGAATGATCGTCCAGGGTCCATGTAAACTGGCACATTGTTTCTGTGACATCCCTTCTCTGGGGCTAAATGGCTATTTGCCCATGTCAATTTTTCCATCATAGTGACGTCAGACAGACGTGTGTGGCACCAGAGGTTAAGGCCAGGGGGAACACACACACACACACACACACACACACACACACACACACACACACACACACACACACACACACACACACACACACACACACACACACACACACACACACACAGTTTAATTGGGGTGTAGGGTTCAGTCATTCCCATACCCTCCTATCATTCTCCCTCTCTTCCTCCTTTCCTGTACCACTACAAGCCCTGCCTGGGCCCCTGCCCTTTGATCTTTTGATGTAAGTAACATGGTATTAGTGTGTTAAGGGGCTAAACACATGGACTACAAGCCCCTTCAAATTGAGCTTTGCTTGACTTAATTTGTCCTGTACAATTAAACCAATGGAATTGTCCTTAAAGTGCAAACTGAGCAAAATCAAGCGCACCTGCTGACCAGCATCATGGGATTCCTCCCTGCCCTCAGAACTAGCTGATTCAGAAGCTATATGTCAAACCACACCCTGTACCAGTCCAACCCTGTTCAAGTCACACACCCGCCATGTCCCACTCCGCCCACACCCTCCACTCCTCCTATGTGACACTGAACTAGGCCTGCTCTAGGGTCATAAAAGAGAAGCTCACAACCATAAAAAATCACTGTGCACATGGTCATTAAGGGTTTCCATGGAGGGATGTAGTGTGGAGCCAGATTTGGACTGTACATGTTTTCATCTACACCAGATGTTTTACTGTACCTTCTGCTCTCGCTGCTGTGACGTGACGCAGGGCAGTGCCCTAAATTATGAGAGCCAAACTCACACGCTGATGGCATCTCTGTCTACCCTTTTCTTCCTCATTTAATGTCATGCCATTTGTATTTATTTAACCAGGATAGTCCACTCAGTCACAATTAGCACTATTATGTGAAAGTGAACACACTCAACTCTGTGTTGAGTTCATTTTGTGTAGACCACTAAGAGGTTAGTCTGATCTGATGGCTTCCTGTGGTTGAGGAGATGGACAGGTATTATCAGAACAAGCTCTATATTACTGCTTCTCTGTCACTATTACCATTCATTTGAAGCCTGTCTGCCTCAGAGGTCTAGCACCGTCAGTACTCCAGAGGTGTGAATGTGGGAGTGGAATCATTCATGTTGGATGGGTGTGTGTGTGGAGCTCCGATCATCCCTCACCTCCAACGTGTGTGAGCTGTGGGGCAGGGTGTGTAAACTGTGGTAGCCAGGGTGTGGATGGTGAGGCCGTCATTGATAAGAGAGGAACCAGAGTTACCACTCCCTACAGCATGGCTTTCCTGAGAAGAGGCCTAGAGCGGCCTGACCTCGCTAACACTCAGAGTGAGAGACAGGACATTACTACAGCAGAGCTTTTCACACTTTGCAAAGTGTAGGGGGGGGGGGAAATCTTCATTTTTCCCGCTTTACAAGCATGGCCTATTGTCTCACCCTTTCCCCGTCAGTTTATTTCTCATGTATCAGCAATTTTTTATTGGCATCAATAATAACGATATAATGAATTTTGGAAAAGCGCAGTGTAATGTTGTGAAACATCAATTATTTCCACCTTTTTTGTGTTAAGTTAAACAAACAGATTAAAAATTATTTCTGTGCCTAAATACTCCTTAATAACAACTAACGGCTGTGCAAAATTGCATAATAAGGCCCAATGAACCGTTTTAATTTATTTTTCATAATAACAGGAAATGAATGGGTGATTGAGATGACGCCGGAGGAGATGGCTGCTGTTGTACGGGCTCCTAACCAATTGTGTTATTGTGTGTGTTTTTTCACGTTATTTGTAACTTATTTTGTACATAATGTTTCTGCAACCATCTCTTATGACCAAAAAGAGCTTCTCTATATCAGGACAGTGATTACTCACCTCGTACTGGACAAATATTTTTTATTTAACAAGTCGGACGCGAAGGATTTACTTCAGATACCCGACAAGGCCCAAATCCCCATCATTCACATGAAGAAGAGACTGAGATATCGGGGACCTAGGTCGGGATGAATTGCAAGGATCCGACGGCAAGTGAGTAATCCCCCTCTATGATCAGTCCTATTAGGCAACATGCAACTTAAAATTTAACCAGGTATTTAACCAGGTAAGCCAGTTGAGAGCAAGTTCTAATTTACAACTGCGACCTGGACAAGATAAAGCAAAGCAGTGTGACACAGACAACATAGAGTTACTGTCACGGTTGTCGAAAGGAGGAACGGACCAAAGTGCAGCGTGTGTGTCGTTCCACATTTTATTTACACTGTGAAACTATGCAATACATAAATAAACTGAATGACTACAACAACAAACCGTGACGCAGTGGTGAAACATACACTGACTCAAAGATAATCTTCTCCCACTCCAGGTGGCAAAAACCCTACTTAAGTATGATCTCCGTTTAGAGACAACGAGGACCAGCCGCCTCTAATTGGAGATCATCCCAAACAAAACCCCAACATAGAAATACAAAACTAGAACCTGAACATAGAAATAGAAAACATAGAAGAAGAAGAAAAACCTGTCACGCCCTGACCTACTCTACCATAGAAAATAACATCTTTCTATGGTCAGGACGTGACAGTTACACATGGAATAAACAAACGTACAGTCAATAACACAATATCACAATAGAAAAGTCTATATACAGTCTGTGCAAATAAAGTAAGATTAGGGAGGCGAAATACAGTTGAAGTAGGAAGTTTACATACACTTATGTTGAGTCATTAAAACTTGTTTTTCAACCACTCCACAAAATTCTTGTTAACAAACTATAGTTTTGGCAAGTCGGTTAGGACATCTACTTTGTGCATGACACAAGTCATTTTTACAACAATTGTTCACAGACAGATTATTTCACTTATAATTCACTGTATCATAAATCCAGTGGGTCAAAAGTTTACATAGGCTAAGTTGACAGTGCCTTTAAACTGCATAGAAAACTCCAGAAAATGATGTCATGGCTTTAGAAGCTTCTGATAGGCTAATTGACATCATTTGAGTGAATTTGAGGTGTACTTGTGGATGTATTTAAAGGCCTACCTTCAAACTCAGTGCCTATTTGCTTGACATCATGAGAAAATTGAAAGAAATCAGCCCAAAAAATTGTAGAACTCCACAAGTCTGGATGTGACCACGCAGCCGTCATACCGCTCTGGAAAGAGACGCATTCTGTCTCCTAGAGATGAATGTACTTTGGTGCAAAAAGTGCAAATCAATCACAGAACAACAGCAAAGGACCTTGTGAAGATGCTGGAGGAAACAGGTACAAAAGTATCTATATCCACAGTAAAACGAGTCCTATATTGTCATAACCCAAAAGGCCGCTCAGCAAGGAAGAAGCCACTGTTCCAAAACCGCCATAAAAAAGCCAGACTACAGTTTGCAACTGCACATGGGGACAAAGATTGTACTTTTTGGAGAAATGTCTTCTGGTCTAAAGAAACAAAAATTGAACTGTTTGGCCAAAATGATCATTGTTATGTTTGGAGGAAAAAGGGGGAGGCTTGCAAGCCGAAGAACACCATCCCAAACGTGAAGCACGGGGCTGGCAACATCATGTTGTGGGGGCCCTTTGCTGCAGGAGGGACTGGTGCACTTCACAAAATAGATGGCATCATGAGGAAATAAAATGATGTGGATATATTGAAGCAATATCTCAAGACATCAGTCAGGAAGTTAAAGCTTGGTCGCAAATGGGTCTTCCAAATGAATGAACAATGACCCCAAGCATACTTCCAAAGTTGTGGCAAAATGGCTTAAGGACAACAAAGTCAAGTTATTGGAGTGGCCATCACAAAGCCCTGACCTCAATCCCATAGAAAATTTGTGGGCAGAACTGAAAAAGCGTGTGCGAGCAAGGAGGCCTACAAACCTGACTCAGTTACACCAGCTCTGTCAGGAGGAATGGGCCAAAATTCACCCAACTTATTGTGGGAAGCTTGTGGAAGGCTACCCGAAACGTTTGACCCAAATTAAACAATTTAAAGGCAATGCTACCAAATATTAATTGAGTGTATGTAAACTTCTGACCCTCTGGGAATGTGATGAAAGAAATAAAAGCTGAAATAAATCATTCTCTCTACTATTATTCTGACATTTCACATTCTTAAAATGAACTGGTGATCCTAACTGACCTAAGACAGGGAATTTTTACTAGGATTAAATGTCAGGAATTGTGAAAAGCTGAGTTTAAATGTATTTGGCTAATGTGTATGTAAACTTCTGACTTCAACTGTAATTACAATTTGGATAACCTCCTCCGGCACAATCCAATCATTGGATAACAAAATGGATGAGCTCCGATCAAGACTATCCTACCAACTGGACATTAAAAACTGTAATATCTTATGTTTCACCGAGTCATGGCTGAACAACAACCTTGGATAACATACAGATGCCGGGGTTTTCGGTCCATCGGCAAGATAGAACAGCTGCCTCTGGTAAGACAAGGGGAAAAACACTTTAGACCACCTTTACTCCACAGACAGAGACGCATAACTCCCTCGCCCTCCATTTGGCAAATCTGACCATAACTCTATCCTCCTGATTCCTGCTTACAAGCAAAAACTAAAGCAGGAAGTACCAGAGACTCGCTCAATAAGGAAGTGGTCAGATGCTAAGCTACAGGATTGTTTTGCTAGCTCAGCCTGGAATATGTTCCGGGATTCTTCCAACGGCATTGAGGAGTACGGCACATCAGTCGCTGTCTTCATCAATAAATGCATCGATGACGTTGTCCCCACAGTGACCGTCGGTACATACCCCAACTAGAAGCCATGGATTACAGGCAACATCCGCACTGAGCTAAAGGGTAGAGCTGCCGCTTTCAAGGCGTGGGACTTTAACCCGGATGCTTATAAGATATCCCGCTATGCCATCCGACAAAACATCATATATGCGAAGCATCAATACAGGACTAAGATTGAATCGTACTATACTGTCTCTGAAGCTCGTCGGATGTGGCAGGGCTAGCAAACTATTATGGACTACAAAGGGAAGCACAGCCGAGAGCTGCCCAGTGACACAAGCCTACCAGACGAGCTAAATAACTTCTATGCTCGCATCGAGGCAAGCAACACTGAAGCATGCATGAGAGTATCAGCTGTTCCGGACGACTGTGTGATCACGCTCTCCGTAGCAGGTCAACATTTACAAGGACAGACTGATTACCAGGACGTGTACTCAAAGCATGGGCTGACCAACTGGCAAGTGTATTCACTGACATTTTCAATCTGTCCCTGACCGAGTCTGTAATACCAACATGTTTCAAGCAGACCACCATAGTCTCTGTGCCCAGGAACACCAAGGTAACCTGCCTAAATGACTACCAACCCGTAGCACTCAGATCTGTGGCCATGAAGTGCTTTGAAAGGCTGGTCATGGCTCACATTAACACCATTATCCCAGAAACCGTAGACCCACTCCAACTTGCATACCGCTCCAACAGATCCACAGATGATGCAATCTCTATAGCACTCAACACTGGCCTTTCCCACCTGGACAAAAGGAACACCTATGTGAGAATGCTGTTCATTGACTACAGCTCAGCGTTCAACACTATAGTGCCCTCAAACCTCATCACTGAGCTAAGGACCCTGGGACTAAACACCTCCCTCTGCAACTGGATCCTGGACTTCCTGATGGGCGGCCCCCAGGTTGTGAGGGTAGGCAACAACACATCCTCCACACTGATTATCAAAACAAGGGCCCCTCTAGGGTGTATGCTCAGTCCCCTCCTGTACTCCCTGTTCACTCATGACTGCAAGGCCAAGCACGAATCCAACACCATCATTACATTTGCCGGCGACACAACAGTGGTAGGCCTGATCACCGACAATGATGAGACATCCTATAGGGAGGAGGTCAGAGACCTGGCAGTGTGTTGCCAGAATAACAATCTCTCCCTCAACGTGATCAAGACAAAGGAGATGATTGTTGGCTACAAAATAAGGATGACCGAGCACACCCCCATTCTCATCGACGGGGCTATAGTGGAGCAGGTTGAGAGCTTCAAGTTCCTTGGTGTCCACATCACCTTAAACTAACATGGTCCAAACACACCAAGACAGTCGTGAAGAGGTCACGACAATAACTATTCCCCCTCAAGAGACTGAAAAGATTTGGCATTGGTCCTCAGATCCTCAAAAGGTTCTACAGCTGCACCATCGAGAGCATCCTGACTGGTTGCATCACTGCCTGGTATGGCAACTGCTCGGCCTCCGACCGCAAGGCACTACAGAGGGTAGTGCGTACGACACAGTACATCACTGAGGCCAAGCTTCCTGCCATCCAGGAACTCTATACCAGGCGGTGTCAGAGGAGGGCCCAAAATATTGTCAAAGACTCCAGCCACTCTAGTCATAGACTGTTCTCTCTGCTACCGCACGGCAAGCAGTACCGGAGCTCCAAGTCTATGTCCAAAAGGCTTCTTAACAGCATCTACCCCCAAGTCATAAGACTCCTGAACAGCTAATCAAATGGCTACTCGGACTATTTGCATTGTTCCCACAACATTTTTATGCTGCTGCTACTGCTCTCAGTTTATTATCCATGCATGGTCACTTTACCTCTACCTACTTGTACATATTACCTCAATTACCTCGACTAACCGATGCCCCCGCACATTGACTCTGTACCGGTACCCCCTGTATATAGCCTCACTACTGTTATTTTATTGTTGCTCCTAAATTATTTGTTATTTTTCTATTTTTCTAGGTTTTTTTTCAAACTTTATTTTTATTTTTACATTTTTTTTTACTTCAGTTTATTTTAGTAAATACTTTCTTAACACTTTCTTTCTTAAAATGGCATTGTTGGTTAAGGGCTTGTAAGTAAGCACTTCACTGTAAGGTCTACACCTGTTGTATTTGGCACATGTGACAAATAAAATTTGATTGGATTTGAAGCTCATTATGAAGTAGATAATATCAGGGAACAGTAAGCTCTGGAATCTGTGACCTTTTCTTCAAGGTGAAACTTCCAAATGCCATAAGGGATTATTCAAACGTAACTCAGATATTTTTCTCATATACTTATTTGATTTTGAGTTGAATGGCAGTTCAACAAAACATGTACAAATATTATCTTTCAAGTAAACAGACCGGTTCAACTAGTGCAGTGTGTGTGTGTGTGTGTGCGCACGCGCGCGCGTAGGGGTGGTAGAGCCAATGGAGGAACACCTCAGACCCAAACAGTCCTACTTCACTCTATTACGTAACTAAGGCCTGAATTTGGATGCCCCAGCATTGTTCTTGTCCCTGTTTAGACGAGAGTTTAACAATAGCAATCATATCTCCATTTAACTTCAATCACATACATTATTAAGTGTTAAGAGAAAAGTTCTGAACTCTAATTCAGTCTGTCTCTCACCCCATAGCTGCACTCCACATACGATGTGATCAACAGGAGACTTTGCCAGTTGTATGACTGTTTCTGAAACTTTGCAAGTGGGACAAAGCAGGTTTCCCTTTCTCCCTGAGACAATGGGAAGAGAGACAGGGAGGGGAATAGGGAAGGGTGGGGGAGGTTAGAGGGAGGTGGCTGGACAGTCCTGTGGATTTGTTATTCCATAAATCCTGAAGGTTGTCCTCCCACTCTAACCGAGTCACTGTGACAACATGTAGTAGTATGAGTGTTAAACCTGGTGTTCTGACTAAATAAACAACATGTAGTAGTAGGAGTGTTAAACCTGGTGTTCTGACTAAATAAACAACATGTAGTAGTAGGAGTGTTAACCCTGGTGTCCTGGCTAAATAAACAACATGTAGTAGTATGAGTGTTAAACCTGGTGTTCTGACTAAATAAACAACATGTAGTAGTAGGAGTGTTAAACCTGGTGTCCTGGCTAAATAAACAACATGTAGTAGTAGGAGTGTTAACCCTGGTGTCCTGGCTAAATAAACAACATGTAGTAGTAGGAGTGTTAAACCTGGTGTTCTGACTAAATAAACAACATGTAGTAGTAGGAGTGTTAACCCTGGTGTTCTGACTAAATAAACAACATGTAGTAGTAGGAGTGTTAAACCTGGTGTTCTGACTAAATAAACAACATGTAGTAGTAGGAGTGTTAAACCTGGTGTTCTGACTAAATAAACAACATGTAGTAGTAGGAGTGTTAAACCTGGTGTTCTGACTAAATAAACAACATGTAGTAGTAGGAGTGTTAAACCTGGTGTTCTGACTAAATAAACAACATGTAGTAGTAGGAGTGTTAACCCTGGTGTTCTGACTAAATAAACAACATGTAGTAGTAGGAGTGTTAAACCTGGTGTTCTGACTAAATAAACAACATGTAGTAGTAGGAGTGTTAAACCTGGTGTTCTGACTAAATAAACAACATGTAGTAGTATGAGTGTTAAACCTGGTGTTCTGACTAAATAAACAACATGTAGTAGTAGGAGTGTTAAACCTGGTGTTCTGACTAAATAAACAACATGTAGTAGTAGGAGTGTTAAACCTGGTGTTCTGACTAAATAAACAACATGTAGTAGTAGGAGTGTTAAACCTGGTGTTCTGACTAAATAAACAACATGTAGTAGTAGGAGTGTTAAACCTGGTGTTCTGACTAAATAAACAACATGTAGTAGTAGGAGTGTTAACCCTGGTGTCCTGGCTAAATAAACAACATGTAGTAGTAGGAGTGTTAAACCTGGTGTTCTGACTAAATAAACAACATGTAGTAGTAGGAGTGTTAAACCTGGTGTTCTGACTAAATAAACAACATGTAGTAGTAGGAGTGTTAAACCTGGTGTCCTGGCTAAATAAACAACATGTAGTAGTATGAGTGTTAAACCTGGTGTTCTGGCTAAATAAACAACATGTAGTAGTAGGAGTGTTAAACCTGGTGTTCTGACTAAATAAACAACATGTAGTAGTAGGAGTGTTAAACCTGGTGTCCTGGCTAAATAAACAACATGTAGTAGTATGAGTGTTAAACCTGGTGTTCTGACTAAATAAACAACATGTAGTAGTATGAGTGTTAAACCTGGTGTTCTGACTAAATAAACAACATGTAGTAGTAGGAGTGTTAAACCTGGTGTTCTGACTAAATAAACAACATGTAGTAGTAGGAGTGTTAAACCTGGTGTTCTGACTAAATAAACAACATGTAGTAGTAGGAGTGTTAAACCTGGTGTTCTGACTAAATAAACAACATGTAGTAGTAGGAGTGTTAAACCTGGTGTTCTGACTAAATAAACAACATGTAGTAGTAGGAGTGTTAAACCTGGTGTTCTGACTAAATAAACAACATGTAGTAGTAGGAGTGTTAAACCTGGTGTTCTGACTAAATAAACAACATGTAGTAGTAGGAGTGTTAACCCTGGTGTCCTGGCTAAATAAACAACATGTAGTAGTATGAGTGTTAAACCTGGTGTTCTGACTAAATAAACAACATGTAGTAGTAGGAGTGTTAAACCTGGTGTTCTGACTAAATAAACAACATGTAGTAGTAGGAGTGTTAAACCTGGTGTTCTGACTAAATAAACAACATGTAGTAGTATGAGTGTTAAACCTGGTGTTCTGACTAAATAAACAACATGTAGTAGTAGGAGTGTTAAACCTGGTGTTCTGACTAAATAAACAACATGTAGTAGTAGGAGTGTTAAACCTGGTGTTCTGACTAAATAAACAACATGTAGTAGTAGGAGTGTTAAACCTGGTGTTCTGACTAAATAAACAACATGTAGTAGTAGGAGTGTTAAACCTGGTGTTCTGACTAAATAAACAACATGTAGTAGTAGGAGTGTTAACCCTGGTGTCCTGGCTAAATAAACAACATGTAGTAGTAGGAGTGTTAAACCTGGTGTTCTGACTAAATAAACAACATGTAGTAGTAGGAGTGTTAAACCTGGTGTTCTGACTAAATAAACAACATGTAGTAGTAGGAGTGTTAAACCTGGTGTCCTGGCTAAATAAACAACATGTAGTAGTATGAGTGTTAAACCTGGTGTTCTGGCTAAATAAACAACATGTAGTAGTAGGAGTGTTAAACCTGGTGTTCTGACTAAATAAACAACATGTAGTAGTAGGAGTGTTAAACCTGGTGTCCTGGCTAAATAAACAACATGTAGTAGTATGAGTGTTAAACCTGGTGTTCTGACTAAATAAACAACATGTAGTAGTAGGAGTGTTAAACCTGGTGTTCTGACTAAATAAACAACATGTAGTAGTAGGAGTGTTAAACCTGGTGTTCTGACTAAATAAACAACATGTAGTAGTAGGAGTGTTAAACCTGGTGTTCTGACTAAATAAACAACATGTAGTAGTAGGAGTGTTAAACCTGGTGTTCTGACTAAATAAACAACATGTAGTAGTAGGAGTGTTAACCCTGGTGTTCTGACTAAATAAACAACATGTAGTAGTAGGAGTGTTAAACCTGGTGTTCTGACTAAATAAACAACATGTAGTAGTAGGAGTGTTAAACCTGGTGTTCTGACTAAATAAACAACATGTAGTAGTAGGAGTGTTAACCCTGGTGTCCTGGCTAAATAAACAACATGTAGTAGTATGAGTGTTAAACCTGGTGTTCTGACTAAATAAACAACATGTAGTAGTAGGAGTGTTAAACCTGGTGTTCTGACTAAATAAACAACATGTAGTAGTAGGAGTGTTAAACCTGGTGTTCTGACTAAATAAACAACATGTAGTAGTATGAGTGTTAAACCTGGTGTTCTGACTAAATAAACAACATGTAGTAGTAGGAGTGTTAAACCTGGTGTTCTGACTAAATAAACAACATGTAGTAGTAGGAGTGTTAAACCTGGTGTTCTGACTAAATAAACAACATGTAGTAGTAGGAGTGTTAAACCTGGTGTTCTGACTAAATAAACAACATGTAGTAGTAGGAGTGTTAAACCTGGTGTCCTGGCTAAATAAACAACATGTAGTAGTATGAGTGTTAAACCTGGTGTTCTGGCTAAATAAACAACATGTAGTAGTAGGAGTGTTAAACCTGGTGTTCTGACTAAATAAACAACATGTAGTAGTAGGAGTGTTAAACCTGGTGTCCTGGCTAAATAAACAACATGTAGTAGTATGAGTGTTAAACCTGGTGTTCTGACTAAATAAACAACATGTAGTAGTAGGAGTGTTAAACCTGGTGTTCTGACTAAATAAACAACATGTAGTAGTAGAAGTGTTAAACCTGGTGTTCTGACTAAATAAACAACATGTAGTAGTAGGAGTGTTAAACCTGGTGTTCTGACTAAATAAACAACATGTAGTAGTAGGAGTGTTAACCCTGGTGTTCTGACTAAATAAACAACATGTAGTAGTAGGAGTGTTAAACCTGGTGTTCTGACTAAATAAACAACATGTAGTAGTAGGAGTGTTAAACCTGGTGTTCTGACTAAATAAACAACATGTAGTAGTATGAGTGTTAAACCTGGTGTTCTGACTAAATAAACAACATGTAGTAGTAGGAGTGTTAAACCTGGTGTTCTGACTAAATAAACAACATGTAGTAGTAGGAGTGTTAAACCTGGTGTTCTGACTAAATAAACAACATGTAGTAGTAGGAGTGTTAAACCTGGGGTTCTGACTAAATAAACAACATGTAGTAGTAGGAGTGTTAAACCTGGTGTTCTGACTAAATAAACAACATGTAGTAGTAGGAGTGTTAACCCTGGTGTCCTGGCTAAATAAACAACATGTAGTAGTAGGAGTGTTAAACCTGGTGTTCTGACTAAATAAACAACATGTAGTAGTAGGAGTGTTAAACCTGGTGTTCTGACTAAATAAACAACATGTAGTAGTAGGAGTGTTAAACCTGGTGTCCTGGCTAAATAAACAACATGTAGTAGTATGAGTGTTAAACCTGGTGTTCTGGCTAAATAAACAACATGTAGTAGTAGGAGTGTTAAACCTGGTGTTCTGACTAAATAAACAACATGTAGTAGTAGGAGTGTTAAACCTGGTGTCCTGGCTAAATAAACAACATGTAGTAGTATGAGTGTTAAACCTGGTGTTCTGACTAAATAAACAACATGTAGTAGTAGGAGTGTTAAACCTGGTGTTCTGACTAAATAAACAACATGTAGTAGTAGAAGTGTTAAACCTGGTGTTCTGACTAAATAAACAACATGTAGTAGTAGGAGTGTTAAACCTGGTGTTCTGACTAAATAAACAACATGTAGTAGTAGGAGTGTTAACCCTGGTGTTCTGACTAAATAAACAACATGTAGTAGTAGGAGTGTTAAACCTGGTGTTCTGACTAAATAAACAACATGTAGTAGTAGGAGTGTTAAACCTGGTGTTCTGACTAAATAAACAACATGTAGTAGTATGAGTGTTAAACCTGGTGTTCTGACTAAATAAACAACATGTAGTAGTAGGAGTGTTAAACCTGGTGTTCTGACTAAATAAACAACATGTAGTAGTAGGAGTGTTAAACCTGGTGTTCTGACTAAATAAATAACATGTAGTAGTAGGAGTGTTAAACCTGGTGTTCTGACTAAATAAACAACATGTAGTAGTAGGAGTGTTAAACCTGGTGTTCTGACTAAATAAACAACATATAGTAGTAGGAGTGTTAAACCTGGTGTTCTGACTAAATAAACAACATGTAGTAGTAGGAGTGTTAAACCTGGTGTTCTGACTAAATAAACAACATGTAGTAGTAGGAGTGTTAACCCTGGTGTCCTGGCTAAATAAACAACATGTAGTAGTATGAGTGTTAAACCTGGTGTTCTGACTAAATAAACAACATGTAGTAGTAGGAGTGTTAAACCTGGTGTTCTGACTAAATAAACAACATGTAGTAGTAGGAGTGTTAAACCTGGTGTTCTGACTAAATAAACAACATGTAGTAGTATGAGTGTTAAACCTGGTGTTCTGACTAAATAAACAACATGTAGTAGTAGGAGTGTTAAACCTGGTGTTCTGACTAAATAAACAACATGTAGTAGTAGGAGTGTTAAACCTGGTGTTCTGACTAAATAAACAACATGTAGTAGTAGGAGTGTTAAACCTGGTGTTCTGACTAAATAAACAACATGTAGTAGTAGGAGTGTTAAACCTGGTGTTCTGACTAAATAAACAACATGTAGTAGTAGGAGTGTTAACCCTGGTGTCCTGGCTAAATAAACAACATGTAGTAGTAGGAGTGTTAAACCTGGTGTTCTGACTAAATAAACAACATGTAGTAGTAGGAGTGTTAAACCTGGTGTTCTGACTAAATAAACAACATGTAGTAGTAGGAGTGTTAAACCTGGTGTCCTGGCTAAATAAACAACATGTAGTAGTATGAGTGTTAAACCTGGTGTTCTGGCTAAATAAACAACATGTAGTAGTAGGAGTGTTAAACCTGGTGTTCTGACTAAATAAACAACATGTAGTAGTAGGAGTGTTAAACCTGGTGTCCTGGCTAAATAAACAACATGTAGTAGTATGAGTGTTAAACCTGGTGTTCTGACTAAATAAACAACATGTAGTAGTAGGAGTGTTAAACCTGGTGTTCTGACTAAATAAACAACATGTAGTAGTAGAAGTGTTAAACCTGGTGTTCTGACTAAATAAACAACATGTAGTAGTAGGAGTGTTAAACCTGGTGTTCTGACTAAATAAACAACATGTAGTAGTAGGAGTGTTAACCCTGGTGTTCTGACTAAATAAACAACATGTAGTAGTAGGAGTGTTAAACCTGGTGTTCTGACTAAATAAACAACATGTAGTAGTAGGAGTGTTAAACCTGGTGTTCTGACTAAATAAACAACATGTAGTAGTATGAGTGTTAAACCTGGTGTTCTGACTAAATAAACAACATGTAGTAGTAGGAGTGTTAAACCTGGTGTTCTGACTAAATAAACAACATGTAGTAGTAGGAGTGTTAAACCTGGTGTTCTGACTAAATAAATAACATGTAGTAGTAGGAGTGTTAAACCTGGTGTTCTGACTAAATAAACAACATGTAGTAGTAGGAGTGTTAAACCTGGTGTTCTGACTAAATAAACAACATGTAGTAGTAGGAGTGTTAAACCTGGTGTTCTGACTAAATAAACAACATGTAGTAGTAGGAGTGTTAAACCTGGTGTTCTGACTAAATAAACAACATGTAGTAGTAGGAGTGTTAACCCTGGTGTCCTGGCTAAATAAACAACATGTAGTAGTATGAGTGTTAAACCTGGTGTTCTGACTAAATAAACAACATGTAGTAGTAGGAGTGTTAAACCTGGTGTTCTGACTAAATAAACAACATGTAGTAGTAGGAGTGTTAAACCTGGTGTTCTGACTAAATAAACAACATGTAGTAGTATGAGTGTTAAACCTGGTGTTCTGACTAAATAAACAACATGTAGTAGTAGGAGTGTTAAACCTGGTGTTCTGACTAAATAAACAACATGTAGTAGTAGGAGTGTTAAACCTGGTGTTCTGACTAAATAAACAACATGTAGTAGTAGGAGTGTTAAACCTGGTGTTCTGACTAAATAAACAACATGTAGTAGTAGGAGTGTTAAACCTGGTGTTCTGACTAAATAAACAACATGTAGTAGTAGGAGTGTTAACCCTGGTGTCCTGGCTAAATAAACAACATGTAGTAGTAGGAGTGTTAAACCTGGTGTTCTGACTAAATAAACAACATGTAGTAGTAGGAGTGTTAAACCTGGTGTTCTGACTAAATAAACAACATGTAGTAGTAGGAGTGTTAAACCTGGTGTCCTGGCTAAATAAACAACATGTAGTAGTATGAGTGTTAAACCTGGTGTTCTGGCTAAATAAACAACATGTAGTAGTAGGAGTGTTAAACCTGGTGTTCTGACTAAATAAACAACATGTAGTAGTAGGAGTGTTAAACCTGGTGTCCTGGCTAAATAAACAACATGTAGTAGTATGAGTGTTAAACCTGGTGTTCTGACTAAATAAACAACATGTAGTAGTAGGAGTGTTAAACCTGGTGTTCTGACTAAATAAACAACATGTAGTAGTAGGAGTGTTAAACCTGGTGTTCTGACTAAATAAACAACATGTAAGTAGTAGGAGTGTTAAACCTGGTGTTCTGACTAAATAAACAACATGTAGTAGTAGGAGTGTTAACCCTGGTGTTCTGACTAAATAAACAACATGTAGTAGTAGGAGTGTTAAACCTGGTGTTCTGACTAAATAAACAACATGTAGTAGTAGGAGTGTTAAACCTGGTGTTCTGACTAAATAAACAACATGTAGTAGTATGAGTGTTAAACCTGGTGTTCTGACTAAATAAACAACATGTAGTAGTAGGAGTGTTAAACCTGGTGTTCTGACTAAATAAATAACATGTAGTAGTAGGAGTGTTAAACCTGGTGTTCTGACTAAATAAACAACATGTAGTAGTAGGAGTGTTAAACCTGGTGTTCTGACTAAATAAACAACATGTAGTAGTAGGAGTGTTAAACCTGGTGTTCTGACTAAATAAACAACATGTAGTAGTAGGAGTGTTAAACCTGGTGTTCTGACTAAATAAACAACATGTAGTAGTAGGAGTGTTAACCCTGGTGTCCTGGCTAAATAAACAACATGTAGTAGTATGAGTGTTAAACCTGGTGTTCTGACTAAATAAACAACATGTAGTAGTAGGAGTGTTAAACCTGGTGTTCTGACTAAATAAACAACATGTAGTAGTAGGAGTGTTAAACCTGGTGTTCTGGCTACATTGCCAACCTGGCCCTCATACTATTATGGCCATCATTGGTCACTTAATCATGTTCACCTTCCAATTGGCTCATTCAACCCATCTCCTCTCCTTTCTACTCAAGATTGGTGCTGTGAATGCACCTTTTATTAGTTTGCACACCACCACAAAACCTCAAAGAAGTTGCTGTGAATGAGAATGTGTTCTCTTCTCAGTCAATTTCCATAGTAAGTTTAGGGTTAAATAAAACAAACATGAAAGCTGGAGGGTTGGCAGTTGGCAGTTGGCACTTTGGCGGCTCTGGGAGCACAAGTTCTGCAAATTCACACCAGTCGGGAAGTGAGGTCACACACCATCTTGTCCTGTTCCTGTGATAAAAGAGCATGTTCTATAATGGGTACAGTACATTGGGCCCTTTTATCAATTCTCTTTGTAGTAGGGGAAAATCCAAAACATAAGATACCAATACCCTTTGGAAAGAGGTCATGTGACCACAACAGGTCTTTCTGGTTAAATCAATAAATTCAACATTAATAAAGTGATATTTTGTTGAAAATGTTTCTAAATTGTTCACCACCATGTTCAGGATCCAACATGATTTCCAGAAGTATAATGCATGTAGTAATAATATACAAGATCAGTGTTCCATGTCTTAATGTGGCGGGCCAGTCAAGACGTTGATTGGCTGTTTGTCTTTAATGGCTCCAGACTCTTAGGGTCAGAGTATTTATGAGCATTATTAGAGTAAACTAATACTGGTGGAAGCAATAACTGAAAAGGGGTGGATAAGGAGGGGCAGAGGGAGGGATGAGGAAGAGTGATGAGAACTAAGACGGGTGGGGAGGAGGTGGAAGAAGGGGGTGGTAGAAGGATAGGTTGGGAAGGGTGAGGAGGGGTGAGAAGAACTAGAGGGGAACGAGAGAGGAGCAGAGGGGTAGAACAGTATGGAAGTAGGGGCAGAGGAGATCAATATAACAGGAGCTTGCTGAATCAGTCAAGGAATTTGTAGGGTTTTTGTTCATTTACAGGGTGGGGATGTCCTGAGATTCCTGCTCTCTGTCCCGACCCCGGCCTCAACACACAGCACACTGGGTAACACTTGGGTTAGGTGGTGATGTCTTTGACGTGTTCCTCAGAAAGAGGTAGCCCACTGAGAGGACAGGATTTAAGATTTCCTCAAATGCAACTCTGTTCAACTCTGAGGAAGAGGCTCAAATGTTTGTCTTTCTATACAGTGCCCTATCTGTATACTGAGCCCTATATCGTTCTATCTACAGTATAGTGTATCCCTAAACCTTGAATAGCAAAACTGACTAATAATACTGATCTCAAATCTAATTGAAGGTGTGATGGCTTCATAAGATGAAGCGTACATGCTATGACTTGTATTGTTGTACCTTCCTCCACCTCTCTCCACCAAACCCACTGGGCACAGACGTCTATTCAACGTCTACTCCACGTTGGATCAAAATCATTTTATTGTAGAAGATGGCACCGGAGGGTAGGGCTGCTGTCGTATCGGCTCTTAGCCAACCATGCTATTTTGTTAGTTTTTTTGGGTTGTTCATAACTTGTTTTGAACATAATGTTGCTCCTACCATCTCTTATGACCGAAAAGAGCTTCTGGACATTAGAACTAGGATTACTCACCTCAAATTGGACGAGGAGTTCTTCTTCAATGAGTCGGACGCGAGGGATATACTACAGACACTCGACCAGGCCCAGATCCCCGTGATTCGCTGGAAAAGGAAATGTAGAAGTAGGTTTTGCATAAAGAGATCAGGATGCTTTGTGAGGATCAGGCGACGAGTGGCTAATCTGCCCAAGCCTTCCGTTCTGCTAGCTATAGTTCAATCGCTGGAAAATGAATGGGACGAACTGAAAGCACATATATCCTACCAATGGGACATTAAAAACTGTAAAATCTTATGTTTCACTGAGTCGTGGCTGAACAACGACATTAAGAAAATACAGCTGGCAGGTTATACTCTCTAACGACAGGATAGAACAGCAGCCTCTGGTAAGACACGGGGCGGGGGCCTATGCATACTTGTAAACAATAGCTGGTGCACAATATCTAAGGAAGTCTCAAGGTTTTGCTCGCCTGAGGTAAAGTATCTCATGATCAGCTGTAGCCCACACTATCTACCTAGAGAGTTTTCATCTGTATTTTTCGTAGCTGTCTACATACCACCACAAACCGAAGCTGGCATTAAAACTGAACTCAATGACAGGAAAACAGTCATCCAGAGGCGGCGCTCCTAGTGGCCGGGGACTTTAATGCAGTGAAACTTTAATCAGTTTTAAAGAATTTCTATCAGGATGTTATATGTGCAACCAGATGGAGAAAAAAATGTAGACCACCATTACGCCACACACAGAGACGCGTACAAAGCTCTCCCTCACCCTCTATTTGGCAAATCTGACCATAACTCTATCCTCCTGATTCCTGCTTACAAGCAAAAATTTAAGCAGGAAGCACCATTGACCCAGTCTATAAAAAAGTGGTCAAATGAAGCAGATGCTAAAAGACAGGACTGTTTTGCTAGAACAGACTGGAATATGTTCCGGGATTCTTCCAATGGCATTGAGGAGTACACCACATGTCACTGGCTTTATTGACAAGTGCATCAAGGACGTCATCCCCACAGTGACTGTACGTACATTCCCCAACCAGAAGCCATGGGTTATATGCAACATTCGCACTGAGCTAAAGGGTAGCGCTACCGCTTTCAAGGAGTGGGACTCTAAGAAATCACGATATGCCCTCCTATGAACCATCAAACAGGCAAAGCGTCAACACAGGACTAAGATTGAATCGTACTACACCAGCTCCGACAATCGTCGGATGTGGCAGGGCTTGCAAACTATTACAGACAACAAAGGGAAGCACAGCTGAGAGCTGCCCAGTGACACGAGCCTACCAGACGAGCTAAACTAATTCTATGCTCGCTTCGAGGCAAGTAACACTGAAACATGCATGAGAGCATCAGCTGTTCCGGACGACTGTGTGATCACGCTCCTCGCAGCCAATGTGAGTAAGACTTTTAAACAGGTCAACATTCACAAGGCCGCAGGGCCAGACGGATAACCAGGACGTGTACGCCGTGCATGCGCTGACCAACTGGCAAGTGTCTTCACTGACATTGTCAAACTCTCCCTGTCTGAGTCTGTAATACCAACATGTTTCAAGCAGACCACCATAGTCCCTGTGCCCAAGAACACCCAGAGAACCTACCTAAATGACTACCGACCTGTAGCACTCACGTCTGTAGCCATGAAATGCTTTGAAAGGTTGGTCATGGCTCACATCAACACCATTATCCCAGAAACCCTAGACCCACTCCAATTTGCATACCACACCAACAGATCCACAGATGATGCAATCTATTTTGCACTCAACACTGCCCTTTCCCACCTGGACAAAAGGAACACCTATGTGAGAATGCTAATCACTGACTACAGCTCAGCGATCAACACCTGTCAGTGTTAGTATAGTGGAGGTGAGGATAGAGTCAAGCGCAGGACACTGAACTGAGTAAAATAACGTAATTTACTCAAGAAAAGTCAAAATCCACGCAGGGATAAACAATCTTGACAATGCACAACTAACACGACGAACAAGAAAACAATAACACACAAAACATCATGAGAACCAGAGGGTTAAATAGGGAAAATAATCATAACAAGATGCGAACCAGGTGTGAACAATCAAGACATAACAAATGGAAAAAGAAACATGGATCGGTGGTAGCTAGAAAGCCGGTGACGATGACCGCCGAACGCCGCCCGAACAAGGAGAGGCACCAACTTCGGTGGAAGCCGTGACAACACCATAGTGCCCTCAAAGCTCATCACTAAGCTAAGGACCCTGGGACTAAACACCTCCCTCTGCAACTGGATCCTGGACTTCCTGACGGGCCACCCACAGGTTGTAAGGGTAGGTAACAACACATCCGCCATGCTGATCCTCAACACGGGGACCCCTCAGGGGTGCGTGGTCAGTCCCCTCCTGTACTCCCTGTTCTCTCATGACTGCACGGCCAGGCACAACTCCAACACCATCATTAAGTTAGCCGATGACACAACAGTAATAGGCCTGATCACCGACAATGATGAGACAGCCTATAGGGAGGAGGTCAGACACCTGGCAGTGTGGTGCCAGGACAACAACCTCACCCTCAATGTGCTCAAGACAAAGGAGATGATTGTGAACTACAGGAAAAGGAGGGCCGAGCACGCCCCCATTCTCATCGACGGGGCTGTAGTGGAGCAGGTTGAGAGCTTCAAGTTCCTTGGTGTCCACATCACCAACAAACTAACATGGTCCAAGCACACCAAGACAGTCGTGAAGTGGGCACGACAAAACCTATTCCCCCTGAGGAGACTGAAAAGATTTGGCATGGGTCCTCAGATCCTCAAAAGGTTTTACAGCTGCACCATCGAGAGCATCCTGACGGGTTGCATCACTGCCTGGTATGGCAACTGCTCGGCCTCAGACCGCAAGGCACTACAGAGGGTAGTGGCATAGCCACTTTAAAAGCTTTACCTACAAGTACATAATTACCTCAATTACCTTGACACCAGTACCCCCTGTATATAGCCCGATATTGTTATTCTTATTTTCTTAAAACTGCATTGTTGGATGAGGGCTTGTAAGTAAGTATTTCACTGTAAGGTGGGTGTGTGTGTTGTATTAATACCTGTTGTATTCGGCGCATGTGACAAATATATTTTTATTTTTATTTGATTTTGATTCAACCAGTGTTGGAACCTTATATAATGTCATGTTTATCACTCTCTGTGCATGCTTGCTGTTTTAAAGTATTCAAGGTATGTGGACAGTATTGTGTGCCCTGTTAGCCCTTTATTCAACTTTCAGTCACTTAAACAAACATGTAAAAAATTGCAGGGTATAAAAGGCACTCTAATAAAGTGATTTGTAATGTTTCCTCTCCTCAATTCACAACCACCGATACATCTCACACCTTCCAACTTTTCTCAAGTTGTGATGGTGTGACTCAAAAAGTATGTTAGCTTGGGCCTTGAAATCAAAATGATTCAAACCCACAATGATAAAGCCAGAGAGGATTTCTTTTTCACACCCTTTTTCTAAACCATGTGATTGATGTAATTGATACCATTCCACTTTTCTGCTCCATCCATTACCAATTAAGTTGCCACCAACTTCCTGTGGTACCATTCTATACCATGTAGAGAGATTGTGTGGTTTATGGGTATTGGAGAGTGAAGGGAAATGGCGTGGCTTGGGTTATGCAACACTTGTTGGTACGATGATCAGGGAAACCCCAGGTAGGCAGACCACTGTGAAAACACGCAGAGAGATGCCTCCCAGCAGACTCACAGTAGACTTCCTAGGTAGAAGCTCTGTGTTGAATCTAGTGTATATCTATTGGTACATCCCAACGAGGGACACCCCAACTGGGCCTGCTGGAGCGTGATGGACAGGTGTCACGTGTACTGCTGGGAGAGCCATATTTTATCTGGAATCACACACAAACACACACATCCACACACACACCCATACACAAACTCATACACACGCCCATGGGAAGGCTGTTTACGGAGGTGAACCAACAGGATTACCTCTCGGCAAGTAACAGATATAGTTCCAGGATGGGACATGCAGAGAGCCACTGACTGACACCTCATTATCATCTTTGATTGATACATCGACAGGAGGAGCAACAGCTCACACACCTTCAAACAGACACATATAATCCTCAAATAGACTCTGTGTTTACTCAAAGACAATGAGGTATCCTTCAAAAAGCCCCACATGTTTAAAGGCATTCAGATATACGACTTCCTGTTGCCAAGTATTTGACACAAACAAATCCCACCTGGAATGGATTACATCCCACAGCAGCTTAAGAACATTCAGTTCCTCCTCACATCTCCTTGAAATTAAATGCTTGTCCTTTCTAAGTCTTATACAATACAGGGTGTGTGTGCCTGTGTGCGAGTGAGTGTGCATGTGTGTGTGCGGGGGGGGGGGGGGGGGGGGGGGGGGGGGGGGGGGGGGGTGTGTGTGTGTGTGTGTGTGTGTGTGTGTGTGTGTGTGAGAGTGCGAGAGAGAGAGCGTGCATGTGTGCAAGCGCATGCGTGCACGTGAGGGTGTATGTTTGAGGACATCAAACAGGGTAGAACTGTGATAGTGTACACATATCAGGAGTCCCTAAGATGACAAAACACAACACAACAGTGTCTGTCCAGGGCCGTTTACTGTTATGTAACGCTGGTGTAGTTTGCTGTGGTATGTCCACATGAGGCTCTGGAACATGCTCCAGCAGGAGACACCGTGTGTGTGTGTGTGTGTGTGTGTGTGTGTGTGTGTGTGTGTGTGTGTGTGTGTGTGTGTGTGTGTGTGTGTGTGTGTGTGTGTGTGTGTGTGTGTGTGTGTGTGTGTGTGTGTGTGTGTGTGTGTGTGTGTGTGTGTGTGTGTGTGTGTGTACTTGTTTTCCTACCTTATCAGTACTCCAATATCCTTACAATTCACCCAAAAGTCATGACAAGGTAGGAAAGGACTTTTTTCATGTCCTAAATTTGTTCAAATGCTATTTTAATCTTAAGGGTTATGTTTAGGGTTTTGTGGTTAAGGTTAGGGATAGGGTTTTGGGGGTTGGAGTTAGTTTAGGGGTAGGGTTAGGGTTAAGGTTTAGAAGTTAGGGAAAATAGGATTTTTAATGGTCAAACATTTTTACTGTCCAAAAAGTGTCTGAGTGCATGGATGCGTGCATGAATCCGTGTGCGTGTGTGTGAATGGGTGCGTGCATGAATCCGTGTGCATGTGTGTGAATGGGTGCGTGCATCTGTGTGTGTGGGTGTTGTTGTAAGATAGGCCACAACTCTTTCCCAGTGTGCTTCTGGCACCAACTCACCAATTACAGACTGAGCCTTCAGCACACTGTCTGGCTCTGAGGAATAATATTTTGGAAGGGCTGAGTTGAGTAACGGCTGATTCTCATGCCATGTTTAATTACTTTTGCCTGTTCTAACAGTCCTCTCTGTCATTTCAGATTGTTAATATTCATAACAGTTATATGTTGATTTTTGATGCTGAACACATAGACTTAGTTTTAAATCAGTTTAATTTACTAAACAATATGCTTTAAAGGCCCAGTGCAGTCACTAATGAGATTTTCCTGTGTTTTATATATATTTCCACACTATGAGGTTGGAATAATACTGTGAAATTGTGAAAATGATGATAAAACCCTTTTAGTGTAAGAGCGGTTTGAAAAGACCGCCTGAAATTACAGCTTGTTTAATTGGGATGGAATTTTGATCTGCCTGGTGACATCACCAGGTGGTAAATTAGTTAATAGACAAATAAGAAAGCGAGTTCCAAATGTCACTGCCAATAACAGCTAGTTTTCGGTTTTCCCCTCCTCACTCAAACCACTCCCAGACAATCTTGCTTGAGAAATTGCTCTTGCTAAGAAGCTATTTTTGTTTCTTTTTGACCATTTTAATTCAAAACAATCACGGTAAGGTACTTAATTGTTACCCAGTAATTATTTAATATTGACATAACAACTGCTGCATTGGGCCTTTATTTATGATAGGCAAGTAATCCCTGCAGTGTTGTGAAGTACTGGAGAGTAACTTAAGTTGCTTTTTAAGGTGTCTGTACTTTACTTTACTATTTATATTTTAGCCAACTTTTACTTCACTACATTCCTAAAGAAAATAATGTACTTTTTACTCCGTTCATTTTCCCTGACACCCAAAAGTACTCGTTACATTTTGACAGGAAAATGGTCCAATTCAAGGGAACATCCCTGGTCATCCCTACTGCCTCCAATCTACCAGACTCATTAAACACAAATACTTTGTTTGTAAATTATGTCTGAGTGTTGGAGTGTGCCCCTGGCTATCCGTCAATAAAAAAATTATAAAAGATGGTGCCGTCTGGATTGCTGAATATAAGGAATTTGAAATTATTTATGCTTTTACTTTTACTTTTGATACTTAAGTACATTTTAGCAATCCCATTTACTTTTGATACTTAAGTACTGTATATTTAAAACCAAATACTTTTAGACTTTTGCTCAAGTAGTATTTTACTGGGTGACTCTCACTTTTACTTGAGTCATTTTCTATTAAGGTATCTTTACTTTTACACATGTACGACAGTTGAATACTTTTTCCACCACTTAATCCCTGCATATATTTTAACAGTGGGCGTCACACCCCTATTCTTTTACAATGGGACAACTGAGTTGTAAATCCAGTATTAACACAGGCCACAAATATCCTCAAAAGTATTTCATGTGGAAACTCTGACTTCTCCAACATTACCACACTACAATATACAGTAGCACTGTCCACTGTAAATGTTTGCAAACAAAAGTGAATAGTTAAGCCACCCTGAAGCTGACTTTTATGAAAACAAAACCCTTTTCCCGCTTTACTCCTCTTTCCCCTGTCCCTCACTTCCCCTCCCTCCCCTTACCCCCACCCCCCTCCCTTGTCAGCCCAGTGTGTTGATACTGTATTAATGTTATTGACCTGAGAGCTCAGATAACAATGGCAGGGGACTGAGAGGAGGGAAGTGTATTCTTCTGACTCTGTAAAGAGGGGAGCAGCAGGAGGGGGGTGCTGCCAGGGAGCCAGGGACACAGTCAGGGGCCCAAGCATAGCCCACAGTCGTTACTGGGCAGGAGCTGAGGGTCAAGCTGGGGCTCCCCTGTCATCTCAATCAGCTGTTTTACAAACACAAAGGGGTTGCTATTTGAGGGTCAACCCCAGGGGCGGATTGGGACCAGAATTCAGCCCGGGCATTTCTATTTTTTTTCTTTGAGGCCCCCATAATGGACATGTTTTTTCCTCAAAGCCCCCATCCCGGCCCATTTTTTCCCCTTGAGGCCGACATTATTAGTCAGATAATGATCATTTTGTTACACAGGCCATCTGGGCTAAAAATGCCTGATGGCTAGTCCGCCCCTGGTCAGCCCTCCTGAACCCCTCCACGGTTGGTTAAATCATGTTATATCACCTTGAGACTTTCCTGTCAATACCTTCTCTTGCTACGGTAACGTTAAAAAGTTTTAGAACACCTACTCATTCAAGGGTTTTTCTTTATTTTTACTATTTTCTGCATTGTAGAATAATAGTGAAGACATCAAAACTATAAATAACACATATGGAATCATGCAGTAACCAAAAAAGTGTTAAACAAATCAAAATACACTTGAGATTCCTCTTGCCTTTATTTAACTAGGAAAGTCAGTTAAGAACAAATTCTTATTTTCAATGAGGGCCTAGGACCAGGGGTAGAACAACAGATTTTTACCTTGTCAGCTCGGGATTTGATCTTGCAACCTTCTGTTTACTAGTCCAACACTCTAACCACTAGGCTAGTTGCCGCCTTGATGACAGCTTTGCACACTCTTGGCATTCTCTCAACCAGCTTCATGAGGAATGCTTTTCCAACAGTCTTGAAGGAGTTCCCAGATATGCTGAGCACTTGTTGGCTGCTTTTCCTTCACGCTACGGTCCGACTCATCCCAAACCACCTCAATTTGGTTGAGGACAGGGGATTGTGGAGACCAAGTCATCTGATGCAGCACTCCATCACTCTCCTTCTTGGTAAAATAGCCCTTACAGACCCTGGAGGTGTGTTGGGTCATTGTCCTGTTGAAAACAAATGATAGTCCCACTAAGTGCAAACCAGATGGGATGGCGTATCACTGCAGAATACTGTGGTAGCCATGCTGGTTAAGTGTGCCTTGAATTCTAAATAAATCACTGACAGTGTCACCTGTAAAGCCCCCCCACACCATAACACCTCCTCCTCCATGCTTTATGGTGGGAAATAGACATGCAGAGATCACGCTCACCACGTCTCACAAAGACATGGCGGTTGGAACCAAAAATCTCCAATTTGGACTACAGACCAAAGGACAAATTTCCACCAGTCTAATGTCCATTGCTCGTGTTTCTTTGCCCAAGCAAGTCTCTTCTTATTATTGGTGTCCTTTAGTAGTGGTTTCTTTGCAGCAATTTTACCATGAAGACCTGATTCACAGTCTCCTCTGAACAGTTGATGTTGAGATGTGTTTGTTACTCTATGAAGCATTTATTTGGGCAAACATTTCTGAGGCTGGTAACTAATGAACTTATCCTCTGCAGCAAAGGTAACTCTGGGTCTTCCATTCCTGTGGCGGTCCTCATGAGAGCCAGTTTCATCATAGCGCTTGATGGTTTTTGCGACTGCTCTTGAAAAAATGTTCAAAGTTCTTGAAATTGTCCGTATTGACTGACATTCATGTCTTAAAGTAATGATGGACTGTCGTTTCTCTTTGCTTATTTGAGCTATTCTTGCCATAATATGGACTTGGTATTTTACCAAATAGGGCCATCTTCTGTATACCTTGTCAAAACACAACTGATTGGCTCAAACACATTAAGAAGGAAAGAAATTCCACAAATTAACTTTTAACAAGGCAGACCTGGTGACTACCTCGTGAAGCTGGTTGAGAGAATGCCAAGAGTGTGCAAAGCTGTCATCAAGGCAAGTGGTGGCTATTTCAAGAATCTCAAATCTCAAATATATTTTGATTTGTTTAAACACTTTTTTTTTGTTACTACATGATTCCATATGTGTTATTACATAGTTGTGATGTCTTCACTATTATTCTACAATGTAGAAAATAGTAAAAAATAAAGAAAACCACTTGAATGAGTAGGTGTGTCCAAACTTTTGACCGGTAGTGTAAGTTATCACAGTCAACTCTTAGTGTAAAATAACACTTAACAGTACAGTAGAGCACAGTATAACTGGTCCATCTCCCCCAATTTTAGAGGAGCTAAACCATTGTTCATGTGATGTTCCTAGATGCTGTAAGTGGTAATGGCTCACAGAACTGCTTCTGAAATCAGTCTGATGCATCAGTGTCAATGTACAAAACTAGGAGGTGCTAATATGTTCCCTTAATTTTCATGTTTTATTTTAGAGTGTGGAGCTAATGTTGCCTGCAGGGCCCTGGGGTTGTTGGGTAACTGAAAGAGTTTTGAGATGGGAGAAGGAAAAGGACAAGGAGAAGGAGAAGAAGAAGTAGAAGGAGAGGGAGAAGGAGAAAGAGAAGGAGGGAGGGAGACCCATTCATCAGTGTCATCTCTTTGATTTGAACTCATGTACACTGAGTGTACAAAACATAAAAAATGCTTTACTATTATTCCTCAGAACAGCCTCATTTCATCAGGGCATGGACTCTACAAGGTGTCGATAGTGTTCCACATTGGTGCTGGTCCATGTTGGCTGGATGTCCTTTGGGTGGTGGACCATTCTTGATGCACACAGGAAACTGTTGAGCACGAAAAACAACGAAAACATACACAATCCATGTCTCCATTGTCTCAAGGCTTAAAAATCCTTCTTTAATCTGTCTCCTCCAATTCATCTTCATCTTTAACAAGTGAAAACAATAAGGGATCATATATTTCACCTGGATTCACCTGGTCAGTCTATGTCATGGAAAGAGCAGGTGTTCTTAATGTTTTGTATAATCTGTCCTCTGCTAGCCCTTACACTAGAGGCGTGTGATGGGTGCGTCAGAGTGGCCTGCTGCTCGCAGGAAGAAGTAGAAAAAGCATTCTGGGAACATGATAAGACCCTCATCAATCACTGACATCACATCAAGACCCCTGTGAGCTGCCCTGGGTTCACACAGGGGCCGTGTGTGTGTGTGTGTGTGTGTGTGTGTGTGTGTGTGTGTGTGTGTGTGTGTGTGTGTGTGTGTGTGTGTGTGTGTGTGTGTGTGTGTGTGTGTGTGTGTGTGTGTGTGTGTGTGTGTGTGTGTTACAGCCGACCTGAGATCTAAAACCTTGCCAAGAGTTATGTGAAATTAATGATGCCGTGTTTAATGAATGAACACTTATGATAATATCTTACCCTTACTAGGACCCCCGTGGGGTACTTGGCCTATCCACAGGAGGTACTTGAGAAGACTTGAAACCGTAGGCTTACTGGTAAAATGCACACAGGCGGTACTTCAGGAGTACTCCGGGTAGAGCAAAATTAATTTGGTAGGACAGTAACCGAAAAAGGTTGGGAACCACTGAATTAGAGCGTGTTGTCTCAGCAGAGGGAGCCTTGGGGATAAATGAGGCCTGTTCACAGAAACAGAGAGTATCTGGATGTGTTGTTTCCTGCAATTGCACCACAGTTTGCTCCAACTGCATGACTATGTGTGTACAGTGCATTCAGAAAGTATTCACACCCTTTGACTTTTTCCACATTCTGTTGTGTTACAGCCTGAATTTAAAATAGATTAAATTGAGATTTTGTGTCACTGATCTGCACACAATACCCCAATAATATCAAAGTATAATTTTGTTTGTAGAAACTTTTTCGAAATGAATACAAAATGAAAAGCTGAAATGTCTTAAGTCGCTAAGTATTCAACCACTTTGTTCAACAACTTTGTTATGGCAAGCCTAAATAAGTTCAGTAGTTAAAATGTGCTTAACAAATCACATAATAAGTAGCATGGACCCATTCTGTGTTCAATGGTTTTTGAATGACTACCCCATCTCTGTAACCAACACATACAATTATCTGTAAGGTCCCTCAATTGACTAGTGAATTTCAAGCACAGATTCAATTCATTGGTAGATGTTTAAAAAATATATATAATACAGACGCTAAATATCCCTTTGAGCATGGTGAAGTTATTAATTAGGCTTTCGATGGTGTATCAATACATCTAGTCACTACAAAGATGCAGGTGTCCTTCCTTACTCAGTTGCCGGAGAGGAAAGAAACTGCTCAGGCATTTCACCATTAGGCCAATGGTGATTTTACAGAGTTTAATGGTTGTGATAGGAGAAAAATGGATCAACAACATTGTAGTTACTCCACAATACTAACCTAAATGACAGAGTGAAAAGAAGGAAGCCTGTACAGAATAAAAAATTATTCCAGAACATGCATCCTGTTCGCAACAAGACACTAAAGTAATACTGCAAAACATTTGTAAAAGAAATGAATTTGTTGACCTGAATACAATGTGTAATGTTTGGGGCCTATCCAACATTTTACTGAGTACCACTCTTCATATTTTCAAGCATGGTGGTGGCTGCTTCATGTTATGGGTATGCTTGTCAACGGCAAGGACTAGGGAGTTTTTAGGACAAAAAGAAACAGAATACTATAAGCTATAAGCACAGGCAAAATCCTAGAAGAAAACCTGGTTCAGTGTGCTTTCCACCAGACACTTGTAGATGAATTCACCTTTCAGCAGGACAATGACCTAAACCATAATGCCAAATCTACTTAGGAGTTGCTTACCACGACTACATTGAATGTTCCTGGGAGGCCTGGTTACAGTTTTGACTTAAATCGGCTTGATAATCTATGGCAAAACCTGAAAATGGCTGTCTGGCAATGATCAACAATCAACTTGACATGGCAAGTACTGTACAATCCAGGTTTGCAAAGCTCTTAGACTTAGCACGTACCCCCAAAATACTCACGGCTGTAATCGCCACCAAAGGATCTTCTACAAAGTATTGACTCATGGATGTGAATACTTATTTATGTAAATTAGATTTTTCTGTATTTCATGGTCAATAAATGTGATAAAATGTCTAAAATCATGGTTTCACATTGTCATTATGGGGTATTGTGTGTAGAGAGAAAAAAAATCTATTTAATCCATTTTGAATTCAGGCAACACAACAAAATGTGTAATAAGCCAAGGGGTATGAATACTTTCTGAAGGCACTGAATCTGTGAGTCACTGAGTCTTCACACTCAGAGAGAGTAGAGGACATCCCTGGTAGATTACAGAAACACAACGCAGAAATGTTCAACAGTACAAAGGCCTCGTTAGTCATCCAAAGCAGTGAAAGCTATTACCTTGGAGAGTTTGTTTTGTTTATTACCATTACGTTGACTTTGATATGGGTCCTGGTTCATGAACATACATGTCATACTGTGCATTTCTTCTCTTCATGAGTCATCACGTTTGATTTGATCAAACCAAGAGTCTTTATCCTGTTTTCTATTTACACATAAACAGATGAGTTCTACATTTTCCGATCCCTACGGTATTTGGTCCAACCCCTAATTAACCATTAAGTCATCTTGGAACCCAGAAGTCTGTCATAAAGGCACGGACACACCGGTAGCGTTTGCCGGCTGAGAGTACTTAGCACCTCTGAACAGAGTGTGTTAACCGAGTACAAACCAATTCTACACCTAGAAACAATGAAAATGTAAGCAGTCAGACACCTACATGCGAGTGGACCCTAAAACACACTGTGCCAAACGAACAGCGAACAAACTGCAAATGAACGGCACCGTCATTCGGTGCGATGGGTTTTTTCCTTTAGAGATGAACCATTAAATGAAATAGTGATGTGATTTAGTGAGGAGAGCCAGGCATGGCCCATATTATCAATATCTTGAACAGGATATCTGTTAGATTAGAGAGATGCAAGGCAGGGAATGATACAGACAGTGGTGTGATGAGGTGGAGAGAGACTATAGTTTTGCCCTGTGTTGTCAGTTTATTGACAGGATATCTTAGAGAGATCTAGGGCAGGGAAGGGATGGCTTCACAGGGAGATAGTGAAGAGCTCAAGGCTCAAAGGTTAGTTTGCTTAAAGAGGACTGTTTTGCTCGGACCACACCTGAATTGTCAGAGAGAAAACAACAGACCCCCCCCTCCACCTTTCCTTCTCCCATACACACGGTTTGAGATGATGACAGGGTCAATGTAGAGCAGAGAGATATCTGTTCCTGTCTCCCTCTCCACATCACTCCCTTCTCCCTCCACCCTTCCTTCTCCCATGAACAGGGTTTGAGATGATGACAGGGTCTAGGTAGAGCAGTAAGACCTGTCTGTCTCTGTCTCTCTGCTTTCTACCCCTGCTGAATAATTCTGTATCACATCCTTACAGATGTCTCCGAGGCTGAGGCTGTCTGAGCCCACGTCTTCACAACGTGCTCTTTATCTAATACTCAGTTTACCACCATGTTCTATCTACAGAGGGAAGCAATCTGACTCAACCAAGAGAGAAGATAATCATTTCTGTGACACCATGAAGTTGTGTGTGCAATGAAGAGATCAAACTTCAGTAGGGTGAATCTAAATCCTCTTGTAAATTATTCAAAGAATGCAGGCAAGCCCCTAAAATAATCACCCCAAAAGAATCACCCCAAAATAACTCCCAAACATATGTTCATAGATAACAAAACATTAAGTACATTTTACTCTCTATCCCTTAGCACTCTGTAGTGTGGTGTGTGTGTGTGTGTGTGTGTGTGTGTGTGTGTGTGTGTGTGTGTGTGTGTGTGTGTGTGTGTGTGTGTGTGTGTGTGTGTGTGTGTGTTCGAACCTGTGTCTGGTCATCTCTCCTCCCTAGTACAGATCCATCTCTAATTACCTCAACACTCCAAATCACTACCCTGTTATTCATTATTCAACACACACCCATGCCCTGCCACCATGGAGAGCTGGATGGCAGCTGCAGAGGAGGGGAGGCTTGTTTTAAGGTCTGGCACTGAACAGCCAATAACCCCCTCAGTGACTGGGCAGAAAAATCCCTATCTGTGCCCATCCGTGACTCATCAACCACCACAGGCCCCCAGCCATCCGACACATAGGGAGAGACCAGTGGCCCAAATCCCAAACCAACTTTCCATTAAGCTCTGGAATCTATTGAACCAACCATCTGCTCTCTCACATCAAGCCCCACCTAACTGATTTAAACAAGTGTCCCTGTTCTGTTCTCTTTAATGATCTTCCTAACAAATACAGAAAAGACATGGGCAGTCTACTTGTGTGTAGTTTTGTTGGCCAAAATTGGTAACAAAGACGGTGTTCCCTGGAAAAGTCCATGATTAAAGCCTTTGATGTTGGAAGTTGTTTTTCTCAGAGAAACTTGTTTTTAAAACACACACACACACACACACACACACACACACACACACACACACACACACACACACACACACACACACACACACACACACACACACACACACACACACACACACACACACACACACAAACAAGATGGGAGCAATGGGATTAAGTAGGAGCTAGAGGCATGGTGCCCAGAACTACTCCTCCATAAATACACCTAGGAAACGGCTTCATCTGTTCATCTATTCATGGAAACACCATTCCTCCCCTTCACTTCCTGTCCAGGCTCTTATTAGCTTATCACCAGGTCATTAATCTAACCTGATTAATACTGTATTTCCCCTTATACATGTCTTTTTACAGCTTCTCCCCAAGTCAGCTATTAAGAATGTCTTAATAAAGTTCCGTCCTACAACCATGCTGTAGGAATATGTAGGAAAGTTTCATCCTACAACCATGCTGTAGGAATATGTAGGAAAGTTCCATCCTACAACCATGCTGTAGGAATATGTAGGAAAGTTCCATCCTGCAACCATGCTGTAGGAATATGTAGGAAAGTTCCATCTACAACCATGCTGTAGGAATATGTAGGAAAGTTCCATCCTGCAACCATGCTGTAGGAATATGTAGGAAAGTTCCATCTACAACCATGCTGTAGGAATATGTAGGAAAGTTCCATCCTGTAACCATGCTGTAGGAATATGTAGGAAAGTTCCATCTACAACCATGCTGTAGGAATATGTAGGAAAGTTCCATCCTGCAACCATGCTGTAGGAATATGTAGGAAAGTTCCATCCTACAACCATGCTGTAGGAATATGTAGGAAAGTTCCATTTTCTCACATTAGCAAGTCTTCCACTTCACATCATTTTCTTGTCTTTATCTTTACATTTTTATTTCAAATGTGATTTTACTCTGATCCTGTTTTTGTTTTTGTTTTATTTCACATCCACCCCTTTTATTTAGTCTAAATCAGGTCTTTCTCAAAGAAGAGATTTTTGGAGGTCAGGGCTCTATGCAGGCCAGTCAAGCTCTTCCACACCGATCTTGACAAACCATTTCTGTATGGGCCTCACTTTGTGCACAGGGGCATTGTCATGCTGAAACAGGAAAGGGCCTTCCCCAAACAATTTCCACCATGTTGGAAGCACAGAATCGTCTAGAATGTCATTGTATGCTGTAGCATTAAGATTTCCCTTCACTGGAACTAAGGGGCCTAGCCCAACCATGGAAAAACAGCCCAATATCATTATTCCTCCTCCACCAAACTTTACAGTTGGCACTATGCATTGGGGCATGTAGCATTCTCCTGGCATTCACCAAACCCAGATTTGTCCATCGGACTGCCAGATGGTGAAGTGTGATTCATCACTCCAGAAAACGAGTTTCCACTGCTCCAGAGTCCAATTGCGGTGAGCTTTACACTGCTCAGCACGCAGCAGTCCCGTTCTGTGAGCTTGTGAGCCTACCACTTCACGGCTGAGCCGTTGTTGCTCCTAGACATTTCCAATTCATACATAACCGCACAGTTGACCGGGGCAGCTCTAGCAGGACAGAAATTTGACAAATTGACTTGTTGGAAAGGTGGCATCTTATGATAGTGCCACGTTGAAAGTCATTTAGCTCTTCAGTAAGGTCATTCTACTGCCAATGTTTGTCTATGGATATTACATGGCTGTGTGCACGATTTTATACACCTGTCAGCAACGTGTTTGGCTGAAATAGCCAAATCCACTAATTTGAAGGGTGTCCACATACTTTTGTATATATAGTGTACCTGGATAATAGCAAGTGAAAGAGAATCAGGTCAGGAAACCAATTGAGTGAGCATGTAAGTAAAGAAAGGATAGAGAGAGGGAGGGAGGAACGTGCATGTTCAATTACAGATGATGACAGAGAGTCAAGGATGAAATCTAATTTAATTTGAATCTTATTACAAACACCTCACACAATAGCATTTTCTGACTTCTATCAACATACAGCGCCTTTGGAAAGAATTCTGACCCCTTGACTTTTTCCACATTTTGTTACGTTACAACCTTATTCTAAAATGGATTGAATTGTTTTTTTCCCCTCTTCAGTCTACACACAATACCCCATAATGATAAAGCAAAAACAGGCTTTTATACATTTTTGGAGAAAAAAACAACAACAAAAAATGTACATTTCACATGTACATAAGTACTCAGACCCTTATTCAGCAGTTTATAGAAGCACCTTTGGCAGCGATTACAGCCTCGAGTCTTCTTGGGTATGACGCTACAAACTTGGCACACCTGTATTTGGGGAGTTTCTCCCATTCTTCTCTGCAGATCCACTCAAGCTTTGTCAGGTTGGATGGGGAACGTCACTACACAGCTATTTTGAGGTCTCTCCAGAGATGTTCGATCGGGTTCAAGTCCGGGCTCTGGCTGGGACACTCAAGGATATTCAGAGACTTGTCCCGAAGCCACTCCTGGCTGTGTGCTTAGGGTCGTTGTCCTGTTGGAAGGTGAACCATCGCCCCAACCTGAGGTCCTGAGCGCTCTGGAGCAGGTTTTCATCAAGGATCTCTCTGTACTTTGCTCCGTTCATCTTTCCCTCGATCCTGACTAGTCTCCCAGTCCCTGCCGCTGAAAAACATCCCCATAGCATGATGCTGCCATCACCATGCTTCACCTTAAGGATGGTGCCAGGTTTCCCACGGACATGACACTTGGCATTCAAGCCAAAAAGTACAATCTTGGTTTCATCAGACCAGAGAATCTTGCATCTCATGGTCTAACAGTCCTTTGGGTGCCTTTTGGCAAACTCCAAGTGGGCTGTCATGTGCCTTTTACTGAGGAGTGGCTTCCGTCTGGCCACTCTACCATAAAGACCTGACTGGTGGAGTGCTGCAGAGATGATTGTCCTTCTGGAAGGTTCTCCCATCTCCACAGAGGTACTCTGGAGCTCTGTTGGAGTGACCATCAGGTTTTTGGCCACCTTCCTGACCAAGGCCCTTCTCCTCCGATTGCTCAGTTTGGCCAGGTGGCCAGCTCTAGGAAGAGTCTTGGTGGTACCAAAATTCTTCAATTTAAGAATGATGGAGGCCACTGTGTTCTTGGGGACCTTCAAGGCTGCAGAAATGTTTTGGTACCCTTCCACAGACCTGTGCCTCGACACAATCCTGCCTCGGAGCTCTGCGGACAATTCCTTTGACCTCTTGGCTTGGTTTTTGCTTTTGACATGCACTGTCAACTGTGGGACCTTATATAGACAGGTGTGTGCCTTTCCAAATCATGTCCAATCAATTGAATTTACCACAGGTGGACTCCAATCAAGTTGTAAAAACATCTCGAGGATGATCAATGGAAACAGGATGCACCTGAGCTCAATTTTGAGTCTCTTAGCAAAGGGTCTGAATACTTATGTAAATACATTTTTTCTGTTTTTTTATTTGTAATATATTTGCAAACATTTCTAAAAACCTGTTTTTGCTTTGACATTAAGGGGTATTGTTAATTCATTTAATCCATTTTAGAATAAGACTGTAACGTAACAAAATGTGGAAAAAGACAAGGGGTCTGTATACTTTCCGAATGCACTGTATACTGGATCATGAGAAGCCTAAAGGGGATCATTATTAATCAGCACTGTCTCTGTGTGACGCAGGGATAATAATACAGATAATAAACTCATTAAGGAAATGAGGCTCTCCCCTGTTATCTGTGATCACTGTTGCATTAACTGTGTCATCCATTTATAGATCAAACACGGTGGTGCATCTGAGCTGTCCATACTCTGAGAGAGAGGGGAGGGAAACTATTGGGATGGGGAGGAAACCTGTTTGAAATCATCAGATTCTCAAAGCCAAGTGTATCGTCTCATATCGTACCTCACCAAGCTCATTAGCCCAGTCTGGGGCCTTGTGTTTGAGATAACAACAATGCACTTTTTCCACCGAAGAGAACCGAAGTCGAAATAAAGCAAACTGTTTGTTTGTTGTTTAGTTAATTATTTGAATGAGACTATTAAATTATACAGATGAAACAAAACAAAAACTAGGTAAACTGTAAATAAATAGATAAACTATCTATCTCTACACACTGACCTTTCACCTACAGGCCTTCACCCTGGCCTCATTGCCTTATTAAAGCATGTCTGTCTGAGGATCAGTTTCTCCAGGTGGAACTAAGATGCAGACATTAATATCTCCAGTCAGACAACCGGCTTCCAAAAAGCTTAGTGGTATCTGGGATCCTTGGGACTTCTCTACCCTAAACCCTAACTTTAAACTTAACTCCTACCCTTACCCTAACCGTAACCTTAACACGTACCGAGCCATTTTAAATTTCAACTTCAATAGGGTGAGGTCGAGTTGGGACATCCCAAAGATACCATTTATACTTTTCCCTTCCAAAAAGGTGGCAGTTACCACCCACATACAGAGCATGTCTTTACCCTAGAGATATCCTCTGGGAGAACCCACCTCCTCTACTACACTATGCTGTTCCAAATCCGAGCTCTTCAGGGACCTCACAAGCTAATATAGGCCTCTACTCAACTGGCCGATATAGCCCTCCACTCAACTGGCCAATATAGGCCTCTACTCAACTGGCCGATATAGGCCTCAACTCAACTGGCCAATATAGGCCTCTACTCAACTGGCCAATATAGCTCTCCACTCAACTGACCAATATAGCCCTCCACTCAACTGGCCAATATAGGCCTCTACTCAACTGGCCGATATAGCCCTCCACTCAACTGGCCAATATAGGCCTCTACTCAACTGGCCAATATAGCCCTCCACTCAACTTTACTCTCCTACCATTTCAACTGGTGTTCAAAGCACAACGCCACTGCCTGGACCTTTACTCCACAATAAAATCCCCAGCCCTTCAAGGACCTCTATGTCACAATATGGATCTCTACTCCAACTTAACACCAACCCACTGCCCTGACCACTACACTGGCCACTGTCCTGTCCAATCCACTACTCTACCAAGTGTCTGAAAACTGCAGTCAGACTGTTCTCTGGAACACAATGACCTGACCTGAAAATAAAGAAAGGGTTGAATGGGAGGAAGGAGAGTGGCGCAGAGACAGGAAGCCAATCAGACCAGAGGAAATGTGCTGCAGCGTTCTTCTCACTCCTGACACACACAGAGGCTGCCCCCCGAATGGCATCCTATTCCCTATGTAGTCCATAGGGCTCTGGTCAAAAGTAGTGCACTATAAGGGGAATAGGGTGCCATTTGGACACAGACAGAGGCTTCCAGTGGCGAAAGCTGTTTATGGACGATAGTAACCTTTTCACACATCTGAGCATACCCAAGCCACTACACTCCTTCACTTTACTTCCTTCGCACCTACCTGATGCCCGTCATACTGTTGAACTGGGTACTAAATCTTACATGTGGATGTTATGATGCTATTTGGAAGATGTTATCATTTAGATCTGCTCTCCAGCTCTGAACTCTTGGCCTTTTTCAGTGAAAAAATGTGAATCTGAGGGCCTCCCGGGTGGCCATGTGGTCTAAGGCACTGCATCACAGTGCTAGCTGTGCCACCAGAGATTCTGGGTTCGAGCCCAGGCTCTGTTGCAGCCGGCCACGACCGGGATGCCCATGGGGCAGCGCACAATTGGCCCAGCGTTGTCTGGGTTAGGGAGGGTTTGGCTGGTAGGGATATCCTTGTCTCATTGTGCACTATTGACTCCTGTGGTGGGCCGGGTGCAGTGCATGCTGACCAGGAGTACGGTGTTTCCTCTGACACATTGATGTGGCTGGCTGTGGGTTGGATGTGCATTGTGTCAAGAAGCAGTGCATCTTGGTTGGTTTGTGTTTCGGAGGACGCATGGCTCTTGACTTTTGCCTCTCCCGAGTCCGTACAGGAGTTGCAGCAATGAGGCAAGACTGTAACTACTACAAATTGGGGAGAAAAAATATTTTTTAGAAAAATAAAAAAACGGAATCTGAAATGCTATGGTTCTCTCTTGCCCCCTCTTCCACTGTATCCACTGTATCCACACACACACACACACACACATACACACACACACACACACACACACACACACACACACACACACACACACACACACACACACACACACACACACACACACACACACACACACACACACACACACACACACACACACACACACACACACACACACACACAGTGGTTGCTGTTGACACTGGATGGTTGTGTAACACAAACACACCTGCAGGTTTTGTCTGTCTGAGTCTGTACCTGGGTCCTCACCAATGTTCACTTACATTTTTTGTGTTTACTGTGAACACTGAGACTTTACCCTTACCGTTTTAGACAGTAGCCAATAGGCTATTGTGGCTGTTTGAGCATAATGTAGGTCTACCAACAAAACCAATGGAGCAAATCCTATAACATTTTCACATGGAAATAGCTTTTGATTTCTATGATATAGCCTATAGTAGCCTATATGTGGTGTTCAATGCAGGCCTACTTTGCATGAGACTTTTAAAAATGTTTTTACATTATGAAGTGCTTGACGTCAATTAATGATTTTTTACTTTGTCTTTAAGACCATGAGCCAAATAGCTGAAGGTAAATTCCATTGTATTGTGTTGTATCATGCAAGAAACTACTTTACAAAATACAATTAATTCTTATTACCATATAGAGAATTAGACAATGTAGCCTGCCCCTTTTGCCTACTGGCTTATTTGCATATTCAAGGCTGTCTCAAAATACAACACTGCCCCTTTAATTAATACATAAGCGTTTTACCTGACTCGCTTTTCAAAGACAGCTTGAAATGTAGCCTACTCAAAGATAGCTTGAAATGCAGTCTACACAAACACAGCTTGAAATGCAGTCTACTCAAAGACAGCTTGAAATGTAGCCTACACAAAGACAGCTTGAAATGTAGCCTACACAAAAACAGCTTGAAATGTAGCCCTACACAAAGACAGCTTGAAATGTAGCCTACACAAAGACAGCTTGAAATGTAGCCTACTCAAAGAGAGCTTGAAATGTAGCCGACACGTTTTTATGCTCTTGTAGGAAGCAGTAACTCCCCATTGCTAGACTTATCTATAACTGGGCTAATAACTCGAAAACTAGCAAAGAATATCAACACATGATCTGAACTGAGCTGAAAAGTGCATTCATTCACTCACTGGTGATGAAAAGACCCCTCATGGGCTACCCACCCTGAATTCTACTCAGTTGTGCTCTGGCTCTGCCTACAACAATATCACAGACTCAATCTTACAAAGTCAGATTTGTTTTGGCTTGTTACGTTGAAAAGGGGCTGATATAATGTTGATTAGATCACGGAAAAAGTGTTGATCTACCCGTACAGTTGATGTCGGAAGTTTACATACACATTAGCCAAATACATTTAAACTCAGTTTTTCACAATTCCTGACAATTAATCCTAGTAAAAATTCCCTGTCTTAGGTCAGTTAGGATCAACACTTTATTTGAAGAACATGAAATGTCAGAATAATAATAGAGAGAATGATTTAGTTCAGCTTTTATTTCTTTCATCACATTCCCAGTGGGTCAGAAGTTTATATACACTCAATTAGTATTTGGTAGCATTGCATTTCAATTGTTTAACTAAATTGTCAAACGTTTCGGGTAGCCTTCCACAAGCTTCCCACAAAAAGTTGGGTGAATTTTGGTCCATTCCTCCTGACAGAGCTGGTGTAACTGTCAGGTTTGTAGGCCTCCTTGCTTGCACATGCTTTTTCAGTTCTGCCCACAAATGTTCTATAGGGTTGAGGTCAGGGCTTTGTGATGACCACTCCAATACCTTGACTTTGTTGTCCTTAAGCCATTTTGCCACAACTTTGGAAGTATGCTTGGGGTCATTGTCCATTTGAAAGACATATTTGCAACCAAGCTTTAACTTCCTGACTGATGTCTTCAGATGTTGCTTCAATATATCCACATAATTTTATTTCCTCATGATGCCATCTATTTTGTGAAATGCATCAGTCCCTCCTGCAGCAAAAGCACCCCCACAACATGATGCTACCACCCCCGTGCTTCACGGGTGGGATGGTGTATGATCTTTGTCCCCATGTGCAGTTGCAAAACGTACTCTGGCTTTTTTATGGCAGTTTTGGAGCAGTGGCTGCTTCCTTGCTGAGTGGCCTTTCAGGTTATGCTGATGTAGGACTCGTTTTACTGTGGATATAGATACATTTGTACCTGTTTCCTCCAGCATCTTCACAAGGTCCTTTGCTGTTGTTCTGTGATTGATTTGCACTTTTTGTACCAAAGTACATTAATCTCTAGGAGACAGAACGCGTCTCCTTCCTGAGCGGTATGATGGCTGCATGTTCCCATGGTGTTTATACTTGCATACTATTGTTTGTACAGATGAATGTTGTACCTTCAGGCGTTTGGAAATTGCTCCCAAGGATGAACCAGACTTGTGGAGGTCTACAATTTTTTTCTGAGGTCTTGGCTGATTTCTTTAGATTTTTCCATGATGTCAAGCAAAGAGGCACTGAGTTTGAAGATAGGCCTTGATACAGTGAGTTGTAAGTCTCTAAACAAAACAAGTGGTTGAAAAATGAGTTTTAATGACTCCAACCTAAGTGTATGTAAACTTCCGACTTCAACTGTATGTAGTGCAAACTCATGGGTTGAACTCAGTGAAGTTCAATCTCGTGTCTCTGTGCGCGGCCTGGCATTTCTTCTGCAGTCCTGGAGGAGGTGTGCGGCCGTGCATGGGCGCAGCTTAGAGGGAACATTGGTCTTCACTCAAATACCAGATGGTGCTATGTGTGAGTGTGTGTGTGTGTGTGTGTGTGTGTGTGTGTGTGTGTGTGTGTGTGTGTGTGTGTGTGTGTGTGTGTGTGGCAGCGACTGCCTGGCACGTCAACATGTCACACCCATCACCCAGACTGTGAAGATGGCAGAGAGGCAGGATTTTCAATGACACGCACACGCACACACACACACACACCCACACACACACACACACACACACACACACACACACACACACACACACACACACACACACACACACACACACACACACACACACACACACACTGGGATTACAGCACACTCTACCAGAGTACAAATTAGGTCAAAACCTCCAATCAGAATTCACAGTCGGTCCTGTGGTCAGAGGGATAATGTGTAGCTACTGGAAGTATTACAGCTTTTGCCGATTACACACTGAAAGTCGATGCTTAAACAAAAGCATCAACACCTTAACTTTTGCAACCATGCCTTAAACAAAGGCACCAAAAGTACAAACACATTTTCTGCTTTGCACTTTTTTTTCAATTCTGCAACACGCTTGCAAAACACTGCACACTGTTTCTTACATTAGACACGTTCAAGAATTAAATCTCTTGCAATCATTGGGAAAACACTTCTATTCAAAATGCAAAACATACCTGAAATTGGCAACATCCACACACATGAAAACACCTCAACAGAAATTGAACACCAATTAGTCTGAGCCTTAGCACTACAAATAGACCTCAGGTAAGCTCACCACCTTTGTGAGAACTTTGCAAAAATGGAGGCAGTGAGAGCGAGTGGAAGAGGAAGAGGTAGAGGAAGAGAGAGAGGAGTAGGAGGAGGACGAGGACAAGAACAAAGAAGGGGACCAGGCAATAGATGGAGACATGTTTCCGACGACATTAGGGCCACGTTGTTGGAACATGTCATAAATCATGGCCTGACGATGAGGGAGGCTGGGCAGAGAGTCCAGCCCAACCTGAGTCGCTACACAGCATCATCCATGACACAGACATTTAGACTGGAGAACAGGTATGTCTTCAACTTTCTACACTAGACTGTACCTATGTAATTGTTGCACTGTAATGGCCGTCGTCAGAATGAGACCAAGGTGCAGCGGAGGATGTGTTCATCTTGAAATTTAATGCAAAAATGAACACTTTACAAATTAAACAAAAATGACAGCCGACAGTTCCGTCAGCCGCTTACAACTAAAGAGAAAGCATTCACCCACAAACCCCAAAGGAAAAACAGGCTGCCTATGTATGACTCTCAATCAGCAACAACGATCTACACCTGTTCCTGATTGAGAGCCATACACGGCTGAAACAAAGAAAACCACCAACATAGAAAAAGAAACCTAGAACGCCCACCCATGTCACACCCTGGCCTAACCAAAAATAGAGAACAAAAAACCCTCAAAAAAAACCCTCAAAAAACCCTCTCTATGGCCACATGCACATCATTTTGCATCACAGTACAATACAATGTAGTCCTACAATATTCGGTCTATGCTCCTCAGTGAATAAAAAAAACTAGGTATAGTGCTGTGAAGTAATACAGTTTTGATGTTACTGTGTACAGTATGACAGTACACGATGTAAAAAAGAACCTAACCAATGACATCATATTCTTGCATTTTCTACAGAACTGCCAGACGACCTCCTGAGGGTCAAAGGCCACGTCTGTTCACCCATGAACAGGAACTGGCTATTGTCAATCTAGTGTTGGCAAACAACACCATCCGCCTACATCAACTACGTGAGCAAATCATTGCAGATCCCACAACATTCCATAATATCAACCATGTCAGTATGTCGACACTATGCCGCGTCTTGCGTCAGCACCAACTTACGATGAAGCAGCTGTACAGGGTTCCATTTGAGAGGAACAGCGATAGTCAAAGACCTTCTCTATGACTATGTGCAAGTAAGTGTCACTGTACTATACTGTAATACAGTAATGGCAGTAGATTGTGTCCTATTGGCACTGCATAGATACATTCAGACAAAGCAGTATGTGACCTAGGCAGGTGCCCCCATTCTGGGGGTGGGGGGGTGGGGGCACCTGGGGGTGGGGGGGTTGGGGGCACCTGGTGGGGGCATCCCAACCCACCACCCACCCCCACCCCCATCCTTGTATGAAAATGTAGACATTGTAGTCCTGTGTTTTGAGTTACACCATATTCACGGTACAGTGTACACATGTTCTGTTACAGAGAGTCCTGGACTTTGATACAGCTGCACAGCTTCATGAGTTTGTTATCATTGATGAAGCTGGATTCAGTCTAGCTAAAACCAGGTGTCGGGGCCTAAATGCTATAGGACAAAGAGCCGTTGTGAATGTCCCTGGGCAACGCGGGGGGAAATATCACCTTGTGTGCCGCCATTAGTCTGCAAGGAGTTCTCCATCACCATGCCACCCTAGGTCCCTGCAATACTGCACACATAATCATATTTCTGGATGCACTACATAATGCAGTTGTACAGGACAGACCAGAGCAGCCCAGGTTTGTTGTCATCTGGGATAATGTTAGTTTCCACCGGGCTGCTCTGGTCAGGGACTGGTTCACCAACCACAATAACTTCACAGTTGTATACTTGCCCCCTTACACCCCTTCTCAATCCGATTGAGGAATTATTTTTGGCTTGGCGTTGGAAAGTGTATGACCGCCAACCACATGCCCTCCTGTCTCTTCTGCAAGCAATGGAAGAGGCATGCAGAGACATTGAGGTGGGGTCTGTCCAGGGTTGGATAAGGCGCGCAAGGCGATATTTTCCCCGTTGCCTAGACAGGGATGATTTTGCTTGTGATGTGGATGAGGTGATGTGGCCAGACCCTAACAGAAGGCGGGATCCATAAACCATCCACCCCATCCCTTACAATCCCTTACAATACATTTTTTTGTTTACCATTGCACTGTAATTTTACTGTAATTATTTTTGTTTCAGTGAGTTTACAGTAACATATTGTATTGATTACTGTACTGTAATTCTATTTTTCTTTGTGTTTTTTTGTTGTTGTAAAAACCTGCAATGGCAAAAGAAATAAGCTTCATATTTTTTTTGAGGCTTTTCTATTTTTGTGTTCATTAAATGTGAGTAGATGTACTGTACTGGAACAATCTTTCACATAAGCCTGTATGATAAAATGAAAAAGGTGTACTGAAAACAGCAGTGTGTTGTTGCTGCTTTGAAAGAGTAATTCAAATGGTGCATGTGTGTATCATTTTGTTGCAAAAATGCCATTTAGAAAAAGGATTGTTAGGTTTTGATTGCAGAGTTTCATTTTGACGTAGAAGTGAGATGTTTATCTCCATGTGTTGTGTCATATTTGGCTTGTGTGTAGAGTTTTGACACAATGAGCCAAATTCTGTAGCAAGTGTGCAAGCAATCGCAAAAAACTGTATTAATATTTCGGAATATCAAAAGGACCAGTATCATACATTAGAGTAGCAACACGGTTCATCTAATGGTACAGAAATAAGTATATATTTACTTAGAAAGTACATATTGACATGGTAGCTACACAGTAATCACCTATGAAGTTTAATGTAATCAAAGATGTAGCAAATATTTTGACGTATACGCTTGATTAATCTTAGTTTGCACTTTTAGGACTATTCCAATGGTTCCGTGTGCAGCTCTCGTATTTGAGGTATGTATTTGCTCCAGGTCTGGAGGTCTAGTGATCAGTGTTTGAGTGACAGCAGCTGGCTGTCTGTCTGACGGGTCGTGAGTGCTGATGCCACATCACAGACCTCACAAACAAGTCACAATCCAGATATAAATAGCAATAACGACAACAAGGATAGGATGAACCCTGCAGCACAACACAGCACTCATTAAATCTCAGTACAGTTTCTGACAGAGAAATATCTAGAACAAAGCATACAATAATATACCAACAGGCATATTTGTCTGGCAATGGTTCAGTTGCATTTGTTGTTAGAAAGTCACAGCATGTTGTATTTCCAACACATTTTTATGTCCACAGACACAATGCTACACAGTGAGTATTTTTAGAGTTTTTTACAATCTCTTACACACTAAAAGTGGTACTTGAGGCACACTCGGTGAAACCATAAACTCATGTACCTAATCTTCAGACCAAGTCTGCGAAACTGCAAGCACGTTATCTGCTTTACACTCAGTTTGAAATTGTAAAAAACACTTTTTGCAAAACACTAAACACAGTTCTCTACATTAGACACGTCATTCACAATTAACAGGTCTTGTGTTTCGTTTGGAAAACACTGCCATTACAAATGCCACACTCATTTACAGATTACCTACACCCAGCTCTCACGTGTAATTTCTTCACTTAGGCTTCAGGTTGGCTTTCTTGGTTTGGACAACAATGGAGGCCAATTTTGGAGAGAGGGCTGGATACGCCACTCCAGACGCTACTTCCCCCGCTGTTTAGCCAGAGAGAACATCACTTGTGACGTTGATGAGGTGCTGTGACCAGACCCAAATAGGAGACAGGATGCACCCTAATAGTTGTTTTCCTTATCGTAACAAACCTATTTGTTTATCTTCTACTGTATTTTGTTTTGTCTGCTACTGTTCATCCCGAAATCTGGATGAAAATACAATGTTTTGAGAAAGAACATTTCTGTTTATAGTGTAAATATATACTGAATATACATACATACTGTATATATTTGTGCACATACATGTAGGTGTGAGTGCTATGACAAACTGCCGTGGACTCCACTGCACACTGAACATGCAAAACACACAAGATAGTGGTGTTTTACGTTTGTCACATACGTGTGTAGTTGGCGTGTATAAGAGATAGTCATTTTATGGTTTGTGTGTGGAGTTTTGATGCAAAAACACAATTTTGAGAAGAGTTAAAATAGTTTTGAATGAAGTGTTTGGTTTTGCAAGAGATGTGTGACATTTTGCATGTTGTGTGTGTGTTTTGGGGTTTTGTGTGTAGAGTCTAAAGAAAAGGAGCCATAGTTTCAGAAATCATTTGGATGCAACTGTCAAAAACTGTAATGTTGACTTTTCTCTTTTAACTACTAATACATGTCAACATACAGTATATTCTCTGACAGTGGCTGTTAATAGGGAAAGTTGCAAAGTTACGAAACTAGTGGCATTTATATGTCTGAATGTTGATGATCCTATTTGGATGTGTGTGTGTGTGTGTGTGTGTGTGTGTGTGTGTGTGTGTGTGTGTGTGTGTGTGTGTGTGCGCGCATGAGGGGTGTTAATGTAGCTCGTCTGCGGGTGGCATGTGAGAGTGAAATCAAGATGAGGGCTACATACAGTAAATACATACTGTAACCTGATTCTCCATGGAACTTTATTTACCTCCGTCCGCCTGCCTGTCCACCTGCCTGTCTGTCTGTCTGCCCGCCTTCCTGCCCGCCTGCCCACCTGCCCGCATGCCTGCCTGTCAGTCTGCCCGCCTGCCTGCCTGCCCACCTGCCTGGGTAAACAGCCTGGTAACAGACATGAGGTCATTTGAGATGCAGATCCATCATGTACTAACATGGCCCACATACAGCAGCTATCTATGACTTTATATGGCCTTCTGAAGCAAGTGAAAGCCCTGGGTGGGCACTGGTACATGGATCCTACACCTTAAATGATCAGTAGTGGAAAATAGAAAGTGCATAAGGTCTACACCCTTGTAAATAATGTGAAAAAAGAAATGTATTTTTGTATTTTTCCTCTCTATGGCCTTCTGCCAGAGGTCTGTATGCAACAGGAATTATCCTACACCTAGTTGTGTGTGTATTTGTATTTTTCTCTCCTCTCTCTCTCTCTCTCTCTCTCTCTGAGACGTGCGGGCAGAGGAACTAGGTCAAATCTAAGAGAGGGAGATACAGTACATACTGATACAGCACAAACATATTCCCCAGATTCCCTACAGACTAAACCACTGTGATGTAAAGGGCTATTATCCTGACCAATATTGGATACCAAGACAAAACCATATCCAAACATATGAGGTGCTGTTGTTCTGGCTAAGCCAAACATCCACAAAGATATGGACAAATATAGAAATATGCACCCATGCAATCAATCTGAGCAAACAAGACAGACTATCCCCTGTTGATTCTTCAAACATAGAGGAGATGAGAGGATGGACAGTTAGATTGAGAGAAAGAGAGGGAGAGAAAGAAAGAGGAGATTGATGAATTCCTTATACTACGCAAACCAGATGGCACGATTTTCTTACAGATAGCCAGGGGCACACTACAACCCTCACACATCCTTTACAAACGAAGAGCGTGTGTTTAGATCAGAGGCAGTAAGGATGACCACATGTTCTCTTAATAAGTCCTTTTCCTGTCCCGCTTAAAGCATTGGAAATGTAACAAGAACTTTTTGAGTGTCAAAGAAAAGTACACATTTTCTTTAGGAAAGTGGTGGAGTAAAAGTAAATGTTGTCAAAAATATAAATAGTAAAGTATTGAACCCCCCCCCCCCCCCCCCAAAATACTGAAGTGGTTCTTAAAAGTATTTTTACTTTCCACCACTGACAGTCAGTTGCTAAGAAGTTCAGCAGTCCTGCCTGGGAGGGAAGGAGATAGTCATAGTGGGAGCATACTTCCCATAATTGGGACACTCCTCCTCTTTGACCACTGTGCAGACATGACAAACACATTAAAACTACAACACTGTACTCTGCTCTGAGTGTAGTTTCAGTTGGGGACTTAATCTGGATCCAGGCGCTTATAAAACATTTCACATGATTTATTTATGGATCATTGTCTGGGTCATCATATGTTTATTTCATGTATTTTTGTCTTTCATTTACGCCAATGGAAACAAAATAGACTATAAGTAATTATACGCGCAACAGTTATGTTCATTACATGTTACTCAACTTGAATGTGCTGTTGGTCTCTCACTCTGACACTGTTTAGTATATCCAACCTAACCCAAATTCTGTTTGGTCGGGAACATGATCTATCTGCCTCCGATTCAGCCCAGTCTGTACGATCATAGATACACAACCTATCATAGAGTGATGAGAACCATGCACAGACTGAAGGGAATAAAAACCACAAAATCTACCCTAACCCAGTCTGGTTTCCCAGGTGGACTCGACAGCTAGCTACGTGGTTACACATTAGTTTAAGGCCTGAGAGCACACTGTGTGGGATTCAATGTGGTTTTGTAAAGTATGGTTTTAAACTGAATGTGTGGAGGGGGGCAGACATCACACTCTGTGTAGGGGATGGAGTGTGGTCTTAGTTGAGCGTGGGTGGCCCTGGAAGTGTATCTCTCTAATCATAGAGTGAGAATGTTAGCAGAGACTTGTAGGGGGAGCGTTATGTGAGAGCATGTGGGGAGCTGTGGGGAGCTGTGGCCTGGCCAGAATGTGTTTACACTGAGAGAGCGAGAGAGAGAGAGAGAGAGAGAGAGAGAGAGAGAGAGAGAGAGAGAGAGAGAGAGAGAGAGACAGAGAGGAGAAAGGGACAGAGGAGCGAGAGAGAGAGAGAGAAACAGAGAGAAAAAGAGCAAGGGAAAGGGAAAGGGAGAGAGAGGAGCTAGAGAGAGAGAAAGAAAAAGAGAAAGAGAGATGAGACAGGAAGAGAGAGGGAGTGAAAACACAGAGAAAGGATTTGAAATTATACAATGACTATGGGGCAGACTGTCAGCTTTAATTTGATGGTATTTTCATCCCATGTCAGGTGAACCGTTTAGAAATTTCAGCCCTTTTTGTACATAGTTCCACCCATTTTAGGGGAGAAAAGGTATTGGGACAAATTCACTTACATGTGTAATATGTCACTGTCCCAATACTTTTGGAGCTCACAGTGTAAAATCACAGATGGCTCTAGAAGTGCATGAACACAAGCATTTGGCATCAAAAAACATATATAGAATTTGATGTAGCACAAATACACGCTTATACCCTGTCAAGTTTCCACGACCTTTACAACCATGATCTCTGTTTTCTAAAGCCTCCAGCAAATTCAGTTGATCAAAATAAGTGTAAATCTAATTTCAGGTTAATTCAGTGTGCTGTGCATTTCTGATAATCAGATCAGAATGTGAAGGTAGTAAGGTAACTATTTGGGCTAAAAGCTTCTGCTTAGTGGCATATTCACAAGTGGCCAGTTTATTAAGTACAACACCCCGTTCACGAAAATGGTTCGCTCCTATAGACAGGTTTTACAGCGTGGCATGCTATGTAAAGCAGACAGACAGGCATCGAGGCATTCAGTCACTGTTGGATTGAACGACAGACTGGGCAAAACGAGTGACCTAAGCGACTTTTAGCGTGGTTTGATTGTCTGTGCCAGGAGCACAGGTACCAGCATCTCATAAATGGCCGGCCTCCTGGGATTTTCACACACAACACTGTTGAGGGTTTACCGAGATTGATGTGACAAACTAAAACATCCAGTCAGTGGCAGACCTGTGGGCGAAAACAGCTTTTTAATGATATGTCGAAGGAGAATGGCAAGAATCGTGCAAGCTAACAGTACAACAGTGGGGTGCAGAACGGCATCTCTGAACTCACAACTCGTCGGTCCTTGTCCAGGATGGGCTATTGCAGTAGACAACCACACCGGGTTCCACTGCTATCAGCTAAAAACAAGAAGAAGTTGCTCCAGTGGGCTCTGTGATCACCAACACTGGATAATTGAGGAGTGGAAACACATCGCCTGATCCGACGAATCTCTGTTCCTGTTGCGTCAAGCTGATGGCAGTGTCAGGATTTGACATAAGCAGCATGAGTCCATGGCCCCATCCTGGCTGATGTCAACAGTACAGGCTGTTGGCTGTGGTGTAATGGTGTGGGGAATGTCTTCCTGGAACATGTTAGGTCCCTTGACACCAATTAAGTACTGTTTCCATGCCCCGAAAAATTCATGCAGTTCTGGAGGCATAGAGAGGTCCGACCCGGTGCTAGATGGGTGTACCTAACAAACTGGTCACTGAGTGTATATTGGCACATTGTATTATTATACACTACCCGGGCTCACATTATGCAACCTAATAACATAGTAACTAATATGCCAGCTGAAATATAACAACAATGGTCATTACACTGTCTAGTAGGAGGTAGCTAGTTAGTATATTTCAGAGAGGACTGAGATAGCAACAATGCTAAAGATCCTTTACTACCATCTGGAACCACACGTCCCCATCCTGCCCTTTGACCTGGCCTCATTCCCAGCATTTCACACAGGCTTTAGGCAACAACAATAATGCCATGTGTTCTCTCTATCATACGTAGATCAAGAAGAGGATAAAATAAACTTGTTTAGTAACCGAGGAGAATTGGTCATTAGTTGTTACAGTCACACACACAATCACACACACTTGCAACTGGAAACGTGCAGGCACACACTCATGCATGCGCGCCTGCACAAACACACACAAACACATACACAGGTGCAAAGACACACACACACACGCGTCACACACACAAGCACATACACACACACACACACACACACACACACACACACACACACACACACACACACACACACACACACACACACACACACACACACACACACACACACACACACACACACACACACACACACACACACACACACACACACACACACACTTACACACAAACATCACACACACAACCACATACGCGCACAAGCAACCGCCCCCCCTCCACACACACACACACACACACACACACACACACACACACACACACACACACACACACACACACACACACACACACACACACACACACACACACCATGCTATTATATTCTAATATAGTACAGAAAAAGCACCATTGACAAATGATTGAGAGGTTGAGTTAAATAACTGTATAGCCACAAACCACACTTTATATTATCAATCTGTATATATATACAGGCGCTTGAACTACTATCTTGTGATGAATAAGGGTTTAAAATTAATCAGAAGTGAGAAAATAAAGCCTAGCCTACTGAGACTGAAGGCAGCATGAAATACACACAAAAAAAGGAGTAAAAAGTGAAGGAAAATAAAGAAAAAAGCCTATTCTGTCACGCCCTGACCTGAGAGAGAGGGTTTGTTTCTCTATGTGGTTAGGTCAGGGTGTGGGGTGGGCATTCTATGTTTTGTATTTCTTTGTGTTGGGCCGAGTATGGTTCCTAACCAGAGGCAGCTGTCTATTGTTGTCTCTGATTAGGAACCATACTTAGGCAGCCTGTTTTTCCTTTGTGTTTTGTGGGTAGTTATTTTCCGTTTAGTTGTGAGTACCTGACGGAACTGTCTGCTGTCATTTTTTGTTTAATTTATAAGTGTTCATTTTTTCATTAAACGTCAAGATGAACATATTCCACGCTGCACCTTGGTCTACTCATTTTGACGCCTGTGACATATTCCATCTGTCTCTCTCTCTTCACAGCAGTTGTAACCTCTTACTATGCAGTTGTAATATCTTATTATAGCCTCATTAAAAAAATATGTACACTACCGTTCAAAAGTTTGGGGTCACTTAGACATTTTTTGTCCATTAAAATAACATCAAATTGATCAGAAATACAGTGTAGACATTGTTAATGTTGTAAATGACTATTGTAGCTGGAAACGGCTGATTTTTTGTGGAATATCTACAGAGGCCCATTATCAGCAACCATAACTCTTGTGTTCCAATGGCATGTTGTGTTAGCTAATCCAAGTTTATCATTTTAAAAGGCTAATTTATCATAAGAAAACCCTTTTGCAATTATGTTAGCACAGCTGAAAACTGGTCTTCTTTAGACTAGTTGAGTATCTGGACCATCAGCATTTGTGGGTTCGATTACAGGCTCAAAATGTGTCGAAACAAAGAACTTTCTTCTGAACTCATCAGTCTATTCTTGTTCTGAGAAATGAAGGCTATTCCATGCGAGAAATTGCCAAGAAACTGAAGATCTGGTATAACGCTGTGTACTACTCCCTTCACAGAACAGCGCAAACTGGCCCTAACCAGAATAGAAAGAGGAGTGGGAGGCCCCGGTGCACAATTGAGAAAGAGGACAAGTACATTAGAGGGGCTAGTTTGAGAAACAGACGCCTCACAAGTCCTCAACTGGCAGCTTCATTAAATAGTACCCGCAAAACACCAGTCTCAATGTCAACAGTGAAGAGGCGACTCCGGGATGCTGGCCTTCTAGGGAGAGTTCTTCTGTCCAGTGTCTGTGTTCTTTTGCCCATATTAATATTTTATTTTTATTGGCCAGTCTGAGATGTCTTTTTCTTTGCAACTCTGCCTAGAAGGCCAGCATCCCTGAGTCGCCTCTTCACTGTTGACGACAAAATCAATCCCTTTACATAGCCCTTCTCCCCTTGTCTATAGGAGAGACACACACTGTTTAAATGGCCCAAATGTTGATTTAGATGTTAACATATTTTGACTATCACTAAATGTCATGATATGTTTGGTGAAGTAAACAAGAAGGTGAAATATTTTGGGTAGATGTTCCTAAACATATTATAACTATATATGGACATATTCTAAAGCAGGGGGACAATAATATGTTGCCCTCTTGCTAGATTGATGACTAAAGCCATTGGGAAACAATTCAAAATAGCTGTCAGATTAACTTTAAACTCTAATCAGACTTCAACCACCTTGGTTCTGAAGGACGACAGTTGTAAAGTTCAAGGGTCCATGTCCACAGCGGGGGTCCCTGACCTAATGACCTGGTGATGTCACTGCCCCTTTAGCCCCTGATAGACATCCAGACAGCTTGCTGTGGTTCTATGTTTACATTTACATTTTAGTCATTGAGCAGACGCTCTTATCCAGAGCGACTTACAGTACTTTTTAAAAAAACCACTATAACCTCTAGAATCACTCATTGGAGGAGAGGAGAGGAGAGGGGAGGGGAGGAGAGGAGAGGAGAGGAGAGGAGAGGAGAGGAGAGGAGAGGAGAGGAGAGGAGAGGAGAGGAGAGGAGAGGAGAGGAGAGGAGAGGAGAGGAGAGGAGAGGAGAGGAGAGGAGAGGAGAGGAGAGGTGGATTATTGAAGCTACTGGAAATTGTTGTTTGTATCTAAAATGTTTCTCTACGTAACACTTCTAACAGCAACAGATTAACCGCAGAGCCAAGAGAATCCAGCCTCATCACCTCTATCGGGAACACATTTTATGTAAACACTCTCCAAACATCTGAAGGAGATATGGAGAACAGACTGCCAGCCACTAGTCACTTTACTGGAACCCATTTAATTTACTTGTGAAAATATCTCCCGGGTTCTACTGCCTCCGTGACCACAAAGTCTTCCCTGTGTACCCTCCTCCACCACCACCACACAAACAGACAGTTAGGTTAGAAAACTAATTGGAATGAGCCATGTAGAACTATGAAAACAAAAACAGACTTGGATGAGGATCGTACATGGCCTGGAGCAATGACAGGAGAATTTCAATTATGTGAGGAAGGACGGTAGAACTCATGTTGATCCCAGAAGTTTAGCTTTGATGTAGCTATATGGTTTTGAGATCAGTTTGGCCCACTCTCTCTCTTCTCTCTTCTCTCATCCCATCTCGTTTTCTCTCTCTCCTTGTGTCCCTCGCTCCCTCTCCATCTCTATTCCTTCTACAGATCCACTCCTAGCCAAGAGGCAGTATACGAGAGAGAGAGAGAGAGAGAGAGAGAGAGAGAGAGAGAGAGAATCTTCAAAGTCGTCATAGATTCTCTCTTGTCATACCTAAAAATTTGGAATGCAGGACACTCGCAGAAGAGAAGGCAAGAAACCAACTTTAAGTGAAAAATAAGTCACAGAAAATGTGGATGACTCCAAAAGATTTTGAAGTGGGTTTTTAAGACCCAAACGTAGCGTTCTGAGGGAACGTGTGTGTATACATAGATGTCACTGCAAAGTCAAACTATTTGTGCTGAGATATTTTTGGACAGCAGACTTGTTATATCATTAACTGTGTTGTTAGCGTGGGTTCCTCAGAGGAAACAGACAGCCCTGACGAGAGACAGATGGACGGATGGCGATTCAGACATAAACAAAAACATAAACACCCCTCCTGTCTGTTGTTTACTCTCTTCCAATGGCAACCGTATGGTGTGCATCCTCCCCGGTATAGGGTCATGGCTGAGTCAGAGTTTTAACGAGGCACAGCATCAGGCGGCCAATGTAGGGTCCAGACTGAGCGTGTGCCCAGGGAAAAGCTAAGGGCCAGTGCCAAACAGGAAGTGAGTCAGCGAAAGCAAGGTATTGACACAGAGATGGTGTTGCAGCGTACCTAGTGGGCCTACAGTACAGTACATCCACTTGGTCTATTTGATGCTGAGGTTAGTTCTCCCCCGAGACTAAAACCGGGATCAAAGATTTAGCACCATCAAGACATCAACAGCCAGATCGAGATATTGTGGCCTTTGATTTCCTAACATGTTTGTGTTTATATATGATGTTACATCATCGTCCTTGAAAAGAAATCTCCAGGGATTGCGTTCATGGTTTTTGATTATGAGACAGAGTACTGTAACAGATTGGCCAGTGACCGCAGCCATAAGCCAGTAGAGGCATGTGAATGCCACGGACACGTGAATGCCCCCCCCCACCCGCAACATACACATGAAAAACAGTATTATACCTGGAACTATAATTATATCTAGCTGTTGGTTTACAATGTTTGTGAGAGAGCAGTGTTTTTGAGGGCCCATTTACAGGAGCAGACAAATAAATGTTGCCCTACAGCAGCACTGTGTCTCAGTCACAGCAGACAGTCAGCCAGCCGTAGCCTTTAAGGGGGTGGGTATATCTCTGTGTGAATGTGCTGTCTTACTACAGGACACTCGGGCCATGAGGAAAGTCTGTATGTTGTGTAATATTATGGTGAAGAGAGCTAGAGTGAACTGACAAAGCCCAGAGGAGAAGAGACAGAACACAAGCAACACACAACACAGTGTGTGTGTGTGTTTGTATGTGTGTGTGTGTGTGTGTGTGTGTGTGTGTGTGTACGTGCACGTGTGTGTGTGTTTGTATCTGTGTGTGTCTGTGTGTGTGAGTGTAGAAGCTGTTCAGGGTCCTTTTGGTTCCAGACTTGGTGCATTGGTACTGCTTGCCATGTGGTATCAGGGAGAACAGTCTGTGGCTTGGGTGGCTGGAGTCTTTGACATTTTTTGGGGCCTTCCTCTGACACCACCTGGTATAGAGGTCCTTGATGGCGGGGAGCTCTGTCCCAGTGATGTACTCGGCCGTACGCACTACTCTCTGTAGCGCCTTGCGGTCAGATGCCAAGTAGTTGCCATACCAAGCAGACTATGTATTTTTGTAAATAACAGCTGGTGCACAATATCTAAGGAAGTCTCAAGCTATTGCTCACCTGAGGTAGAGTATCTCATGATAAGCTGTAGACCACACTATCTACCTAGAGAGTTTTCATCTGTATTTTTCGTATCTGTTTACATACCACAATAGGATGGCACTAAGACAGCATTGAATGAGTTGTATTCCGCCATAAGCAATCGAGAAAACACTCACCCAGAGGTGGCGCTCCTAGTTGCCGGGGACTTTATTGCAGGGAAACTTAAATCTGTATTACCAAATTTCTATCAGCATGTTAAATGTGCAACCAGAGGGAAAAAAAACTCTGGACCACCTTTACTCCACACGTACAAATCAAATCACATCAAATTGTATTTGTCACTTACAGGACTAAGATCGAATCGAACTAAACCGGCTCTGACGCTCGTCGGATGTGGCAGGACTTGCAAACCATACAGACTACAAAGGGAAGCACAGTCGAGAGCTGCCTAGTGACACGAGCCTACCAGACTACCTAAACTACTTCTATGCTCGATTCGAGGCAAATGGCACTGAAACGTGCATTAAGATCACCAGCTGTTCCGGAAGACTGTGTGATCATGCTCTCCGAAGCCAATGTGAGTAAGACCTTTAAATAGGTCAACATTCACAAGGCCGCAGGGCCAGACGGATTACAAGGATGTGTACTAAGAGCATGCGCTGACCAACTGGCAAGTGTCTTCACTGACATTTTCTAACTCTCCCTGTCTGAGTCTGTAATACCAACATGTTTCAAGCAGACCTGTGCCCAAGAATACTAAGGTAACCTGCCTAAATGACTATCAACCCGTAGCACTCACATCAGTAGCCATGAAATGCTTTGAAAGGCTGGTCATGGCTCACATCAACACCATTATCCCAGAAACCCTAGACCCACTCCAATTTGCATATCGCCCCAACAGATCCACAAATGATGCAATCTCTATTGCACTCCACACTGCCCTTTCCCACCTGGACAAAAGGAACATCTATGTGAGAATTCTATTCATTTACTGGAGCTCAGCGTTCAACACCATAGTGCCCTCAAAGTTCATCACTAAGCTAAGGACCCTGGGACGAGACACCTCCCTCAGCAACTGGATCCTGGACTTCCTGACAGGCCGCCCCCAGGTTGTAAGGGTAGGTAACAACACATCCGCCACGCTGATCCTCAACACAGAGGACCCTCAGGGGTGCGTGCTCAGTCCCCTCCTGTACTCCCTGTTCACTCATGACTGCACGGCCAGGCAAGACTCCAACACCATCATTAAGTTTGCCAATGACACAACAGTGGTAGGCCTGATCACCGACAATGACGAGACATCTATAGGGAGGAGGTCAGAGACCTGGCCGTGTGGTGCCAGGACAACAACCTCACCCTCAATGTGATCAAGACAAAGGAGATGATTGTGGACTACAGGAGAAAGAGGACCGAGCACCCCCCCCCCATTCTTATCAACGGGGCTGGAGTGAAGCAGGTTGAGAGCTTCAAGTTCCTTGGTGTCCACCAACAAACTGACATGGTCCAAGCACACCAAGACAGTCGTGAAGAGCGCATGACAAAACCTATTCCTCCTCAGGAGACTGAAAAGTCTTGGCATGGGTCCTCAGATCCTCAAAAGGTTCTACAGTGGCACCATTGAGAGCATTCTGACTGGTTGCATCACTGCCTAGTGTGGCAACTGCTCGGCCTCCGACCGCAAGGCACTACAGAAAGTAGTGTGAACGGCCCAGTACATCACTGAGGCGAAGCTCCCTGCCATCCAGGACCTCTATACCAGGCGGAGTCAGAGGAAGGCCGTAAAAATTGTCAAAGACTCCAGCCACCCTAGTCATAGACTGTTCTCTCTGCTACGGCAAGCGGTACTGGAGCACCAAGTCTAGGCCCAAGAAGCTTCTAAACAGTTTCTACCCCCAAGCCAGAAGACTCCTGAACACCTAATCAAATGGCTACCCAGACTATTTGCATTGCCCCTCCTCTTTTACATCGCTGCTACTCTCTGTTGTTATCATCTATCCATAGTCACTTTAATTACTCTACCCACACCCACAAATTGACTCTGTACCATTACCCCCTGTAAATAGTCTCGCTATTGGTATTTTACTGCTGCTCTTTAATTACTTGTTTCTTTTATTTATTATTCTTATCCGTCTTTTTTATTTTTAAACTGCATTGTTGATTAGGGGCTCGTAAGTAAGCAATTCACTGTAAGGTCTACACCTGTTATATTTGGCGCATGTGACTAATAAAATGTGATTTGATTTGATGCAGCCAGTCAAGATGCTCTCAATGGTGCAGCTGTAGAACTCTTTGAAGATCTGAGAGCCCATGCCAAATATTTTCAGCCCCCTCAAATACCTAGTACCCCTGCACATTGACTCAGTACTGATACTCCCTGTATATAGCCATGTTATTTTCTACTCCCTGTACATAGCCATGTTATTTTCTACTGGCAGTACATAGCCATGTTATTTTCTATTCCCTATATATAGCCATGTTATTTTCTACGCCCTATATATAGCCATGTTATTTTCTACTGGCAGTACATAGCCATGTTATTTTCTACTCCCTATATATAGCCATGTTATTTTCTATTCCCTATATATAGCCATGTTATTTTCTACGCCCTATATATAGCCATGTTATTTTCCATTCCCTATATATTGCCATGTTATTTTCTATTCCCTATATAAAGCCATGTTCTTTCCTACTCCCTGTATATAGCCATGTTATTTTCTACTTCCTGTGTATATGTCACATGGGTCGTCGAAAGGGGACCAAGGAGCAGCGTGTAAAGTGCTCATATTTCCTTTATTTATGATGACACTTAAACAAAATAACAAACACGACAGCCAACAGTTCCGTCAGGTACATCGACAAAACGGAAAACAACTACCCACAAAACCTAAAGGAAAAACAGGCTGCCTAAGTATGGCTTCCAATCAGAGACAATCGAAAGACACCTGCCTCTGATTGGAAAGCATACCCGGCCAAAACATAGAAAACAAAACATAGAAATAGAAATCTAGAAAAACCCCACTTATAAACAGAAAACCCAAAACCAGCCAAAACAACCACCTGTCACACCCTGACCACTCTACTATGACAAATGACCTCTTACAAGGGTCAGGACATGACAGTATAGTCATGTTATTTTCTACTCCCTGTATATAGCCATGTTATTTTCTACTCTCTTTATATAGCCATGTAAATTTCTATTCCCTATATATAGTCATGTAATTTTCTACACCCCTATATAACGATATTATTTTCTTCTCCCTGCATACTGTATAGCCATGTTATTTACTATTCCCTATATATAGCCATGTGTCACGACTTCTGCCGAAGTCGGCTCCTCTCCTTGTTCGGGCGGCGTTCGGCGGGTCGACGTCACCGGCTTTCTAGCCATCGCCGCTCTATTTTTCATTTATCCATTCGTTTTGTCTTGTTCCCTGCCCACCTGGTTTTCATTCCCCAATCACACTACATGTATTTATTCCTCTGTTCCCCCTCATGTCTTTGTGTGTGATTGTTTGGTGTTACGTGTCATTTTTTACGCGCTATTTTCTGGTGTGAGTTTATTCTGTGTTTTATATTCACGAGATATGTTTATTTGTTTGTACTTTATTATTGTGACTGTTTGCGCGTTTTTGCACTTTGGCATATTGGATGGAGGTTTCGACACAGTGGTGTCCGTCTGTTTGTTTCTCCTGCCTAAATAAAGTGTGCGCCTGTTCACAACTCTCTGCTCTCCTACACCTGACTCCGCTCCCAGTACGCACACCTGACTCCACTCCCAGTACGCACACACCTGACTCCGCTCCCAGTACGCACACCTGACTCCACTCCCAGTACGCACACACCTGACTCCGCTCCCAGTACGCACACCTGACTCCACTCCCAGTACACACACACCTGACTCCGCTCCCAGTACGCACACCTGACTCCGCTCCCAGTACACACACACCTGACTCCGCTCCCAGTACACACACACCTGACTCCGCTCCCAGTACACACACACCTGACTCCGCTCCCAGTACGCACACCTGACTCCACTCCCAGTACGCACACACCTGACTCCGCTCCCAGTACGCACACCTGACTCCACTCCCAGTACGCACACACCTGACTCCGCTCCCAGTACGCACACCTGACTCCGCTCCCAGTACACACACACCTGACTCCGCTCCCAGTACGCACACACCTGACTCCGCTCCCAGTACGCACACACCTGACTCCGCTCCCAGTACGCACACACCTGACTCCGCTCCCAGTACGCACACACCTGACTCCGCTCCCAGTACACACACACCTGACTCCACTCCCAGTACGCACACCTGACTCCGCTCCCAGTACGCACACACCTGACTCCACTCCCAGTACACACACCTGACTCCGCTCCCAGTACGCACACACCTGACTCCGCTCCCAGTACACACACACCTGACTCCGCTCCCAGTACGCACACACCTGACTCCGCTCCCAGTACGCACACACCTGACTCCGCTCCCAGTACGCACACACCTGACTCCGCTCCCAGTACGCACACACCTGACTCCGCTCCCAGTACACACACACCTGACTCCACTCCCAGTACGCACACCTGACTCCGCTCCCAGTACGCACACACCTGACTCCGCTCCCAGTACACACACCTGACTCCGCTCCCAGTACGCACACACCTGACTCCGCTCCCAGTACACACACACCTGACTCCACTCCCAGTACACACACACCTGACTCCGCTCCCAGTACGCACACACCTGACTCCGCTCCCAGTACGCACACCTGACTCCACTCCCAGTACGCACACACCTGACTCCGCTCCCAGTACGCACACCTGACTCCACTCCCAGTACGCACACACCTGACTCCACTCCCAGTACGCACACACCTGACTCCACTCCCAGTACGCACACACCTGACTCCGCTCCCAGTACGCACACACCTGACTCCGCTCCCAGTACGCACACCTGACTCCGCTCCCAGTACACACACACCTGACTCCGCTCCCAGTACGCACACCTGACTCCGTTCCCAGTACGCACACACCTGACTCCGCTCCCAGTACGCACACACCTGACTCCGCTCCCAGTACGCACACACCTGACTCCGCTCCCAGTACACACACACCTGACTCCGCTCCCAGTACGCACACACCTGACTCCGCTCCCAGTACGCACACCTGACTCCGCTCCCAGTACGCACACACCTGACTCCGCTCCCAGTACACACACACCTGACTCCGCTCCCAGTACGCACACACCTGACTCCACTCCCAGTACACACACACACCTGACTCCGCTCCCAGTACGCACACCTGACTCCGCTCCCAGTACGCACACACCTGACTCCGCTCCCAGTACGCACACCTGACTCCGCTCCCAGTACGCACACACCTGACTCCACTCCCAGTACGCACACACCTGACTCCGCTCCCAGTACACACACACCTGACTCCGCTCCCAGTACGCACACCTGACTCCACTCCCAGTACACACACACCTGACTCCGCTCCCAGTACACACACACCTGACTCCGCTCCCAGTACACACACACCTGACTCCGCTCCCAGTACGCACACCTGACTCCGCTCCCAGTACGCACACACCTGACTCCGCTCCCAGTACACACACACCTGACTCCACTCCCAGTACACACACACCTGACTCCACTCCCAGTACGCACACACCTGACTCCGCTCCCAGTACGCACACACCTGACTCTGCTCCCAGTACACACACCTGACTCCGCTCCCAGTATGCACACACCTGACTCCGCTCCCAGTACGCACACACCTGACTCCACTCCCAGTACACACACCTGACTCCACTCCCAGTACACACACACCTGACTCCGCTCCCAGTACACACACACCTGACTCCGCTCCCAGTACACACACACCTGACTACGCTCCCAGTACGCACACCTGACTCCGCTCCCAGTACACACACACCTGACTCCGCTCCCAGTACGCACACCTGACTCCGCTCCCAGTACACACACACCTGACTCCGCTCCCAGTACACACACACCTGACTCCGCTCCCAGTACACACACACCTGACTCCACTCCCAGTACACACACACATGACTCCGCTCCCAGTACACACACACCTGACTCCGCTCCCAGTACGCACACACGTGACTCCGCTCCCAGTACGCACACCATTGGCACCATGTTATTTTCTATTCCCTATATACAGCCATGTTATTTTCTACTCCCTATATATAGCCATGTTATTTTCTATTCCCTATATATAGCCATGTTATTTTCTATTCCCTATATATAGCCATGTTATTTTCTATTCCCTATATATAGCCATGTTATTTTCTATTCCCTATATATAGCCATGTTATTTTCTACTCCCTATATATAGCCATGTTATTTTCTCTTCCCTATATATAGCCATGTTACTTTCTATTCCCTATACATAGCCATGTTATTTTCGATTCCCTATATATAGCCATGTTATTTTCTATTCCCTATACATAGCCATGTTATTTTCTATTCCCTATATATAGCCATGTTATTTTCTATTCCCTATATATAGCCATGTTATTTTCTATTCCCTATACATGCCATGTTCTTTTCTATTCCCTTTACATAGCCATGTTATTTTCTATTCCCTATATATAGCCATGTTATTTTCTACTCCCTATATATAGCCATGTTATTTTCTATTCCCTATATATAGCCATGTTATTTTCTATTCCCTATATATAGCCACGTTATTTTCTACTCCCTATATATAGCCATGTTATTTTCTACTCCCTATATATAGCCATGTTACTTTCTATTCCCTATATATAGCCATGTTATTTTCTACTCCCTATATATAGCCATGTTATTTTCTATTCCCTATATATAGCCATGTTATTTTCTACTCCCTATATATAGCCATGTTATTTTCTACTCCCTATATATAGCCATGTTATTTTCTACTCCCTATATATAGCCATGTTATTTTCTACTCCCTATATATAGCCATGTTATTTTCTACTCCCTATATATAGCCATGTTATTTTCTACTCCCTATACATAGCCATGTTGTTTTCTATTCCCTATATATAGCCATGTTATTTTCTACTCCCTATATATAGCCATGTTGTTTTCTATTCCCTATATATAGCCATGTTATTTTCTACTCCCTATATATAGCCATGTTATTTTCTACTCCCTATATATAGCCATGTTATTTTCTACTCCCTATATATAGCCATGTTACTTTCTATTCCCTATACATAGCCATGTTATTTTCTACTCCCTATATATAGCCATGTTATTTTCTACTCCCTATATATAGCCATGTTATTTTCTACTCCCTATATATAGCCATGTTGTTTTCTATTCCCTATATATAGCCATGTTATTTTCTACTCCCTATATATAGCCATGTTGTTTTCTATTCTCTATATGTAGCCATGTTATTTTCACTTGTAATTTGTGTTTGTTTTTCACTCTGTATTTACTCATTGTGTCACTATTTATATATATTTTTTAAATGTTTTATCTTTATCTCTGCATTGTTGGAAAAGGACTTGTAAGTAAGCATTTTACAATTAGTCTACACCTGTTGTCTACAAAGTCCATCAGTACTCCAAACAACATGGACTGTGAGACAAGCCCAAAGGCAGACTTTGCTAACTGCAGCAGCATATAACAGGCAGGGTTGGGGTCAAATGGATTTCAGTGCACTTCCTGAATTGACTGAATAGAACACTGAATTGACCTCAACCCCACTACCAGGACAATATGGCCAGGTTAGAGTAAGTCTCATTCACATATTAGGGACACACTGAGGTTGGCTCACCTGGCATGCTTTTCTCAGAAACATTCTATTTCCATAATATAGTGATTGGAAAAGATCATCCAATATAAAATCCATTCCAAATCCACCCATTGATCAAATGCAAAATCACTTTGGTAAAGTCTGGGAAACTGCTCTGTAATGATGATTATCTTTCTGCTGCCATTAGGTCTGCGTCCCAAATGGCGCCCCATTTCGTATGTCCCTTTGTAAAAGCATTGCACTAATTAGGGAATAGGGTGCCATTTGGGACACAAATTAAGAGGCCACACAGTTACATCCAGAGCCTATGTTGTATAACCTGCTTTACATGTTATGGACTTAGTTGTGGTTATAAGGTTAAGCCTCATTGAAGTGTGCTAGAATGAACTTTCAGCCAGAAGAAAAGCACAGGGAGGCCCAGAGCATACCAGCATGACAGACTGTACTATACTATACATTCATCTATATAGTACTAAGAGAGAAAGAGAGATACAGGAAGACAAACAGACAGAGAGAGAGAGAGAGAGAGAGAGAGAGAAAGAGAGAGAGAGATGAAGAGAGAGTGAGAGAGAGAGATACAGTTGAAGTTGGAAGTTTACATACACTTAGGTTGGAGTCATTAAAACTCATTTTTCAACTACTCCACAAATTTCTTGTTAACAAACCAAAGTTTTGGCAAGTCGGTTAGGACATCTACTTTGTGCATGACACAAGTAATTTTTCTAACAATTGTTTACAGACAGATGATTTCACTTATAATTCACTGTATCACAATTCCAGTGGGTCAGAAGTTTAAATACACTAAGCTGACTGTGCCTTTAAACAGCTTGGAAAATTCCAGAAAATTATGTCATGGCTTTAGAAGCTTCTGATAGGCTAATTGACATAATTTAAGTCAATTGGAGGGGTATCCTGTGGATGTATTTCAAGGCCTACTTTCAAACTGTTAGTTTACTTGTTAGATATTACTGCATGGTCGGAACTATAAGCACAAGCATTTCGCTACACTTGTAACGTTGATTCACCGGAAGCATTTGAGGGGAAAAAAATTCTGAATTTCACCGCTACTGTAAAATGCTGTTTTTGGATATAAATATGAACTTGATGGAACAAAAAATGCATGTATTGTATACTTGGTTAACCTGGTTAACATCTGCTAACCATGTGTATGTGACAAATAAAATTGTATTTTTGCTTGACATCATGGGAAAATCAAAAGAAATCAGCCAAGACCTCAGAAAAACAATTGTAGACCTCCACTAGTCTGGTTCATCCTTGGGAGCAATTTGTAGAGATGAAGGTACCACGTTCATCTCTACAAACAATAGTACGCAAGTATAAACACCATGGGACCACGCAGCCGTCATACCGCTCAGGAAGGAGACACGTTCTGTCTCCTAGAGATGAATGTAATGAAGATGTGAAGATGCTGGAGGAAACAGGTACAAAAGTATCTATATCCACAGTAAAACGAGTCCTATATCGACATAACCTGAAAGGCCGCTCAGCAAGAAAGAAGCCACTGCTCCAAAACCGCCATAAAGTCAGACTACGGTTTGCAACTGCACATGGGGACAAAGATAGTACTTTTTGGAGAAATGTCCTCTGGTCTGATGAAACAAAAGTAGAACTGTTTGGCCATAATGACCATTGTTATGTTTGGAGGAAAAAGGGGGAGGCTTGCAAGCCGAAGAACACCACCCCAACCGTGAAGCATGGGGGTGGCAGCATCATGTTATGGGGGTGCTTTGCTGCAGGAGGGACTGGTGCACTTCACAAAATAGATAGCATCATGAGGAAAGAAAATTATGTGGATATATTGAAGCAACATGTATAACTTCTGACCCACTGGGAATGTGATGAAAGAAATAACAGCTGAAATTAATCATTCTCTCTACTATTATTCTGACATTTCATATTCTTAAAATAAAGTGGTGATCCTAACTGACCTAAGACAGGGAATTTTTACTAGGATTAAATGTCAGGAATTGTGAAAAGCTGAGTTTAAATGTATTTGGCTAAGGTGTATGTAAACTTCCGACTTCAAATGTATCAGGAGGGAAGGTATGAAAGAAGAATAGAAGTGGAGGGGTGGTATGAGGGGAGGTATGGGGGAGATATGGGGGAGGTATGAGGGGAGGTATGGGAGGAGTTATGGGGAGGTATGAGGGGAGGTATGGGGGAGATATGGGGGGAGGTATGGGGAGAGGTATGAGGGGAGGTTTTGGGGGAGGTATGAGGGGAGATATGGGTGGAGGTGTATGAGGGGAGGTATGGGGGGAGGTTCTGGGGGAGATATGAGGGGAGATATGAGGGGAGGTATGGGGGGAGATACGGGGGAGGTATGGGGGGAGGTATGAGGGGAGGTATGGGAGGTAGGAGGGGAGGTATGGGGGAGGTATGAGGGGAGGTATGGGGGGAGGTGAGAGGGAAGATATGGGGGGAGGTATGAAGGGAGGTATGAGGGGAGGTATGGGGGAGGTATTAGGGGAGGTATGGGGGGAGGTATGAGGGGAGTAATGAGGGGATATATGGGGGAGGTATGGGGGAAGTATTAGGGGAGGTATGGGGGGAGGTATGGAGTGAGTCCCTTGATGGCGTGTTATCATTCCAGCATGTCATCCATACCATATGATAACCAGCTGCACCTGAGATAAAATCAGAAAAACAGCCGCTTGCTTCATACACCGTGGAATCTTCATGGAATCTGTGTTTGTTTCTCTCTCCATGTTGGTTGGTTGTTTTTCACCTGCCTAGACTGGTTCAAGGTTGTTTGTGGATTTTTGTTACTGTATATGACTATTTTACCATTGTAATGTTACATAGATCTCTCTCTGTCTCTCAGTGGAAGGGCTATATCAGAGGGCCTTGGAAAACAGTTAATGTTGTGTGATGTTTGGAGCAGAGAGGAGAATAGCAGAGCAGAGTAGTGAGGAGAGGAGCGATGCTTTGATTTCCAGACTTGGTAGTACTGACTGGGTACAGTGGGATTAGAGCGAGGAATGGAATCAACTCCACTGGAGTAGCGCTTCCTCCTTCCCTTGCTCCCTTCCTCCATTCCTCCCTCCGTCTGAAGCAGATCTGAACACCACTCTATCTTCAGCGCTGAAATATAACCCCCTCCCCATTCCATAATAAAGCATGGGCCCAGTTCTGGAATGACAGACAAGCAGATATCAAAGATAGGGCTGCTGTATTTCTGGAGAGGAGAGGGGAGAAGAGAGAAGAGGAGGGGAGAGGAGAGGAGAGGAGAGGAGGAGTGCGGAGAGGAGAGAAGAGGAGGGAAGGGGAGAGGAGAGATGGGGAGAGGAGAGGTGGGGAGAGGAGAGGAGGGGTGGGGATAGGTGGGGAGAGGAGAGTGTATGGTAATCCATGATGTTTCCCCTTCCCTTTTAGATCCACTTCTAACATGACTCTAACATGGTGTTATCCTTCAACACTCTTATTCATTATCTTTCAAACCCCCAAAGAGACGATACTTATTTTCACCTGCTCATCTTCAATAATGCAACCCTGCATTGGTGCATTAGGGGATGTTGTGTAAATCAAATCAAATCAAATTGTATTGGTCACATACATATGGTTAGCAGATGTTATTGCGAGTGTAGCGAGTACAGCGAAATGCTTATGCTTCTAGATCCGACAGTGCAGCAGTATTTAACAGGTAATATCTAACAATTCCACAGCAAAACTTAATATCAAACAAAACCTAATATACACAATCTAGTAAAGGAATGGGATGAGAATAAATAAGAATAAAATATATGGATGAGCAGTGACAGAGCGGCTAAGACGCAATAGATAGTAAAGAATAGATAGTGAAGGATACAGTATACATTATATACATATGAGATGAGTAATGCTAGATATGTAAACATTCTTAAAGTGGCATTATTAAAGTGAATAGTGTTCCATTTATTAAAGTGGCCAATGATTTCAAGTCTGTATGTAGGCAGCAGCCTCTCTGTGTTAGTGATTTCTGTTTAACAATATGATAGCCTTGAGATATAAACTGTTTTTCAGTCTCTCTGTCCCAGCTTTGGTGCACCTGTACTGACCTCGCCTTCTGGATGGTAGCGTGGTGAACAGGTAGTGGCTCGGGTGGTTATTGTCCTTGATGATCTTTTTTGCCTTAAAGTGACATCGGGTGTTGTTGGTGTCCTGGAGGACAGGTAGTTTGCCCCCGGTGATGCGTTGTGCAGACTGCACCACCCTCTGGAGAGCACTGTGGTTGTGGGCAGTGCAGTTGCCGTACCAGGTGGTGATGCAGCCCGACAGGATGCTCTCAATTGTGCACCTGTAAAAGTGACAAGCCACATTTTTTCAGCCTCCTGAGGTTGAAGAAGCGCTGTTGCGCCTTCTTCACCACACTGTCTGTGTGAATGGACCATTTTAGTTTGTCGGTGATATGTACACCGAGGAACTTAAAACTTTCCACCTTCTCCACTGCTGTCCAGTCGATGTGGATAGGGGGGGTGCTCCCTTTGCTGTTTCCTGAAGTCCACGATCATCTCTTTTGTTTTGCTGATATTGAGTGAGAGGTTATTTTCCTGACACCTCACTCTGAGGGCCCTCACCTCCTCCCTGTAGGCTGTCTCGTTGTTGTTGGTAATCAAGCCTTTCACTGTAGTGTCGTCTGCAAACTTGATGATTGAGTTGGAAGCGTGCATGGCCACACAGTCGTGAGTGAACAGGGATTACAAGAGAGGGCTGAGAACACACCCTTGTGGGGCCCCAGTGTTGAGGATCAGCGGGGTGGAGATGTTGTTTCCTACCTTCACCACCTGGAGGTGGCCCGTCAGTAAGTCCAGAACCCAGTTGCACAGAGCGGAGTCGAGACCAAGAGTCTGAAGCTTAATGATGAGTTTGGAGGGTATTATGGTGTTAAATACTGAGCTGTAGTCAATGAACAACATTCTTACATAGGTATTCCTCTTGTTCAGATGGGTTAGGGCAGTGTGCAGTGTGATGGCGATTGCATCGTCTGTGGACCTATCGGGGTGGTAAGCAAATTAAAGTGGGTCTAGGATAACAGGTAGGGTGGAGGTTATATGATCCTTGACTAGTCTCTCAAAGCACTTCATGATGACAGAAGTGAGTGCTACGGGGCGATAGTCATTTAGTTCAGTTACCTTAGCTTTCTTGGGAACAGGAACAATGGTGGCCGTCTTGAAGCATGTGGGAACAGCAGACTGGGATAGGGATTGATTGAGTATGTCCGACAACACACCAGCCAGCTGGTCAGAGCATGCTCTAAGGACGCGGCTAGGGATGTCGTTTGGGCCGGTAGCCTTGTGAGGGTTATCACTTTTAAATGTTTTGCTCACGTCGGCCACAGAGAAGAAGAGCCCACAGTCTTCGGTGGCACTGTATTGTCCTCAAAGCGCACAAAGAAGTTTTTTAATTTATCTGGGAGCAAGACGTCAATGTCTGCGACGTGGCTGATTTTCTTTTTGTAATCTGTGATCGTCTGTAGACCCTGCCACATACGTCTCCTGTTTGAGCCATTGAATTGCGACTCCAGTTTGTCTCTATACTGACACTTTGCTTGTTTGATTGCCTTACGGCGGGAATAACTACACTGTTTGTATTTGGTCATGTTTCCAGTCACCTTGCCATGGTTAAATGCGGTGGTACGTGCTTTCAGTTTTGTAGATGTGGATGTAATGTGGAAAACTACACTACATACTATAGTAAATACTGAAGTATTTAATAGCATATACCCTGCCCATTCTCCTCGCCCATATCCCAATTTGTGCCACCCATAAGTGAGAAACCTACATGCCAAGTATAGACCATATTGTGTTACCTACAGATTATAGAAAACAGCAGAAGCACTGAACAATCAGTTTAGCGCCCCATATGTATGTATGTATGTATGTATGTATGTATGTATGTATGTATGTATGTATGTATGTATGTACAGTTGAAGTTGGAAGTTTACATACACCTTAGCCAAATAAATTTAAACTCAGTTTTTCACAATTCCTGACATTTAATCCTTGTAAAGATTCCCTGTTTTAGGTCAGTTAGGATCACCACTTTATTTTAAGAATGTGACATGTCAGAATAATAGTAGAAAGAATGATTAATTTCAGCTGTTATTTCTTTCATCACATTCCCAGTGGGTCAGAAGTAATACATACACTCAATTAGTATTTGGTAGCATTGCCTTTCACTGTATAACTTGGTCAAACGTTTCGGGTAGCCTTCCACAAGCTTCCCACAATAAGTTGGGTGAATTTTGGCCCATTCCTCCTGACAGAGCTGGTGTAACTGAGTCAGGTTTGTAGGCCTCCTTGCTCGCACACGCTTTTTCAGTTCTGCCCACAAATTTTCTATTGGATTGAGGTCAGGGCTTTGTGATGGCCACTCCAATAACTTGACTTTGTTGTCCTTAAGCCATTTTGCCACAACTTTGGAAGTATGCTTAGGGTCATTGTCCATTCGGAAGACCCATTTGCGACCAACCTTTAACTTCCTGACTGATGTCTTGAGATGTTGCTTCAATATATCCACATCATTTTCTTTCCTCATGATGCCATCTATTTTGTGAAGTGCACCAGTCCCTCCTGCAGCAAAGCACCCCCATAACAGGATGCTGCCACCCCCGTGCCTCACGGGTGGGATGGTGTTCTTCGGCTTGCAAGCCTCCCCCTTTTTCCTCAAAACATAACTATGGTCATTTTGGCCAAACAGTTCTATTTTTGTTTCATCAGACCAGAGGACATTTCTCCAAAAAGTATGATCTTTGTCCCCATGTGCAGTTGCAAACTGTAGTCTGGCTTTTTATGGCGGTGTTGGAGCAGTGGCTGCTTCCTTGCTGAGCGGCCGTTCAGGATATGTCGATATAGGACTCGTTTTACTGTGGATATAGATACTTTTGTACCTGTTTCCTCCAGCATCTTCACAAGGTCCTTTGCTGTTGTTCTGGGATTGATTTGCACTTTTCGCACCAAAGTACGCACCAAAGTATGTCTGCAAAATAATACATTAAATACTAAAGTACATTACAGTACGCACAAACACTACATTAAATACTACAGTATACTACAATCCGCAAAAACACAGCATTAATAACTATAGTATATACTACAGTTTTCTTTCACTACAGTATTATACTATAGTTAACTGTAAATACTACAGTATACTACATTCTACTACAGTAAATACTACAGTATTCACTGTGGTGTTTGTCTGCAAAAAACACTACAGTAAATTGTATAGTATATAAATATAGTAATACTACAGTATTTACACCATAGTATAATATAGTATTTTTTTATATGGGTACTTACTGACTTTTACATCACAACCACATTTTACTTTTCGCCCTTTTCTCAGGCCACAGTACTTCCTACCCACTCTATGTTGGCTTCCCACTCAGATGAGAGTGGAATTTAGAAGCTGTGGAAGTACTTCCCAAGCCAAAACAAGCAAACCCTCTCTTTCCGCAGCCTCTCCAGCTGAACTCACTACTTCACCATCATGTCAAGAGATGTGTGTAACCCAGAATAACCCTCCTCTTAATTCCCTCCCCTATATTTATGATTTTATTAGGATCCCCATTAGCCGATGCCAATTGCGACAGCTAGTCTTCCTGGGGTCCGAAATTAAGTGAAATGGAAGTAAAAGATGAGAGCAAAGCCCTTTACCACTACCTAGTGTGGTGTTCTCCCACACTCTTAAAAAGAGCTTAAAAGAGCTAAAATATTTACCTTAACCCTACACCTCTGGAATATTCACCTTTCACTCCTCTGTGAGCTCATCTTACATCTCTCCTTAACAGGAGCCTGTGGTACATTCCCTTCCCAGACCTCTCTATCTCTCTCTTTCTCTCCCTCGCTTGCTCTCTCTTCATTAAATTAAATTATCTCTCTCACCCCCCTCTTTCTCTCCCCCCGTCTCTCTCCTACTCTCTCCTGGCATCCTGCCGTAACATTTCACACTGGTTGTAAATAAATCAGAACAACTAAGGTTGAACCGTATAACTCGGGTCCTTGCATGGAATAATCAGAATTACGTTCATATGGCATGTAGAGCCCTGACTCAGAGTGCCGGGAAACTGGTGTAGAACAGCCACATCGACTGGAAAACAACCTATAAAAAAGGACAGATTATCTCTCAGATATTTGCACATTGCTACAACATTGCCAATAATATAACATTTGAAATGCTTATATTCTTTTAAAACTGTGAGTGTCATGTTTACTGTTAATTGTTGATTGTTTATTTCCCTTTTGTTTCTTGTCTATTTCACTTGCTTCGTCAATGTAAACATATGTTTCCCATGCCAATAAAGCCCTTTGAATTGAATATTGGTGCGGCTCTGCTTTGATACAGAGCCTTCAGAAAGCATTCATACCTCATGACTTATTCCACATTTTGCTGTTTTACATCCTGAGTTCAAAATGAATTTAATGTATTTTTCTCAACCATCTACACACAATACCCCATAATGACAAAGTGAAAACACATTTTTAGAAATGTTAGCTAATTTATTTCAAATTAAATACGGAAATATGAAATTTACATTAGTATTCACACCCCTGAGTCATTACGTTAGTGTCACGACTCCTACCGAAGGTGGCCCCCCCCTCCTGCTCGGGTGGCGCTCGGCGGTCGTCGTCACCGGCCTACTAGCTGCCACTGATTCCCTTTTTGTTTTCCCCCTTTTCGTTATTAGGTGCACCTGTTCTGAGTTGGGCTGATTAGCAGGCTTTATTAGCCAGTAGGCCCGCTGTCACGCTTTACCGGGATCAGTAGAGAGGCAGAGTCAGTTGCAGGAGACAGAGGTCCGGAGTGATAGTGTTTTAATGGGAAATCCGGAAACAACACAAGAAGCCGAAAGGCACAGGGCGCACACAATACTCAACGAGGGAAAACACGTTCCCAAAACAAAAATGACGCACGGGGCACAGCCCGGCCAATTATAGAATAAAGAGAGCAGCACTCACTAACATCTGTCCAGAGTGGACATAAAACAATCCCGCACGAAATCCTGACTGAGGTGTGATGGAGCATACGTTCCTCCATCGAAGGAAGGGGATTGTCAGCTGCTCCTGTTGACTCCATCTTGGTGCGGGATTCTGTAAGGTGTGGGTGTAAGCTGACGAGGAATCAAGTGCAGGAAGCACGATGCAGGGTATTGGCTTTAATAGAAGAAAAAGATGGGAAGTCTGCGTCCGTGCATTGATTACAGAGGTCTAAATTCTATCACGGTGGGGTTTAGTTACCCGCTACCTCTCATCGCTACGGCGGTGGAATCATTTCACGGAGCCAGATTCTTCACAAAACTGGACCTCAGGAGCGCGTATAACCTGGTGCGTATTAAGGATGGAGACGAGTGGAAGACAGCATTTAGTACCACATCGGGCCATTATGAGTACCTCGTCATGCCGTATGGGTTAAAGAATGCTCCAGCCATCTTTCAAACCTTTATAGACAAGATTCTCAGGGACCTGCACGGGCAGGGCGTGGTTGTCTATATCGATGATATTCTGATATATTCCGCTACCCGCGCTGCGCATGTGTCCCTGGTGCGCAAGGTGCTTGGAAGATTGCTGGAGCATGACCTATACGTCAAGGCTGAGAAGTGTGTGTTCTCCAAACGAGCCGTCTCCTTCCTGGGTTATCGCATTTCCACCATGGGGGTGTGGATGGAGTGTGACCGCGTTAAGGCCATGCGTAATTGGCTGACTCCAACCACGGTGAAGGAAGTGCAGCGGTTCTTAGGGTTTGCCAATTACTACCGGAGTTTATCCGGGGTTTTGGCCAGGTAGCGGCTCCCATTACCTCACTGCTGAAGGGGGGGCCGGTGCGTTTGCGGTGGTCGCCTGAGGCGGACAGTGCCTTCAACAGGTTGAAGGTGCTGTTCACCGAGGCACCCGTGTTGGCGCACCCGGACCCCTCTCTAGCATTCATAGTGGAGGTGGACGCATCCGAGGCTGGGGTGGGTGCCGTGCTATCACAGCGCTCGGGTGTGCCGCTGATACTCCGCCCCTGCGCTTTCTTTTCGAAGAAGCTCAGTTTGGCGGAGCGTAACTATGATGTGGGGGACAGGGAGTTGTTAGCGGTGGTAAAAGCCTTGAGGGTGTGGAGACACTGGCTTGAGGGGGCTAAGCACCCCTTTCTCATCTGGACCGACCACCGGAATCTGGAGTATATCCGGGCAGCTAGGAGACTGAATCCGTGTCAGGCAAGGTGGGCCATGTTCTTCACCCGGTTTAGATTCACCATTTCCTATAGACCAGGCTCCTTTAACACGATGGCCGACGCGCTGTCATGTCTCTATGACACGGAGGATCGGCCCATCGATCCTACTCCCATCATTCCGGCTTCTAGGCTGGTGGCACCGGTGATATGGGAGTTGGACTCGGACATCGAGCAGGCGTTAAGGGTGGAGCCCGCGCCGTCACAATGTCCCGCAGGCCGCATGTACGTGCCGCTTGGTGTCCGTGATCAATTGATTTGGTGGGCCCACACACTACCCTCTTCGGGTCATCCTGGTGTAGCGAGGACAGTGCGAGGTCTCAGGGGGAAGTACTGGTGGCCCACCTTGGCTAAGGACGTGAAGTTCTATGTCGCTTCCTGTTCGGTGTGCGCTCAGAGTAAGGCTCCTAGGCATCTCCCGAGAGGTAAGTTACAGCCCCTCCCCGTTCCACAACGGCCATGGTCTCACCTGTCTGTGGACTTCCTGACCGATCTCCCTCCGTCTCAGGGGAACACTACGGTTCTGGTCGTTGTGGATCGGTTTTCAAAGTCCTGCCGTCTCCTCCCGTTGCCCGGTCTCCCTACGGCTCTGCAGACTGTGGAGGCCCTATTTACCCCCTATTTACCCACCTATTTACCCTCTGATCGAGGTCCCCCGTTCACGTCCAGGATATGGAAGGCGTTTATGGAGCGTCTGGGGGTCTCGGTTAGCTTGACCTCCGGTTATCACCCCAAGAGTAATGGGCAGGCGGAGAGGGTGAACCAGGAGGTGGGCAAGTTTCTGCGGTCGTATTGACAGGACCGGCCAGGGGAGTGGGCGAGGTACATTCCATGGGCTGAGTTGGCCCAGAACTCACTTCGTCACACCTCCACTAACCTGTCACCTTTTCAGTGTGTGTTGGGTTACCAGCCGGTCCTGGCACCATGGCGCCAGACCAAGGCTCCTGCGGTGGAGGACTGGGTGCAGCGCTCCAAGGAGACCTGGAGAGCCGTCCAGGAATCTCTGAAGCAAGCCAGTGGACGGCAGAAGAGGAGTGCTGACCGCCACCGCAGTGAGGCCCCCGTGTTCGTACTGGGGGACAGGGTCTGGCTCTCGACCCAGAACCTGCCCCTCCGCTTGCCCTGCCGGAAGCTGGGGCCGCAGTGTGTGGGGCCCTTCAAAGTCCTGAGGAGGATAAATGAGGTGTGTTATAGGTTACAACTCCCTTCCTATTACCGTATTAACCCCTCCTTTCATGTGACTCTCCTCAGGCCGGTGGTAGCTGGTCCCCTGCAGGAAGGTGAGGTGCCGGAGGTCCCTCCGCCCCCTCTGGACATCGGGGGCTCCCCGGCGTACAGCTAAGGGCCATTCTGGACTCGAGACGCCGGGTGAGGGGCCTGCAGTACCTCGTGGACTGGGAGGGGTACATCCTGGAGGAGAGGTGCTGGGTACCGGTGGAGGACATCTTGGACCCGTCCCTGTTGAGGGATTTCCATCGCCTCCACCCGGAGCGCCCTGCGCCTCGCCCTCCGAGTTGCCCTCGAGGCCAGAGCCGCGTGTCGGGGGGGGGGGGTACTGTCACGACTCCTACCGAAGGTGGCCCCCCCTCCTGCTCGGGTGGCGCTCAGCGGTCGCCGTCACCGGCCTACTAGCTGCCACTGATTCCCTTTTTGTTTTCCCCCTTTTCGTTATTAGGTGCAGCTGATCTGAGTTGGGCTGATTAGCGGGCTTTATTAGCCAGTAGGCCCTCCTGCTCTTTGTGCGGGATTATTTCATTGTATGCTGTGCGTGGTGACACGCTGTTGTTGTACATTTTCAGTGGTGTGTGTGTTTTGTGCAAGCTGTGTTTTGTCCCTTGTGTTTGGGGCACTTTGTTTTGTAGTGCGCTCTGTGCGCTGTTTGGGTTGGCTTGTCGTTTTAAGCCATTGTGCCTATTAAAGCCAATACCCTGCGTCACTGCTTCCTGCACTTGATTCCTCGTCAGCTTTCACCCACGCCTTACAGTTAGAATCACCTTTGGCAGCGATTACAGCTGTGAGTCTTTCTGGGTAAGTCTCTAAGAGCTTTGCACGTCTGGATTGCATGATATTTGCATTTTATTGTTTGAAAAATTCTTCAAGCTCTGTCAAGTTGGTTGTTGATCATTGCTGGACAGGGATTTTCAAGTCTTGAAATAGATTTTCAAGACGATTTAATTCAAATCTGTAACTAGGCCACTCAGGAACATTCAATGTCATCTTGGTAATCAACTCCAGTGTATTTGGCCTTGTGTTTTAGGTTATTGTCCTGCTGAAAGGTGAATTTGTCCCAGTGTCAGTTGGAAAGCAGACTGAATCAAGAATTTTGCCTGTGCTTAGCTCTATTTTTATCCTAAAAAACTCCTTATTCCTTGCCGATGACAAGCATACCCATAACATGGCACAGCCACCCCCATGCTTGAAAATATGAAGATTGGTACTCAGTGATGTGTTGTGTTGGATTTGCCCCAAACATAACACTTTGTATTCAGAACATGAAGTTAATTTCTTTGCCAAGTTTGTTTTTTGTTTTACTGTAGTATCTTATTGCAAACAGGATGCATGTTTTGGAATATTTTTATTCTGTACTTGCTTCCTTCTTTTCATTTAAGTTAGTATTGTGGAGTAAATACAATGTTGTTGATCTGGAGTAAATACAATGTTGTTGATCCATCCTCAGTTTTCTCCTATCACATCCATTGTACTCTGTAACCATTTTAAAGTAACCATTGGCCTGATGGTGAAATCCCTGAGCGGTTTCCTTCCTCTATGACAACTGAGTTAGGAAGGACGCCTCTCTTTGTAGTGACTGGGTGTATTGATACATCATCTAAAGTGTAATAACTTCACCATATTCAAAGGGATATTCAACGTCTGCTTTTTTCCCCCATCTACCAATAGGTGCCCTTCTTTGCGAGGTATTGGAAAACCTTGGTGGTTGAATCTGTGTTTAAAATTCACTGCTCAACCTTACACATACAGTAATTGTATGTGTGGGGTACAGAGTTATGGTAGTCATTCAAAAATCAATCCTGTTAATCACTATTATTGCACTCAGAGTGTTGTCCATGCAACTTATATTGTGACTTGTTAAGCAAATCTTTACTCCTGAGCGTATTTAGGCTTGCCGTAACAAAGTGGTATAATACTTAATGACTCATGACATTTCAGCTCTTCATTTTTTATTCATTTGTAAACATTTTGAAAAACATAATTCCACTTTGACATTATGGTGTATAGTGTGTAGGCCAGTGACACAAAATCTCAATTTTAAATTCAGGCTGTAACACAACACAATGTGGAAAAAGTCAAGGGGTGTGAATAATTCCTCTAGACACTATGTATCATGTAACATATTATGATATATGATGAGAATCTCTTTCTTTATTTTAGTTCCAGGTGAACTCTCATCACAGCATATTCATAATCTCCTGAGTGGTGCAGCGGTCTAAGGCACTGTATTTCAGTGCTATAGGCGTCACTACAGCACCTGGTTCAATTCTAGGCTGTATCACAACTGGCCGTGATTGCGAGTCCCATAGGGTGGTGCACAATTGGCCCAGCATCGCCCGGGTTAGGGTTTGGACGGGGTAGGCCGTCATCTGGCTTGCCTAGTTAAATAAATACACATTCATACCATTCACACCCTACTCACACATCTAGAAGGAGCATTGTAGGTAGGTAATATGAAAAGCCTAGCTATTGTGGAAGGTTTTTACTTCCATGACTGTGATGTGGTTGTTTTATCTACCATAGTTGAATACACTGACTGTAATTTGCTCTGCAGAAGAGTGTGTGCTAAATTAACTAAATGTAATTCAAAATGTGTGACAAAGTCATTTGGCCAAACTACTAATACCTTGCTAGTGCATTGTGCAGGACGTTATTTTCAAAATGCTCCAGTCTTCCTCTGACATTTCCTCCACATGCTGCTCAGAAGTCAGGAATTTTTCCCTGAGGTCAAACTACTAGGTAGACAAACAAGGTTGGAGATGATCCCTTCATTTTGTCTCAGGAAGGTGTTTTCTTCTGTCGCAGGACGCTTGTTATAAAATGAAACACAATGTCCTTTTTAATAAAAATGGATGTCCTCTTTTTCATAAGAGTGGATAAAAGGGGCGTAGAATGGAATGAGCCAAGTGAACCAAGTTTGAGACCCATACAAACCATCCTCTAACTACTGTAGAGCCTTAGGACCAAAAATACTATTTTTTTTTTACCCACGACCACCACCAGTTTGAAAGCCCTCTGCTCTACTTCAATGGTGGATACAGTGATTATACTAAAATGATGGCTTTTTATTCTCACTGGTGGACATTTACGAGGAAGAGCTTTTATGAAGATGTAAAAGGAGTGGACAGGACTGATTGAGTAATCTCAGCAGTAGGTTCTAGGAGCAGCTCTCAGAGAGGGTAGCCAGCTATCTGAGAGGCGGACAGAGAGAACGCTTCAAATTAGGATATCAACACAGTAATACAGCTTTGAAGACCTTTCTCTTCTTCTCTGGAGCTGCAAGTGAGAGATCATTAAAACTAGAGCATAAAGATGGATTCTTCCTCCTCTCAAACTAATATAGTCAAGGCCAGCTATAACAGGGAATACCTACGAGGTGTTACCCTACGAGGTCCGGATTACTGTTTTCTCTTCTACCTGATAATTAATTGCACCCCCTGGTGTCCCAGGTCTAAATCAGTCCCTGATTAAAATGAAAGAATAAAATAATGAAAAAAACTGTGGAACTGGCTTCGTGGTCCGTATTAAAATTTGAGGTAGCTATCGCAAAGTGAACATCTCTGTTTTAGTGCAAAGACTGTGCTGCCATCTAGTGGGGGAAACTAAGATAATCTGACTGAAACGTAATGGTACAGACATTCTGTTCCAAGGTTTCCCAGATGAGGGTGCTGTCTATTAATCAGTCTAATAATGTTTAAGGTTTTGTTAGGATCAATGAGGATTTCTTAACTAATAGTGACACTGATGAACCAGTTAACCAGCTGCTTCTCAAAGTTCACAGCTACTAACAAAGTTCCTCTAAATAAATCACAAAAACGTTTCTTTTTTTTGTCACAGGGAGCAAATACAGTACCACTATTCTATGTTTCTAATAAATAGGATTTTTCTTAAAATAATCTAATTTAATTGAGGGTCAACTTTATTTTATAATTGAAGGTGTATATTATTGTATTAAGATTGAAATGTACTTTTCTCACAGTTCACTTCTGTCCTGTCAGTTTTCCTACCAAGCATAACAAAACTCCCTAGACGTTAAAGTTTAGAAGAAATCCCCTAGATAGCCCAGCCAGCCTATGGACGCACATGCACACGCACACGCACACACACACACACACACACACACACACACACACACACACACACACACACACACACACACACACACACACACACACACACACACACACACACACACACACACACAGTGAGCCAGGAGTGGTGTCATATTTTCTCAGATGAAGAACAGTGGTGCTCTCTGGGTTTTCTCACTGTGTTTCTCTATTCTCCTCAAGCTGCCAGGTGTAATCTGGGATCAAGACATCAGCAAAGGGCGTGCGTGTGTGCGTGTGTGTGTGCATGAGTGACTGTGTGTGTGTTTACCAAGGCCGTCAACTCTTTCTCACTAGACTAGAGGATGACTTAGAGCTGCGTTACAAGGTGTGGCATTGGTCGGAAAAGCATGGCCTGTAGGGAGGCGAGCTGTGCTGTTTGAAACAGATCACAGAACAGGAGAAATGGAGTTCAGAAAATAACATTAAAAAAAGTTGGTTTAGATAAGCTCCGATAGCCTGGAGTTTTCAACATCTTCATATTTCTGGGAGGAAAAACAGAAATCCTATTCAGTTTGGACTGAGACAGTCCCCTGAGTGAGATAAGGATGGTTTAGTATGTCCAGAGAAAGGTGTAATCTGACATCTTTTATGTGGCGTGCTGCATTTCTGAACTATGTCCTGATTCGTTCTACCGTCCCACTGTACGTGAGCCGGAACTGATGGAGTCATATTCAGGGGATCTTTTGTGTTTGTTTCCACATGCATTGTGGGATTGTAAAAGTTGGACCACATGGTGCACATCCTGGTGTATAGTCTGACCAAGTTTCCAGTGGTTACTGTAAAACGTTCCCCTGGCCAGACCATTCAGAATTGGACTTGGGAAAAGGGGAGAACTGACTGGAACTGATCTAAAATCCACATAGAAACAGACTGTGGACAATAGACTGTGGACAATAGACTGTGGACAATAGACTGTGGACAGTAGACTGTGGACAATAGACTGTGGACAATAGACTGTGGACAATAGACTGTGGACAATAGACTGTGGACAGTAGACTGTGGACAATAGACTGTGGACAGTAGACTGTGGACAGTAGACTGTGGACAATAGACTGTGGACAGTAGACTGTGGACAGTAGACTGTGGACAATAGACTGTGGACAATAGACTGTGGACAATAGACTGTGGACAGTAGACTGTGGACAATAGACTGTGGACAGTAGACTGTGGACAGTAGACTGTGGAAAATAGACTGTGGACAATAGACTGTGGACAATAGACTGTGGACAATAGACTGTGGACAGTAGACTGTGGACAGTAGACTGTGGAAAATAGACTGTGGACAATAGACTGTGGACAATAGACTGTGGACAATAGACTGTGGACAATAGACTGTGGACAATAGACTGTGGACAGTAGACTGTGGACAGTAGACTGTGGAAAATAGACTGTGGACAATAGACTGTGGACAATAGACTGTGGACAATAGACTGTGGACAATAGACTGTGGACAATAGACTGTGGACATGTGGTGATGGTCTTTTCAGAAACTCCACACCTTTAAAAGTGTATGCTATAGTTTGAACAACACCTCTACATCGAGGTATCATCACTCCCATCACTTCTTCTTCTTCCTCTTCCTCTTCCTCCTCCTCCACAATAGACCAACAGCTTAGACAATAGACACTACCTATTGTACATTACAGAGAGGTGGGGTCCAGGTCCAGAGGGTGAAATGTTAACCTGGGTCAGTCTGGGACTCTGGAGGAGCAGCTGCACTCCTGACTGAAATGAAAACAGGCTGGAATGAGGCCTGTCAACCCTCTGATGTACAACTTGTACTGTGTGTGTGTGTGTGTGTGTGTGTGTGTGTGTGTGTGTGTGTGTGTGTGTGTGTGTGTGTGTGTGTGTGTGTGTGTGTGTGTGTGTGTGTGTGTGTGTGTGTGTGTGTGTGTGTGTGTGTGTGTGTGTGTGTGTGTGTCAGGCTTCTGCTGTATGACTTGTAATGGGATGTTTCCAAATCCCTCCTTCCACATTGCTGCTGACATGTTCAGCAACACTCACCGCCTACAGAGCTGGAGATTCTCACTGCTGCACATCTGGTAGACACACACACATACAGTCACGGATGCAGACAGAATGCACAAACCAGTTCCTCCAGGATTCTGCAATCACAAATTTTTTGGCAAAATCAACAATTCCCTGCATATTATGCAAGGTCTTGTACATTTGATCAATCACTGCACTTCTGCAATAAACAGTAAAATCATTGCAGTTTTATCACACAAAACTGACCCATCGCCGTAGTACAAATAGAGGGCTCCTAATTTCAACCAATCACAGCACATTTATCGCATAATTTGGTTCAATCAAGCCACACGTCAACAAACGTTTTCCCTCTTCAGCACACTTTCTCTACAAATTCGACAAAATCGGCAAAATATCAGAATTGTCCCAGCAAAGTCAAACATTTTTGCTCGCAAATATCACAAATAATCTCTGTGAAATCCTGGAGGGACTGACATACACACAGATACACACAGTACACACACACTGACAGAGGGGTGTGGATAAATCAAACATAAATGAATAAATCAACACCGACACACCCGGCTCTCTGTGACCACTTCCTCTTTCAGCTAAATGGGCATTCACAGCATCTAGGACCCCAAGGATCTCTATGGGCGTCCCCACAAGGCCTGTAGGGAAAGCGGTTGGTATAGTAACAAACAAGGTGGTCCTTCTCCCCTGTCTGTTCAGAAAGACCTAACTTCAAAGGTAAAAACCTGGGGCTCAATTCAACCCGTTTTGATGAAGTTCCTTGGTCCCAAAGTCCTTGGTCCCAGGCAGAAACAGTTAATCAAATCAAATCAAATGTATTTATATAGCCCTTCTTACATCAGCTGATATCTCAAAGTGCTGTACAGAAACCCAGCCTAAAACCCCAAACCGCAAGCAATGCAGGTGTAGAAGCACGGTGGCTAGGAAAAACTCCCTAGAAAGGCCAAAACCTAGGAAGAAACCTAGAGAGGAACCAGGTTATGAGGGGTGGCCAGTCCTCTTCTGGCTGTGCCAGGTGGAGATTATAACAGAACATGGCCAAGATGTTCAAATGTTCATAAATTACCAGCATGGTCAAATAATAATAATCACAGTTGTCGAGGGTGCAACAAGTCAGCACCTCAAGAGTAAATGTCAGTTGGCTCTTCATAGCCGATCATTGAGAGTATCTCTACCGCTCCTGCTGTCTCTAGCGAGTTGAAAACAGCAGGTCTGGGACAGGTAGCACGTCCAGTGAACAGGTCAGGGTTCCATAGCCGCAGGCAGAACAGTTGAAACTGGAGCAGCAGCACGGCCAGGTGGACTGGGGACAACAAGGAGTCATCATGTCAGGTAGTCCTGAGGCATGGTCCTAGGGCTCAGGTCCTCCGAGAGAGAGAAAGAAAGAAAGAGAGAAAGAGAGAATTAGAGAGAGCATACTTCAATTCACACAGGACACCAAATAAGACAGGAGAAATACTCCATATATAAAAGACTGACCCTAGCCCCCCGACACATAAACTACTGCAGCATAAATACTGGAGGCTGAGGCAGGAGGGGTCAGGAGACACTGTGGCCCCATCTGACGATACCCCCGGACAGAGCCAAACAGGAAGGACATAACCACACACACTTTGCCAAAGCACAGCCCCCACAACCAACTTACCATCCTGAGACAAGGCCGAGTATAGCCCACAAAGATCTCCGCCACAGCACAACCCAAGGGGGGGGTGCCAACCCAGACAGGAAGACCACGTCAGTGACTCAACCCACTCAAGTGATGCACCCCTCCTAGGGACGGGCATGGAAGAACACCAATAAGCCAGTGACTCAGCCCCTGTAATAGGGTTAGAGGCAGAGAATCCCAGTGGAGAGAGGGGAACCGGTCAGGCAGAGACAGCAAGGGTGGTTCATTGCTCCAGAGCCTTTCCGTTCATCTTCACACTCCTGGGCCAGACTACACTCAGTCATAGGACCCACTGAAGAGATGAGTCTTCAGTAAAGACTTAAAGGGCGAGAACAAGTCTGCATCTCTCACATGGGTAGGCAGACCATTCCGGAAAAAATTGAGCTCTATAGGAGAAAGCCCTGCCTCCAGCTGTTTGCTTAGAAATTCTAGGGACAATTAGGAGGCCTGCGTCTTGTGACCGTAGCGTACGTGTAGGTATGTACGGCAGGACCAAATCGGAAAGATAGGTAGGAGCTAGCCCATGTAATGCTTTTTAGGTTAGCAGTAAAACCTTGAAATCAGCCCTTGCCTTAACAGGAAGCCAGTGTAGGGAGGCTAGCACTGGAGTAATATGATCAAATGTTTTGGTTCTAATGGACTGGCACATCTTGGACTGGCACATCTTCAAAATTCCTTCCCATTGAAGCCGAAGCCCTAGTCTGAGTCCCAAACGGCACCCTATTCCCTATACAGTGCACTACTTTTGACCAATAGGGTTAGGATGTTAGGATGAAACGATGTTAGGATGAAACAGTCAGAGGTCACCAAGCGCAACATAGCTTCAGCGTGTAAATCAGCTAGAAAGATGTGTCGGCATCGAGTAATTGTCTCTGGCCCCCTCCCAGTTAGGGGGAGTGATGAGCTCTACAGCAGAGTCTCACAACTCAATCGCTGGTTGAAAACTGTTTTCTGCCCCTCCCAAAATATATAATTTGTAGATAATTGGCCCTCTTTCTGGGACTCACCCACAAACAGGACCAAGCCTGGCCTGTTGAGGAGTGACGGACTCCATCCTAGCTGGAGGGGTGCTCTCAACTTATCTACGAACATAGACAGGGCTCTAACTCCCCTAGCTCCACAATGAAATAGGGTGCAGGCCAGGCAGCAGGCTGTTAGCCAGCCTGCCAGCTTAGTGGAGTCTGCCACTAGCACAGTCAGTGTAGTCAGCTCAGCTATCCCCATTGAGACCGTGTCTGTGCCTCAATCTAGGTTGGGCAAAACTAAACATGGCGGTGTTCGCCTTAGCAATCTCACTAGAATAAAGACCTCTTCCATTCCTGCCATTATTGAAAGAGATCGTGATACCTCACATCTCAAAATAGGGCCACTTAATGTTAGATCCCTCACTTCCAAGGCAGTTATACTCAATGAACTAATCACTGATCATAATCTTGATGTGATTGGCCTGACTGAAACATGGCTTAAGCCTGATGAATTTACTGTGTTAAATTAGGCCTCACCTCCTGGTTACACTAGTGACCATATCATCCGCGCATCCCACAAAGGCAGAGGTGTTGCTAACATTTACGATAGCAAATTTCAATTTACAAAAAAAACCAGACGTTTTCGTCTTTTGAGCTTCTAGTCATGAAATCTATGCAGCCTACTAAATCACTTTTTCTAGCTACTGTTTACAGGCCTCCTGGGCCATATACAGCGTTCCTCACTGAGTTCCCTGAATTCCTATCGGACCTTGTAGTCATAGCAGATAATATTCACATTTTTGGAGACTTTAATATTCACATGGAAAAGTCCACAGACCCACTCCAAAAGGCTTTCGGAGCCATCATCAACTCAGTGGGTTTTGTCCAACATGTCTCCGGACCTACTCACTGCCACAGTCATACTCTGGACCTAGTTTTGTCCCATGGAATAAATGTTGTGGATTTTAATGGTTTTCCTCATAATCCGGACTATTGGACCACCATTTTATTACGTTTGCAATCGCAACAAATAATCTGCTCAGACCCCAACCAAGGAGCATCAAAAGTCGTGCTATAAATTCTCAGACAACCCAAAGATTCCTTGATGCCCTTCCAGACTCCCTCTGCCTACCCAAGGATGTCAGAGGACAAAAATCAGTTAACCATCTAACTGAGGAACTCAATTTAACCTTGCACAATACCCTAGATGCAGTTGCACCCCTTTTATACTAAAAACATTTGTCATAAGAAACTAGGTCCCTGGTATACAGAAAATAACCGAGCTCTGAAGCAAGCTTCCAAAAAATTGGAACGGAAATGGAGCCACACCAAACTGGAAGTCTTCCGACTAGCTTGGAAAGACAGTACCGTGCAGTATCGAAGAGCCCTCACTGCTGCTCGATCATCCTATTTTTCCAACTTAATTGAGGAAAATAAGAACAATCCGACATTTCTTTTTGATACTGTCGCAAAGCTAACTAAAAAGCAGCATTCCCCAAGAGAGGATGGCTTTCACTTCAGCAGTAATAAATTCATGAACTTCTTTGAGGAAAAGTTCATGATCATTTGAAAGCAAATTACGGACTCCTCTTTAAATCTGCGTATTCCTCCAAAGCTCAGTTGTCCTGAGTCTGCACAACTCTGCCAGGACCTAGGACCAAGGGAGACACTCAAGTGTTTTAGTACTATATCTCTTGACACAATGATGAAAATAATCATGGCCTCTGAACCTTCAAGCTGCATACTGGACCCTATTCCAACTAAACTACTGAAAGAGCTGCTTCCTGTGCTTGGCCCTCCTATGTTGAGCATAATAAACGACTCTCTATCCACCGGATGTGTACCAAAATCACTAAAAGTGGCAGTAATAAAGCCTCTCTTAAAAAAGCCAAACCTTGACCCAGAAAATATAAAAAAAATATTGGCCTATATCGAATCTCCCATTCCTCTCAAAAATGTTAGAAAAATCTGTTGCGCAGCAACTCACTGCCTTCCTGAAGACAAACAATGTATACAAAATGCTTCAGTCTGGTTTTAGACCCTATCATAGCACTTGTGAAGGTGGTAAATGACCTTTTAACTTCACTAGGGTAGGGGGCACTATTTTCACCTCCAGATGAAAAGCGTGCCTGAAGTTAACTGCCTGCTACTCAGGCCCAGAAGCTAGGATATGCATATAATTGGTAGATTTAGATAGAAAACACTCTAAAGTTTCCAAAACTGTTAAAATAATGTCTCTGAGTATAACAGAACTGATATGGCAGGTGAAAACCTGAGAAAAATCCATCCAGGAAGTGGGATTTGTTTTATTTTGTAGTTTTCTATTGAATGCCATTACAGTATCCATTGACTTAGGACTCAAATTGCACTTCCTATGGCTTCCACTAGATGTCAACATTCTTTAGAAATTGTTTCAGGCTTGTATTCTGAAAAATTAGGGAGTAAGACCACTTTGAATGAGTGGACCATTCAGTGTCCCTGAAGTTTATCATGCGCACGACCGAGAGCACGCCTTTCCTTTTATATTGACGCCTTTCCTTTTATATTGACGAAGCTTTTGTCCGGTTGAAATGTTATTGATTATTATGACTAAAAACAACCTGAGGATTGATTATAAACATCGTTTGACATGTTTGTACAAACTTGACTGATACTTTTCGGATTTCTTGTCTGTCTGTTGTGACTGCCTTTGAGCCTGTGGATTACTGAACAAAACGCGCAAACAAAACTGAGGTTTTTGGATATAAAGAGGGACTTTATCGAACAAAACTAACATTTATTGAGTAAATGGGAGTCTTGTGAGTGTAACCATACGAAGATCATCAAAGGTAAGTGATTCATTTTATCACTATTTCTGACTTGTGTAATTCCTCCACTTGGCTGGTAACTGTTTGTAATGATTTGTCTGCTGGGCGCTGTTCTCAGCTAATCGCATGGTATGCTTTCACCGTAAAGCCTTTTTGAAATCTGACATCGTGATTGGATTAACAAGAAGTTAATCTTTAAACCGATGTATAACACTTGTATCTTTTATGGATTTTTAGAATGAGTATTTCTGTTTTTGAATTTGGCGCTCTGCAATTTCACTGGATGTTGGCCAGGTGGGACGGTAGCGTCCCACACCCCCTAGAGAGGTTAATGGCGTCAGACCGAGGCTCTGCATCTGTCCTCGTGCTCCTAGACCTTAGTGCTGCTTTTGATACCATCGATCACCACATTCTTTTGGAGAGATTGGAAATCCAAATTGGTCTACACAGACAAGTTCTGGCCTGGTTTAGATCTTATCTGTTTGAAATATATCAGTTTGTCTCTGTGAATGGTTTGTCCTTTGACAAATCAACTGTAAATTTTGGTGTTCCTCAAGGTTCCGTTTTAGGACCACTATTGTTTTCATTATATACACTGCTCAAAAAAATAAAGGGAACACTTAAACAACACAATGTAACTCCAAGTCAATCACACTTCTGTGAAATCAAACTGTCCACTTAGGAAGCAACACTGATTGACAATAAATTTCACATGCTGTTGTGCAAATGGAATAGACAACAGGTGGAAATTATAGGCAATTAGCAAGACACCCCCAATAAAGGAGTGGTTCTGCAGGTGGGGACCACAGACCACTTCTCAGTTCCTATGCTTCCTGGCTGATGTTTTGGTCACTTTTGAATGCTGGCGGTGCTTTCACTCTAGTGGTAGCATGAGACGGAGTCTACAACCCACACAAGTGGCTCAGGTAGTGCAGCTCATCCAGGATGGCACATCAATGCGAGCTGTGGCAAGAAGGTTTGCTGTGTCTGTCAGCGTAGTGTCCAGAGCATGGAGGCGCTACCAGGAGACAGGCCAGTACATCAGGAGACGTGGAGGAGGCCGTAGGAGGGCAACAACCCAGCAGCAGGACCGCTACCTCCGCCTTTGTGCAAGGAGGAGCAGGAGAAGCACTGCCAGAGCCCTGCAAAATGACCTCCAGCAGGCCACAAATGTGCATGTGTCTGCTCAAATGGTCAGAAACAGACTCCATGAGGGTGGTATGAGGGCCCAACGTCCACAGGTGGAGGTTGTGCTTACAGCCCAACACCGTGCAGGACGTTTGGCATTTGCCAGAGAACACCAAGATTGGCAAATTCGCCACTGGCGCCCTGTGCTCTTCACAGATGAAAGCAGGTTCACACTCAGCACCTGACAGACGTGACAGAGTCTGGAGACGCCGTGGAGAACGTTCTGCTGCCTGCAACATCCTCCAGCATGACCGGTTTGGCGGTGGGTCAGTCATGGTGTGGGGTGGCATTTCTTTGGGGGGCCGCACAGCCCTCCATGTGCTCGCCAGAGGTAGCCTGACTGCCATTAGGTACCGAGATGAGATCCTCAGACCCCTTGTGAGACCATATGCTGGTGCGGTTGGCCCTGGGTTCCTCCTAATGCAAGACAATGCTAGACCTCATGTGCCTGGAGTGTGTCAGCAGTTCCTGCAAGAGGAAGGCATTGATGCTATGGACCGCCCGTTCCCCAGACCTGAATCCAATTGAGCACATCTGGGACATCATGTCTCGCTCCATCCACCAACGCCACGTTGCACCACAGACTGTCCAGGAGTTGGCGGATGCTTTAGTCCAGGTCTGGGAGGAGATCCCTCAGGAGACCATCCACCACCTCATCAGGAGCATGCCCAGGCGTTGTAGGAAGGTCATACAGGCACGTGGAGGCCACACACACTACTGAGCCTCATTTTGACTTGTTTTAAGGACATTACATCAAAGTTGGATCAGCCTGTAGTGTGGTTTTCCACTTTAATTTAGAGTGTGACTCCAAATCCAGACCTCCATGGGTTGATACATTGGATTTCCATTGATTATTTTTGTGTGATTTTGTTGTCAGCACATTCAACTATGTAAACAAAAAAGTATTTAATAAGATTATTTCTTTCATTCAGATCTAGGATGTGTTGTTTAAGTGTTCCCTTTATTTTTTTGAGCAGTATATTTTACCTCTTGGGGATGTCATTCATTTACATTACATTTACATTTACATTTAAGTCATTTAGCAGATGCTCTTATCCAGAGCGACTTACAAATTGGTGGATTCACCTTATAATATCCAGTGGAACAACCACTTTACAATAGTGCATCTAAATCTTTAGGGGGGGGGGGGGTTTAGAAGGATTACTTTATCCTATCCTAGGTATTCCTTAAAGAGGTGGGGTTTCAGGTGTCTCCGGAAGGTGGTGATTGACTCCGCTGTCCTGGCGTCGTGAGGGAGCTTGTTCCACCATTGGGGTGCCAGAGCAGCGAACAGTTTTGACTGGGCTGAGCGCGAACTGTGCTTCCTCAGAGGTAGGGAGGCGAGCAGGCCAGAGGTGGATGAACGCAGTGCCCTTGTTTGGGTGTAGGGCCTGATCAAAGCCTGAAGGTACGGAGGTGCCGTTCCCTTCACAGCTCCGTAGGCAAGCACCATGGTCTTGTAGCGGATGCGAGCTTCAACAGGAAGCCAGTGGAGAGAGCGGAGGAGCGGGGTGACGTGAGAGAACTTGGGAAGGTTGAACACCAGACGGGCTGCGGCGTTCTGGATGAGTTGTAGGGGTTTAATGGCACAGGCAGGGAGCCCAGCCAACAGCGAGTTGCAGTAATCCAGACGGGAGATGACAAGTGCCTGGATTAGGACCTGCGCCGCTTCCTGTGTGAGGCAGGGTCGTAGTCTGCGAATGTTGTAGAGCATGAACCTACAGGATCGGGTCACCGCCTCATTCGAAAACATAATGTTAACTTTCACTGCTATGCGGATGACACACAGCTGTACATTTCAATGAAACATGGTGAAGCCCCAAAATTGCCCTTGCTGGAAGCCTGTGTTTCAGACATAAGGAAGTGGATGGCTGCAAACTTTCTACTTTTAAACTCGGACAAGACAGAGATGCTTGTTCTAGTTCCCAAGAAACAAAGAGATCTTCTGTTGAATCTGACAATTCATTTTGATGGTTTTACAGTTGTCACGTTCGTCGTAAGGATGGGACCAAAACGCAGCAGGAATGTGTATACTCATCTTCTTTATTACCAAACTAAACACTTAAACAAAGACGAAAAACAGTCCTGTAAGGCACACAGCTTACATACGGAACAACTACCCACAAATCCCAATGAAAAAACACCCCTATTAAATAGGACCTTCAATTAGAGGCAACGAGGAACAGCTGCCTCCAATTGAAGGTCAACCCAATAAACTAAGCATAGAAATAGAATAACTAGACACAGACATAGAAATAGACTAACATAGGACATTACCCCAAAAACCCCGAAACACACTAAACAAACACCCCGCCACGCCCTGACCAAACTACAATAACAAACAACCCTTTTACTGGTCAGGACATGACAACAGTCGTCTCAAATAAAACTGTGAATGACCTCGGCGTTACTCTGGACCCTGATCTCTCTTTTGACGAACATATCAAGACTGTTTCAAGGACAGCTTTTTTCCATTTACGTAACATTGCAAAAATCTGAAATTTTCGGTCCAAAAATTATGCAGAAAAATTACTCCATGCTTTTGTTACTTCTAGGTTAGACTACCGCAATGCTCTACTTTCCGGCTACCTGAATAAAGCACAAAATAAACTTCAGTTAGTGCTAAATATGGCTGCTAGAATCCTGACTAGAACCCAAAAATGTGATCATATTACTCCAGTGCTAGCCTCCCTACACTGGCTTCCTGTTAAGGCAAGGGCTGATTTCAAGGTTTTACTGCTAACCTACAAAGCATTACATGGGCTTGCTCCTACCTATATTTCCGATTTGGTCCTGCCGTACATACCTACACGTACGTTACGGTCACAAGACGCAGGCCTCCTAATTGTCCCTAGAATTTCTAAGCAAACAGCTGGAGGCAGGTCTTTCTCCTATAGAGCTCCATTTCTATCTCTTCAGTAGGTCATATGATTGAGTGTAGTCTGGCCCAGTAGTGTGAAGGTGAACAGAAAGGCACTGGAGCAACGAACCGCCCTTGCTGTCTCTGCCTGGCCGGTTCCCCTTTCTCCACTGGGATTCTCTGCCTCAAACCCTATTTACAGGGGCTGAGTCACTGGCTTACTGGTGCTCTTCCATGCCATCCCTAGGAAGGGTGCGTCACTTGAGTGGGTTGAGTCACTGACGTAGTCTTCCTGTCTGGGTTGGCACCCCCCCTTGGGTCGTGCCGTGGCGGAGATCTTTGTGGGCTATACTCGGCCTTGTCTCAGGATGGTAAGTTGGTGGTTGAAGTTATCCCTCTAGTGGTGTGGGGGCTGTGCTTTGGCAAAGTGGGTGGGGTTATATCCTGCCTGTTTGGCCCTGTCCGGGGGTATCATCGGATGGGGCCACATTGTCTCCTGACCCCTCCTGTCTCAGCCGCCAGTATTTATGCTGCAGTAGTTTATGTGTCGGGGGGCTAGGGTCCGGTGTCTTGTGTGAATTTAAGTATGCTCTCTCTAATTCTCTCTTTCTCTCTCTCGGAGGACCTGAGCACTTGAACCATGCCTCAGGACTACCTGGCATGATGACTCCTTGTTGTCCCCAGTCCACCTGGCCGTGCTGCTGCTCCAGTTTCAACTGTTCGGTGGTGGTGAGTGAGTGGGAGTGAGTGAGTGAGTGAGTGAGTGAGTGAGTGAGTGAGTGAGTGAGTGAGTGAGTGAGTGAGTGAGTGAGTGAGTGAGTGAGTGAGTGAGTGAGTGAGTGAGTGAGTGAGTGAGTGAGTGAGTGAGTGAGTGAGTGAGTGAGTGAGTGAGTGAGTGAGTGAGTGAGATCTTTCTGTTATTGTATTAGAGCACATCTACTGCTGGACCAGTCAGGTGGGCAGTGGTGTGTATTCATGAATGCCAAGGGAAGCCAGGCTTCCCCCAAAAATGTATCAAGAAAAAAACATCCAAACTAATGTATCTTTAGTCTGTCTATGTTTCATAATTTTCCTTAAATTTGCAAGAGGCTGAATGTATCTCACTGGAGAAAGCATCCGAGCGAGCGAAACAGCGCCCCTCTGTACGTGTAGGGCATCTTTCTGACGTTGTCTGGTCATAAAGAGTATGACATCGTTGCTGCCTGTAGCATTGAATGCCAGTGAGCATTTGGCCTTGTCACGTCCTGGCCAGTATAAGGGTTAATTGTCATTGTAGTTTGGTCAGGACGTGGCAGAGGGTATTTGTTTTATGTGGTTCGGGGTGGTGTTTTGGTAAAAGGGCGTTTGATTTAGTATTTCCGGGTTTTTGGTTTATGGTCTATGTTTATGTTTCTGTATTTCTATGTGGAGTCTAGTGAGTGTGTTTCTATGGTTGATTAATTGGGGTTGGGACTCTCAATTGAAGGCAGGTGTTTTCTCTTTGCCTTTGATTGAGAGTCCCATATATTAGGGTGTGTTTGTATTTGTCATTTGTGGGAGATTGTTCTTTGTCTAGCATGTATGAGCCTGAGAAGACTGTCAGTATATTGTGAGGTTGTTTTTGGAAATCATTTTGAGTTAATAAATGTTCAAAATGAACAAAACCAGTTCTGCTGCATATTGGTCCTCCTTTTCCGACGACGAAAGCCGTGACAGGCCTCCCTTGATATTTTTTAAATATTAATAATAGCCAATCAGCTTTGAGCTAAACTGACTTGCTAACTTGCTTGACCATGCTGTAGGTCATGTAACTGTTTGTTACATGCAATATGCTTTGTGGACTTCACCGGACAGAGGTTGCTATCCAGTATTGTCCCGGCCTTAGGCCTATATATCACGGCCGCAAGGCATACGAACTAACGGGTTATAGAGCAAACAACGCAATTATAACAACACATAGGTTGTAATATGGATTTTTCTTCTGGCTTGGCTTCCCCTGTGATTTTATCCACGCACCACTACTGCAGGTGGGAAACCCTAGGAGAGATAAGGGGGTATGGATTATTGCTTCCATTCAGCCACAAGAGCATTAGTGAGGTCGGGCACTGATGTTGGGCGATTAGGCCTGGCTCGCAGTCGGCGTTCCAATTCATCCCAAAGATGTTCAATGGGGTTGAGGTCAGGGCTCTTGCAGGCCAGTCAAGTTCTTCCACACCGATCTTGACAAACCATTTCTGTATGGACCTCGCTTTGTGCATGGAGGAAAGGGCCTGAAACAGGAAAAGGCCTTCCCCAAACTGTTGCCACAAAGTTGGAAGCACAGAATTGTCTAGAATGGCATGATGTCCTTTCACTGGAACAAAGGGGCCTAGTCCGAACCATGAAAAACAGCCCCAGACCATTATTCCAGCTCCACCAAACTTTACAGTCCGCACTATGCATTGGGGCAGGTAGCTTTCTCCTTGCATCCACCAGACCCAGATGTGTTCTGTCGCACAGCCAGGTGGTGAAGCGTGATTCATCACTCCAGAGAACGCATTTCCACTGCACCAGAGTCCAATGGTGGCGAGATTTACACCACTCTAGCCAACCATTGGCATTGCTCACGGTGATCTTAGGCTTGTGTGTAGCTGCTCGGCCAGGGAAATCCATTTCATGAAGCTGCCGACAAACAGTTATTGTGCTGACGTTGCTTCTAGAGGCAGTATGGAACTCGGTAGTGAGTGTTGCAACCGAGGACAGACGATTTTTACGCGCTACGCACTTCAGCACTCGGCGGTCCCATTTTATGAGCTTGTGTGGCCTACCACTTTGTGGCTGAGCCGTTGTTGCTCCTAGACATTTACACTTCACAGTAACAGCAGTTACAGTTGACCAGGGCGGCTCTAGCGGGACAGAAATTTGACAAATTGACTTGTTGGAAAGGTGGCATCTTATGATAGTGCCACTTTGAAAGTCATTTAGCTCTTCAGTAAGGTCATTCTACTGCCAATGTTTGTCTATGGATATTACATGGCTGTGTGCACGATTTTATACACCTGTCAGCAACGTGTTTGGCTGAAATAGCCAAATCCACTAATTTGAAGGGTGTCCACATACTTTTGTATATATAGTGTATTTACCCAACCTCTCAGTTTTTGTCATTGGAACCATCAGGAAAGTCGATGCAATGAAAGTAAGACCATTTAAGAGAAAACCAATGATTGGAGAGGAAAATCTCCTCTGCAACTCCTAACACAATGTGTCTTTATATCTAATTCACTTTATTCCACAGAGACATCGCTATATGCCGCGACTTAACCTCAATGATGTAATGTAAACAGTTAGCGTATATATTTTTTACAGCGTGGTGGATGATGGTACTATCCTCTAGACCACCATAAAGAAATATGGACGTGTGTGTGCGTGTGCATGTGTGTGTGTGTGTGTGTGAGTGTGTGTGTGTGTGTGCTAGCTAGCTGTGTGGCTGAGGCTAAAACACTCCACTTCAGGCATTTTGCCTGGAGAGGCCCATGATTGATGTGTCTTGGAGATAATTTGAACAGGAAATGGCCGAGCTTTACCACACAGATAGTGCATTTTCATCTTCCTTGCGGACCACCAGGGCTCTCAGTCCCCTGTGGTTGGTGGGGAATCAATGGAGGCAGGAAGGAAGGAGAGGAAGGACAGGATGGTATGTATGGTTCTCCTGAGGAAAGGTAGTTAGTGAGCAGCCATAAAAAGAACAGGCATATTGGCAAAACAACATTTATTACTGGAAAAGGGCCAGTAACTTACATGGAGTTCACTAGGTACAGACGACACCTTCGACATAAAACATTTGAGATAGTTTAAATGACTGCAGAATGACATGATTTGGAATGAGTTTGAACGATTTTTAGGTGGTTGTAGATTGGAAGAGTCTTGATAGGTGTCGTCAGAGGAGGTGTTGTAGGATGGAGAGGAAGACTTTGGATGGTTGAAGCAGCATCATGCTTCTGGATGGTTAAGGAATTGTGATGGTTCTGGATGGTTAAGGCATCGTGATGGTTCTGGATGGTTAAGGCATCGTGATGGTTCTGGATGGTTAAGGCATCGTGATGGTTCTGGATGGTTAAGGCATCGTGATGGTTCTGGATGATTAAGGCATTGTGATTGTTCGGGATGGTTAAGGCATCGTGATGGTTCTGGATGGTTAAGGCATCGTGATGGTTCTGGATGGTTGAAGGCAGCGTGATGGTTCTGGATGGTTAAGGCATCGTGATAGTTCTGGGATGGTTAAGGCATCGTGATGGTTCTGGATGGTTAATGCATCGTGATGGTTCTGGATGGTTAAGGCATCGTGATGGTTCGGGATGGTTAAGGCAGCGTGATGGTTCTGGATGGTTAAGGCATCGTGATAGTTCTGGGTGGTTAAGGTATCGTGATGGTTCTGGATGGTTAAGGCATCGTGATGGTTCTGGATGGTTAAGGCATCGTGATGGTTCGGGATGGTTAAGGCATCGTGATGGTTCTGGATGGTTAGGGAATCGTGATGGATCTGGATGGTTAGGGCATCGTGATGGTTCTGGATGTTTAGGGCATCGTGATGGTTCGGGATGGATGAAGGAGCTTCTTGGTTCAGATGGTTGGTGGAGCTTGATGGTTCGAGAGGATGGTTGCTTGGTTGTCGCAGGATCGGGAAGGGGAGATGAAGACTCTGAGTGTTGGGATGGGAGTCCTGGTGGGCTCTGCTTCTTGGTGCAGAGTTGATCCCCCTTATGGATCCTGGAATGTAACAGGGAGAAGAGCAGAAGAGAAGAGACAGGAGGAGACAGGGAAGCCACTGGGCAAAAATGTGTTGAATCAATGTTGTTTCAATGTTCGGCCAGTCAGATAGGACCAGTTAGGAGTTGAACAGCCAGATTGGACCATTCAGCAGGCCAGATATGACCAGTTGGATAGTACCAGTCGGCCGGTCAGATAGGACAAGTCGGCTGGCCAGATAGTAACAGTCGGCCGGTCAGATAGGACAAATCGGTTGGCCAGATGGGACCAGCTAAAGGTGTGGGTGTGTGTGTGTACTATCTGGCCGTCCGGGCGACTGGACCCATCTTCCCGGCCGACCGGTCCCATCTGAGCTCCAAAAGTATTGGGACAGTGGCAAATGTTTTGTTGTTTTGGCTCTGTACTCCAGCACTCTGAATTTGAAATTATACATTTACAGACGCACAAATATCCTACCCCCATAATCTCTCACTATTACAATAACAGGGGAGGTTAGCATTTTGGGAGGGGTATGAACTTTCTCACTCATCATTATTCACAATTTATTCAGGATTATTTGTAATCATGGTAGCATCCACATTCATGTTGAAATGTTTAGAAACTATTTACAATAAAAGTGACTCCAAAAGGACACAATACATTATTTACCATTCATTTATATTGGACACATAATAATCTGATAGGTCCACCCGGGCGGCTGGCCAGATAGATAGGTCTGGCTAGCCAGATATTAGGTCCGGCAGGCCGGCCAGATAGGTTGGTCCAGATTTGCTCAAGTCCAGCGTCCTCTTTCCTCTTTCCTCTCTGGCCTCCTTTTGAAAAAGGTCAAAGGTAATCAAGGAGAGGCAGCGAGGAGAGGAAAAGTGGACGAAAATGTGCTAGTTTATAGAAAAAAGCATGTAGCATATTGTTTTTAATTGTTTGCAGCGGACGGAAATATATAAAATGAGAATGAGACCTATCGTGCAGGATGGAATCCCAAAATAAACGTAGCTAGTTGTGCAATACATTTTCATAGCATATAGTTTTTAATGTTTACATGCTTTTGTCCTTTGAGAAAAAACAATAGCTGATTTAAAGGGGGTGTGGGAGATTTCAAAACTCTTCCTTGAAGGTAGGATAAACATGTGCTTTTTCGCCAAAAGGAGGCTATATGGCCAATATGTCAGGGTCAGATTAGGCCTGGGCCAAAAGTTGAATAGGTTACTGGTTATGATGACATCACAAAATATGTTAGCGATCTTGGTGTTTTCCTCGTACCCTGCGGGCACGAAGGCAAGTGTGTACGGGAACAACTGGTGACAATCCACGTGGTAAGACTCCGCCTGCTCCTTCGACTTGCCCAATCCACATTCCCAAGCACCTCTGTGCAGATCTGATAGGAGGATGAGGAGAGAGAAAGGTACTATCGGTAAATTATGCAATCAATGTTTTATTTATTTTTTCTGCATTTCTGTTCTATATAAAAAAATCTATAATAATACATTTAAAAAGGATTCATTATACAAACGCTGTTTTAAATATGATATGAAAGTGACTGGTAATTCGTCAGAAACGTACATTAACAACCAAACCGACTAGACTAGACACCAGGAAAACTGAGAAACTAACAATAACTTTTTACATATTCACAAAACCAAGCCACAAAAAGAAAAAAAAATCCAGATAGGTGTATCGTGATGCTTCTGTTGCTGAATGATTGGTCTAGTGCGATGGCCAGCTCCACAGTCTTGGTCTGTTGAAGAGTCCAGATACACCATCATTTTGGCCGTGGCAGGAAAGAGAAAAACAAAGAAGAGAGTGATGAGGGATAGAGCGTCACACCTGAGAATCAGTGCCAGTGAGATACAGTTTGAGGTCTGGTGTCTGTGTGTATCACGCTACCTGTGAGGAACGTGTGTGTGTGTGTGTGTGTGTGTGTGTGTGTGTGTGTGTGTGTGTGTGTGTGTGTGTGTGTGTGTGTGTGTGTGTGTGTGTGTGTGTGTGTGTGTGTGTGTGTGTGTGTGTGTGTGTGTGTGGCCGTGCGGCCGACTGGTCCTATCTGGCCGTCCGACCGACTGGTCCTATCTGGCCGTCCGACCGACTGGTCCTATCTGGCCGTCCTGACCGACTGGTCCTATCTGGCCGCCTGACCGACTGGTCCTATCTGGCCGTCCGACCGACTGGTCCTATCTGGCCGTCCTGACCGACTGGTCCTATCTGGCCGTCCGACCGACTGGTCCTATCTGGCCGTCCAACCGACTGGTCCTATCTGGCCGCCTGACCAACTGGTCCCTTCTGGCCGGCCGGGCGATTCATCCTATCTGGCCGTCCGGCCGACTCGTCCATTCTGGCTGTCCGACTTTCATTTCTACCAATGACATTCATGTGATGACATATGGAAAACTGATTGGATTTGCAAAAAGTCATCAACTTAAGGGCATTTCATCTTTTTCACCCAACTTTTAACCTAAATCCAATGACAAGATGACATTTGTTGCTGATTTCACATTAAATTCACATTAGTTGACAACTCAACCAAATGTAAATCAAGACTAGACGTTGAACTGACGTCTGTGCCCAGTGGGAAGCTTTGTCATTTCATACAATTGAAGTGATCTAAAATACATAAGTCTTGTTTCCACAACACTAGTTCTATTCTGTATTTTGCATCCCTGTGTGACTGGATGTCCATGTATTCAGTCAAAACACAAGTAAATCACACAGGAATGCTAAGAGCAATATTTAGTGAGAATGTAGAAGAGGTTAAATCATAAAAATCAGCAGCAATATTTTTTTTTTCAATGATAACATTACATTCAAAATGGCTTCGCCTCCCAAACAGACAGGAAATAATAAATTGTGTGCAATAAAATGGCTCCACTATAACGGTGATGATTCATTTTATAAAAAGTATCCTGCAAGATAATCCCGAAGCTATAAATTCAAACTCTGTTTCCCTGGCTCGCCAACAAACTGCAAAAACAGATAAACACACCCACTCAAATGAAAGAGTAGACTAGAGGCGACTGCTTCTCTGTGCAACAATAAAAGGGTCATTGTTGTCCGTGTTACCAGAGCCACAGGTCTCAGTATAGCTCAGAGGCCATTAGGACTCCCACCAGAAGCCAACAGGAGGATCACTACTCCTCTCACTGCTCCTCTCGCCAATGTTTCAGTCTCATCCAGTCTCCTCCAGTCTCCTGCAGGCTCACAGGAAACAACTATTGGATATACAACTCTACCTCTGGGCTTTAGGATGATTTTTAACTTCCATCAAATGGCAAAACCTTGTGTGATAATATTGCCATAGTACTACAATTTTTGTCAGGTGTCATTTTTGGTCTCTATCTCTTCTTAGCGGCCGATTGGTTTTGATTTACCATAGCATATCGATCTCAGGCTCCTCTCTAACAAGGGATGGTCATTGGTAATTGGTCAGTCACACCCCAATAATACCGGCTCTCATTGGTCAGTCAGTCGCACCCTAAACAATGTTAGCTGTCACGGTGGAAGAAAAGCAGCTATACTGATCAACCTCGGAAGATCCAAGTCATAACAGACATACACAGAGTGTTGGGCTCAAATGTGTTATGTAATGTATTTCTACAGAATAACAACAGAATGGTGTTGTATAACAATCAAACCTTCACTGTACAGTCTTAGAAAAAAGGTTTCCAAAATGTTTCTTCAGTTGTCCCCATAGGAGAACCCTTTTTGGTTCCAGGTAGTAGAACCCTTTTTGGTTCCACGTAGAAGCCTTTTGGTTTCCACGGAGAACCCTCTGTGGAAAGGATCCTACATGGAACCCAAAAGGGCTCTAACTCTAACCAAAAGGGTTCTACCAAAGGGTTATTCTATGGGGACGACCGAAGAACCCTTTAAGGTTTTAGATAGCACTTTTCTTTCTAAGTGTGTATGCTTCAATTAGTCCTTTGATTTTTCTGAGTCTATGAGGAGTGTTCCTAGATTAGTAGCTACAGTAATGGTTTTGGTAGAACCTAGTCTCTGGCTGAATGTACATTTAGTGAAGGGAGAGTTTTTACAGACTACCTACCTCTCATTTTGGCTCAGCGTGAGACTCTATTATGGATAGCAATGATGGGCTTCTTGTAAAGAAACTGTTTTACCCACAGCTGGCCAGCAGACAGTCGCAACACTGATCACTGAACATAAGGCCTAGCTACATCTTCGTCAGTGTTGTTGTGATAATAGCTGCATCACCTTGGCATAGACCTTTCCTCAAGGAACAATAGTTATTTGAATTTGAAAACTGTATCTGGTCTATTCCTGGGACTTGTAACATTACTGTTGCGTTTCATTGAGCTCCTGAGAAAGTAGTTCCAGTCAGACCACCTTGGATCCATATGCCTCTGGCGATGTAGTTCGTACACGCACACACACTTTCAATCCCATGGAGGACCACAAACAACATGGAGGCTATCTCTCAAAATAGAAAATAAATAAGAAATACATTAGAAATACATTTCCAAAGGTAGAGTGAGTTTTTATGTCATTGTTGTTTTGATGACTTAACTTTTTTATACTAGGTACATTTTTCAGGCTGAGAACTGGAGGGGTTTTCAGTGCCAAGCGAAATACACAAAAAAACGATTGCCAAAGCCAACCAAACAGAACTGCTTGACGTTGTTGAAATGTTTTTACAGTGTGCTGCATAAATTGGCTAAACCTTTACATTCTCATGGAGCTGGAAAATCTCACGTCTCACAGAACATCATCTTCGGTTGTTTTTAGAGTTTTTTGTTATGGATGTTATGTTATTGTTTACATTTAGTAGTAGCAATACTTTAGAGCAGTGGTCACCAACTGGTCGATCTCCAAGGCATTCCTAGTCGATCGTCAAACATTTCTGTAAAAAAACCAACAATAAGCCTTGCGTTCCTATTTTTTTCATTCATCTCGAGTTGTTGGATGGTAGGTGCACCAGATTCAGTTCCCCTGCGCGCCGGGTAGTTGATGTGTTCCCATTTTGAACCATTTAATATGTCTGAAGGTACAAACTCTGACTTCCCGGAGGGAGAAAATCTCCACTGGCTAATCAGATTACTCAGATTACTGTGTCTTTTTTAGGGAGTAGATCAGCTTTAATATTTCAGATAGATTGTGGGTTCCATCAATGTAATTGTCTGCATCATTTCCAATCTCCAATATATTTTTTCTAAATATATAAAAATCTTCAATATATTTTTTCTAAATATATAAAAAATTTGATATATATATTTTCCTTATTATTTTCCCCTAACCCTGCCATCCCGTAATTAGAGTAAACTAATCGACAACAACTCTTAGGCTTCTACGTCCAGCTTATACATACTATATACATTTTACGGACACAGTATATTTTACAATAGTTATCTTTTGTTTGTTTTTAGTCCCATCCTTCAGCTCCACTCAACCCTCCCAACTATCTCTGAACACCATCCGGTTATGATTTCTATTTGTCATATATTTTTCAACTCTTCTGTGATGTTTCACAAAAACCTTTCTATTCTCATAGATTCTACATATTGTAAATTAAAAATAAACATTTTTGCTAAGAGTATTATTATATTATTGATTGATTGACTATGACTTTTTAAATCACTCAGCAGTGCTATTTGCAGAATTAGCTCCAGGTATATGTTGCAATTCTTCAGCCATTCCTGGACCTGCGACCAAAAACGAGCTACATATGGACAGTACAAAAACAAATGATGTAATGATTATGTCTCTTCACAGCAAAATCTGCAGTGCTGGGATCATTGTATCCCCCAAATATATAACGTTCTATTGGTTGCAATTTTGTAAAATAATTTAAATAGAAAAACTAAGTTTTGTGTATCAGTTCATAAACCATGTGTCATGGAATTGGTACATCGAAAATCTCTTCCCAACTATTTTGCAATCAATATGACACAGCTGTCAATTTTTTGGTCCTTAAATTAAACTGTATACTTTCTTATTCATCACAATTTTGTTTAGCAAATGTTGGTCTTTAATGCAGGGCCGACAGACAAGTTCCTTACTTTCTCACCCTTCCACTTGTCTCTTCCATTTTTGCGGTAATACTGCGATTAATTGGTTGTAATTTTGGGTAGAGCAGACATTTCCATATATTTTTGTTAGCTGCATGTGTGACATAACTCCACCAGTCCTATTTATGATATTAGTTACAAAGATTACATATATTTTTGGGGGCTAAAAATATAGTTTTTTTCAATTTGTGTATTTGAGTTCAACCATAATATTTGTTGTAGAATTTGTTCTGTCTTTTCTGGTGGATTAAACTGAAATTGCAACCAGCTTTCAGATTACCGTGTCTGCCGTAATGTAGCAGGTGTAAAAGAAAGCTACAACAAAGTTGAGACTGTGAGATTTCTAAATTATAAAAACATGACTAGAGAGAAAGTCAATGAATACAGTAAAGAGCTGATATTGTTATGAGTGAGTTCATGTTTACATTTTTACTCAGCATTGTCAACACTTTTTATTTAACACTTTTATAAGCCATAAAATGCGCATTCTCCCTACTTCCACTAGCACTACATCCAGCACTGCAGCTGCAATGAATGGGTAAGATAGTCTATCGATAGGCTTGCATTGTTATTATTAGCAGCTTGGGTCTTTTTAATATTGAGGAATATTTCACTTTCTCTGGTAATAGGAGTAACAAAATGAATTTGTGCATGAACAGAAATAATTTGGCGCGACTCGAGTTTCACCATCAGCTGGAACGCGGTGTCCCTTTTTGGTCAGTGTCAGTGGAGGAAAGGGAGAGTGAAGGGATGCTGCTCTCTCCCTCCACTGAGACAAACTATCAGATGCAGAATCATCAGCCCAGTAAAATTAAAAAAAAGGAAATTATTTAAATGTATGCTCACTCAGCTGTGCTTCACAATTAATACAACAACTGATCTATTACCAGTGTGATCATATAGCCTACCTCAAGTGTTTTGTTTGTTTAATGGTCTGAGATGAACAACAATGTATTGGAAGGGCAATTCAAGCAAAGCCAATATGCGGTGATAATGTTTTCGGCCTATAGCCTACTGCACAAACCTCATTACTCCAATACCGTTTTTTGTTTTTTTAAAGTTTTATTAAGTTTTATTGTTTTTCAATCAACCAACAAAACACATTCCACACTCACAGATGTGACAGATAAAAAAAAAAATATAATAATAAAAATACAAATAAACTAATATAAAAAAAATATAAAATAAATAAAATAACTAACAATAATAATAAGAATGAAAAAAATATTTACAAAATATATATATATATATATATATAAGAATAATTATTAAAAAATAAATATATATATAAAAACTTGCAGCAGCACTATCAAGGTTCATATTAGCTATTTCCAGCCTTAGCTGAGATGACGAGCAAATAATTAGTTTTTAGTTTTTACAGCACCTTACAGAACATGTATCTGCTCATTTCCCTAATCACCCCATTCACTCTGTCCAATTTGAAATATAGTTGAGTAGTGGAGACCAGAGTCTATCAAACTTGGGCTGTCTCTTGCTGAGGTCATAAGTGAGCTTTTCAAGAGGGAGAAAGTCAACAATCTGGTCAATCCACATTTTAAATGTAAGAGAAGTATTAGAGGCCCACAATAGAAGAATACATTTCTTAGCAAAGTATGTAATAGTCATGAGCAAATTTTCTCTGTCAGGATCAAGAACAAAGTCCTGCTGGGCATTAAGAAGATGGATACACGGGGTCATATCAAACTGTACATCTAGTATTTTCTGTGCAGCAGTATTTATATGCCAAAATCTGGCAATCTCTCTACAGCTCCAAAATACATGCATATAGGTTCCACTTTCAGAGGTACATCTTTTACAGTTAGAAGAAATGTCTGTTTTCATTCTATGGAGTCTCATTGGAGTGTAATAACATTTGTACAAAAATGTGTAATTAGATTCTTTCATTTTTACATTAGTAGAGGAACAGTATACCCTGTCGCAAACCTCCGCCCATAACTCATCACTGATAGTCAGACCAAGGTCCTTTTCCCAGATTATTTTCAAAGGAGTAAAGGAGGAGCCTCCTTTCTCAGAAAGGAGTCTATAGATATAGGAGATTTTGCCTTTAATGGATTGTGCTGTGACAAGAAGGGTTTCAACCTTATTCAGCTGAGTTCTAAACCTCCTCTTGGAAGTAAATGAGTGTATGACATGTCTAATTTGGAGATATAAAAAAGGGATCTTGGCACATTGAATTCACTGCAGAGCTCTTGAAAGGATTTCAGTGTAGTGGTTTTCTGATGAAATAGGTCTGAAAAGGTCCTGATTCCTAGAGTATGCCAAAGATGAAAGTTGGCATCACTCAGGGCTTTTGGCAAGTCTGGGTTGCCTACTATAGGCGAGTGAGAACATATTTGGGAGGAAATGCCCAGGTATTTCTTACAGTCCCTCCACGCTAGTAGGGTGCTGTAAATCACAAAGGTTTTGGCTATGTTGCCCACTTCACTAAAGTTATTAATGAATATAATTGAGCTTAGGGGCAATGAACCACAGGATTGGGCTTCTATCTGAATCCACGTTGACTCTTGTCTGTTTGTGATCCATGTTAGCATGTTGCGGATTTGGGCAGACCAGTAGTACAATTGAAGGGAGGGAAGGGCAAGACCACCTTTAGATTCAGGTTTCAATAGAGTGGAGAACTTGATCCTAGGTTTTTTATTGCCCCATATAAATTTGGTGAAGCTTTGGTTAGTTGTTTTGAAAAAGGAAACTGGGAGATAGCATGGGAGCATCTGAACTAAATAGTTCAGTCTAGGGAGGATGTTCATACGGATGACATTATTTCTTCCAACAAGGCTAATTGGGAGGGAGATCCAGGTTTGGAGATCGTTCTTGATTCAATCCAGGAGTGGAAGATAATTTTCCTTGAAAAGGCTATTCAGATCTGGTGTTATGAAGATCCCAAGATATTGAAACCCCTGTGTCTTCCATTGAAATGGACATAGTGTCTTCATAGAGCTGGTGAGTGTAAGATTGAGAGGACAATGGATTTGTTCAAATTTATCCTATATCCTGAAAACTTGCCACACTGAGCAATTGTGTCTAAAATGGGAGGGAGGGATTTCTCAGGGTTGGATATGTAGAGCAAGACATCATCCGCGTAAAGTGAAATCTTGTGCTGCAGAGACACCCATAATACTTGGATTGGTACTTATCAACTCTGCCAGAGGCTCTGCCCCCAACAAGTAGAGCAGGGGGGACAGCGAGCACCCTTGTCTTGTGTCCCATCCCAAAGGGAATCTGTCAGAGTTCAGTCCGTTAGTAGTCACCATGGCATTTGGATGAGAGTATAGGGACTTAATCCATTTAATAAAGTTTGGGCCCATATTGAACTTTTCTAAGACTGCGAACAGAAAGCTCCACTCCATCCTGTCGAATGCCTTCTCAGCATCCAGTGAAGCCGGCAGGACAGGGGTCTTCTGTGCGTTTACTTGATCAATAATATCAAAAAGATGGCGAATGTTATCAGAAGAGTATCTGTCTCTAATAAATCCAGTCTGGTCCGCTTTTATTATTTTGGGAAGAAGAGTGTTTAGTCTTTTGGCGAGCAATATGGTAATTATTTTGTAGTCGAAATCCAACAAGCTTATGGGCCGGAAGGACGAGCAGGATAGAGGGTCCTTGTCTTTTTTGAGCAACACTGTAATGCGAGCTGTGTGCATTGAGTCTGGGAGAACTCAGTTTTTGCAAAAATCATCCAGCATTGGCATGAAAATAGGGCTAAGCTGGGGCCAGAAAGCTTTGTAGAACTCTCTGGGGAATCCATCTGGGCCTGGGGACTAATTAGGTGGCATGGAGGTAATTGCCTCCAGGATCTCCTCAGGAGTGAAGGGGGAGATGAGATCTTCTTGGTCGGTCTCTGATAGTTTAGGTAGCGAGAATCCCTCTAGGAAGGAGTGGAGTTCTGCCTCCGTATGTTTTCTCTCAGAGGTATATAGTTTGCAGTAAAAATCATGAAAAGTTAAATTTATATGTGACCTCGTCCTCTGCTGTTCGGATAGCCATGATTGTACACTCTGACTGCTCTTTTTTTAATTGGTAAGCAAGCAATCTACTAGGCCTATTGCTATACTCATGGTATTTCTGTTTGGTAAAGAAAACCTTTTTTTTTTATCTCCCGAGTATAGTCCAAATTCAGTTTGGCTTTGGCTGCTTTAAGTTGACTCCAGGGGTTGCTGTCTGGGGATTGTTTATGTACTTTTTCACAGCATTCCAGCTCCCTCCCAAGATCTAGCCTGTGTGCTTCCATAGCTTTTTTCTTAGAGGAAGCATATGCAATTAGATGACCTCTTAGTGTGGCTTTGGCAGCGTCCCACATTGTGGCCGGAGAAACAGGAGAATCTTTGTTGTCTTGTGTGTAGTTGTCTATCCATGTAGCTACCAATGTATGGAACGCTTCGTTTGATAACACGGAGGTGTTGAATTTCCAGCTCTTTGACCTCAATGTTTTTGCAGAGGTCAAAGCGGAGGTGGACAAAGGCGTGATCTCAAAGTGCTATGGGTCCAATTGTATACATGGCTGAATTTATGAAACTCTTTGGGATAAAAATTTAAAATAAACGTGAGTAGGTGTTATGGACATTAGAGTAGTATGTATAGTCCATAGTTGAGCTATTAGTCTCTCCAGATATCTATCAGTCCCATCTCTTTAGTAAGAGAGTTCAACATCTTTGCAGATCTAGGGTTTGTGGTGGGGACTTGAGATGATTTGTCTAGGGTTGGGTTGAGGGTACAATTAAAATCTCCGGCCACCACTCCAAAGGAAGCATAATGCTCATTGAGTTTGAGTTTATTTTATTTTTACAGGGACAGTGCACATTAATCAACGTTTCAGTAAAAGTGCCGGTTTTAGCCAGCCGGCTAATTTTCAACCGCAATCCCTGGGCAGGTTATTAAAAACAATTACAATATAGACAATCATTGAACAGTGAGCACACGCAGAGTAACATAGGACAAGCAAGACATAGCATACAGACAGAGCAACATAGAACAAAAAGCAACAAGACAAAATCCATAAAAACAACAAAGTGTTTCCACACCTCACAAGCTCCAGACAACAGACAACATGGAAAGCGGCAATACACTGCTAGGGATTATGTTCACAAGTCTGACTGACCTTTAGCCATGTCTTCATGCATTTTGTGAAAGTGTGATATGTGGTGCAGTTATTTGTGTCTGATGGCAGTGTATTCCAGACATGGGAAGCTCTCACAGAGAAAGCAGATTTACTAAAGGTGCTTTTCCTTAAGGGAACTATACAGTCACCTCTCATGGCAGACCTTGTGGATCTGCTGCCATATGTTTGGGTTTTCTGTTTTACAAAAATACTGAGTGGAGGGGGAGCCAGGCCATTTAGGATCTTGAATACAAGACATGCGTCGGTGTATTGCACAAGATTTTCCCAACTCAGGAGCTCATGCTTTCTGAGGATGTAACAGTGATGATGGCTATTGGGCTTTCTATCGAGCACTTTGAGAGCCTGTTTGTAGACAGACTGAATAGGTTTTAATGTTGTATAGCAAGCTTGGGTCCAACTAGTCAAGCAGTATGTTAAGTGGGGGAGTATCATCGATTTGAAATACAGTTTTGCTACCTCTGTGGTCAAACAATTTCGTATAAATCGGAAATTAGCTAGGTTGAATTCGGTTATTTGAATTACCTTTTTCACATGCTTTTTAAAAGAGAGGTTGGAATCAAGTATGATTCCAAGGTACTTAAAATCAGATACCACCTGGAGCTTCTCCCCTGACACATTGAACAGGGTTATCATTTTTGACATGAAAGCAGGAGTATCTATGTTAGGGGCGTATATGTTTAAGATAGTAATTGGTTGCCCATACAGTGACCCAGTTATCAAAATAAATCTCCCCTCAGATATGTTTTTGTCAATTATGAATGGAACATTCTTATGGATAAGTATGGATTGTACCTCTACTGTTTGATTTGAAAGATGAGAAATACACCAGTCCCAACCAAGCTCTGCGGAGTTTGGCATGTTCAGCATCACAGAGGTGTGTCTCTTGTAATAGTGCGATATCTGCTTTTTCCTTTTTTAGAGCACCTAGTACCTTTTTCCATTTTATTGCATGACCTAGACCATGGCAGTTCCATGTCAGTAGATTTAAGGTACTAGTCATCGTCATCGAACAGTAATCGAACTTTAGTGCAAGTCATCTCTGGGTAAAGGTGGATAATAGTTACAGCTGTGTTCACATAAAAGGAAAATAAATGGTGTACATAAAATAACCATCTCTGAACACCCCAGCCGAGTTCCCAAACAACTGGACATATCCTGTTGGATCTATTACCCCCCCGCTCAGTCTCAATTCTGTGTTCCGAAAAAAACAAAAAAACGGGACCAGTTAGCAACGCACAACGTCTCCCCCTCCCTACCAAGTAAATGCCTCCGCCCCGCATTGAGTAAATGACAACGTAGCCCCCGTCCAGACCACATTAAAAGAGGGAGAAAATAAAATCAGTATCCCAGCCTACATATACCTTCCCCAAGGGACATAGGGAACCACAAGTAATAATAGCACAACAAAGAGGGAAATAAAAGTAGGCTGAAACGTTAGTAGGCCTAGGTTAAGCTATAGAGCCTATCCCTCTCAGCTAAAGAAAAATAAATATAGATTAGACGACTATAATGACATTTGGCGGGGCGGGTGGGTCTTTGGATGTTGGCTATATGTTGTCTTACCTCCTTTAGTAATAACAGTAATCGCATTTAGTCATTGGTCCATTTCTCATTGACCAGGATTGTCTTTCAAAAAACATTTTGCCTCTTCGGGATTTTTGAAGTGTCGCAGGGCTCCTTGGTGAAGAATCCTGAGCTCGTTTGGGTATTTGAATCCCCTAAAGATGCCTCGGTCAATGGAGTATTTCTTCAGCTCGTCAAACTCTCGGCGCTTTCGGCGTATTCCAGCTGACAGGTCCTGGTGTAAAGTGAGTTTGGCGTTTCCCACTGTAATGGTGTTGATTTTTGCCGCCTGTAGGACTCGTTCCTTGTCGGTGAATCTCAGGAAACGTATGGTGATTGGGCGCGGTGGTTGTCTGGCTGCTGGTGGGGGCCTCAGTGCTTGGTGGGCTCTCTCCAGTTCTATGGGCCTGTCGGTGGACAGGTGGAGCCACTCGGGAAGTTTGTCTTGCAGGTAGCGGATCAGTGGCATGTTTCCCTCTTCTTTTTTCACAATTATTCCTTCGCCCCCTGTTTTCCAGGTCCTCTGTTTTCTCTTCCAGATGCTCTATTTTCTTTTTAGCATATGCTATTGTTTCCATGGCGTCTGTCAGTAAGTTTTCCATGGATAGGATTCGCCCCTCTGCCTCGTCCAGGTGCCCCGCGTTGATGGTTATCTTGTTGTTGATGTCAGGCAAAGCATTTTCCAAGATTGTCACCTTGCCCCCTATCGCACTGAGCTGAGAGTTAATGGCATCTAATTTAATGTTGAGTCCTGTACGTTGGGATCTCAGCTCAGAAAGGATGTCTTCGACAGAGTGCGAGGTTGGTATTTGTTGGGCCTCGGATGGGAATGGGTCCTCTTGCTCCTGGCTAATGGCACTAGCTTTTTCTGAAGCTAGCTGCTTCTTGGAGGCTTTTTCCGCCGCTAGTGTTCCAGTCCGGGTAAAAATGTCGCCTTTTGTAGCCGCCATGACTTTTTGACTAAAGCTAAAGGAGTTTAAACTTGAAGTGGAGGTAAGATTAGGAATTAGGAATCTCGTTCAAGGGTCACATGATCCTTCCCCAATACTGTTTTTAATAGGTTTAATGTTGCATAGGCTTCCTTTTTTTGGCATGTTAAAAAAATAAAATCTGAACGGTAGATCTCGGCTTGTATTTTAACTCAGAAAGTGATCTCCACTCAAAAAAGGTTGGTGACTACTGCTTTAGAAAGTTCCTCCTGAGTCATCTGTCACATCTGTCTACACACATGCACACACACGCAAATGCACACACACACACACACACACACACACACACACACACACACACACACACACACACACACACACACACACACACACACACACACACACACACACACACACTTGCTTGTGTTCACATGTTGGTCTTTTCAAACAGCCCCTCCAGTTAACCATCTGTGTCTCCTCATTTAAACACACCTTATGTCAAGCTTCAGACATCTACCATAGAAAACCGAGACCATTTTTGATTCTCTTCCTCTGTTCTTCCCTTCTTTCTCTGGATGGTTTCCAATGGAACATTGATCCAGGGTGTCACACACACACACTTTGAAAGGGCCAGGCATCTCTGTAGTGCATATCCTCATTCCTCTGCACAGTGTGACGCTGTGGAGTCTGTCAGGAGACACTGCGGAGGGGAAGAGAGGAGGAGAGGAAAGGAAGACTGGAAGGGAGGAGAGGAAAGGAGAAGAAACGCTGAAGACGGCTAATCCCTGGTGCCAGCAGCCTGTTGGTTCACACACACACACACACTCACATTCACACTTATACTATGTGAAATATTATAAAGAAGTATTCTGGTCACAAAATGACACAGCAGCAAATAACATAACCCCCCTACACACACACACACACACACACACACACACACACACACAAAGTAATCACGTAGATGTGCAGAGCCAGTCTCTATGTAGTCACCAAGGCCTTAAACGGATCATGGCCTCCAATGAAGCATTGATTTGCGATCCGTTGACTAACTGGATGCCCCATCAATCACGTTATCAATGGGGTGTGAGAGGAGAGGGAGGCTGTTGGTATTTGGCACCAGAGATCCCCGCACACAGGGCGCCAACCCAAAGAGAGGCTTAAGCCCCAGGACACTCGACAAACCATTCTCTGTCATCGCAATACTTCACACTGTCTCCACCACCGGCCAGCCAAAGATATATGGTGCATATCCTGTGGATGTGGAAGTCAGAGAAGGAAAATGTAGGAGTAAGCTCTCTCTCTTTCTATCTTTTTCTCTCTCGCGTTCTTTCTCTCTCTTGTCATTCTCTCGTTCTCTCTCTCTCTCTCTCTCTCTCTCTCTCTAATGCCAGAAAACCACTCTTTCAAAACTGGAATTGGACCACAGCTTGAGACCTACAGAGGTAGGGAAGGGATTTGTTATATTATTCATCTGTACAGTAGACCATTGACAACTCTCATAACAAGTGGAAGAAAAATAAGCGGACGTATGGCAGGAGGTGGAAGTTGGAATGAGAGAAAAACGTAATGCTGCGATTAGTTGGTTGTAGAGCAGAATTTCCATATATTTTTGTTAGCTGCATGTGTGACATAACTCTACCAGTCCTATTTATGATATAATTCACAACGATTAAACTATAAAAAAAATTATCCAACATTTTTTTATTTTTATCAATTAGCATATTTGTGTATCGATAGGCTTGCATTGTTATTATTAGCAGCTTGGGTCTTTTTAATATCAAGGAAAGTTTCACTTTCTCTGGTAATAGGACATAAAATATTATTTCCACGCATAATAAAGAGATATACACTGAGTGAACAAAACATTAAGAACACCTTCCTAATATTGAGTTGTACCCCTCTGTTTTGCCATCAGAACAGCCTCAATTCATCGGGCATCAACTCTACAAGGTGTCGAAAATGTTCCACAGGGATGCTGGCCCATGTTGACGCCAATGCTTCCCACAGTTGTGTCAAGTTGGCTGGATGTCCATTGGGTGGTGGACCATTATTGATACACACGGAAAACTGTTGAACATGAAAAACCCAGCAGCGTTGCAGTTCTTGACACAAATTGGTGCGCCTGGCACCTACTAATATACCTGTTCAAAGGCACTTCAATATTTTGTCTTGCCCATTCACCCTCTGAATGGCACGCATATACAATCCATGTCTGAATTGTCTCAAGGCTTAAAAATCCTTCTTTAACCTGTCTCCTCCTCTTTATCTATACTGATTGAAGTGGATTTAACAGGCAACATCAATAAGGAATCATAGATTTCACCTGGATTCACCTGGTAAGTCTATGTCATGGAAAGAGCAGGTGTTCTTGGCGTTTTGTTCACTTAGTGATTGTATACAAATGTTTTAGTTCAAATAAATCTGTTCGGGCTTCTTGTGGTCAATTTCCAGTCTACAAATTATTGTCATTATGTTCCGGCCCCTTGACCACAAGAAAAGAAAAGAAGAAGAAAAGATCGACCCACGGCTGAATCTAGTTGATGATCCCTGATCTAGGCTGTCGAGGCTCTGTTGCAGACAGGAAACACACTGGTTGGAGAGCACACAAGGGCAGTCTAGCCTGCGGCAGTCGCAGTGGGTGAGACCACACTAAGACCATACTTCCCCGCAGGATGAGTTTTGAAACAGCAACACAAACACACACGCACTCAGGCACACGCACTCAGGCACACACACAGACACAGACACACACACACACACACGCACAAACAGCCAGGAACTTCCAGTCACAGTGAAGATTTATGAATCCCCTCACTGTCGGTGGCTCAGGCTCTCTGCAGAGAGCAGAGGGGTTTGTTCTTTAAACAATAACATCCAACCAAACCACCACAGAGGAGAGATGAAATGGAACTCTATGGGCCATATACAGTAACTCTCTGGGATGGCAGAGCAGAGCAGTGCCCAGGATTTGCTGGGCTGGCCAAATGTAGCATCTTATCACCACTGACAGTTACTTCAATAAGGGTTCCATGTGGCATTCTAGGGACATTATCAGAAGCAGATATAACAGCAAATGTATCACATTAAGTTGCCTTCATAATAACACTGTAATCACTCTAGTAATAATAATGTATTAGCATGTCGTTACACAGCATAAAGACCATGAAGACACCATTGAGGAACGGTCATATTGTGACCAATCCCATTGACCGTGACCAGGCAACACTGTACAGAACACAGACAGGCTCTAGTTTAGATCTACTGTTGTCCATGACTTTAATCAAGTCAAATCCCATTTTATTCGTCACATGTGCCGAATTCAACAGGTGTAGACCATAGAGTGAAATGCTTACTTACAAGCCCTTAACCAATGATGCAGTTTTAAGAAAATACCTACAAAATAAAAAGTTTAAAAAAAGTAAGCGATAAGAAAAACAAATAATTGAAGAGCAGCAGTAAATAACAATAGCGGGGCTATATACAGTGGGTACCGGTACAGAGTCAATGTGTCGGGGCACTGGTGTCGAGGTAATGGAGGTAATTATGTATATGCAGGTAGAGTTTTCAAAGTGGCTATGCATAGATAATAACAGAGAGTTGCAGAAGTGTAGTGGGGAGGGGAGGGGGGGTGCAAATAGTCTGGGTAGCCATTTGATTAGCTGTTCAGGAGTCTTAGGGCTTGAGGGTAGAAGCTGTTCAGAAGCCTCTTGGACCTAGCCTTGGCGCTCCGGTACCGCTTGCCGTGCGGTAGCAGAGAGAACAGTCTATGACTAGGGTGGCTGGAGTCTTTGACAATTTTTAGAACCTTCCTCTGACACCACCTGGTATAGAGGTCCTGGATGGCAGGAAGCTTGGCCCCGGTCATGTACTGGGCCGTACGCAATACCCTCTGTAGTGCCTTGCGGTCGGAGGCCGAGCAGTTGCCATACCAGGCAGTGATGCAACCCGTCAGGAGGCTCTCGATGGTGCAGCTGTAAAATCTTATGAGGATCTGAGGGTTCATGCCCAAACCTTTCAGTCTCCTGAGGGGGAATAGGTTTTGTAGTGCCCTCTTCACGACTGTCTTGGTGTGCTTGGACCATGTTAGTTTGTTGGTGGACACCAAGGAACTTGAAGCTCTCAACCTGCTCCACTACAGCCCCGTCGATGAGAATGGGGGCATGCTCGATCCTCTTTCTCCTGTAGTCCACAATCATCTCCTTTGTCTTGATCACGTTGAGGGAGAGGTTGTTGTCCTTGCACCATATGCTCAGGTCTCTGACCTCCTCCCTATAAGCTGTCTCATCGTTGTCGGTGATCAGGCCTACTACTGTTGTGTCATCAGCAAACTTAATGATGGTGTTGGAGTTGTGCCTGGCCGTGCGGTCATGAGTGAACAGAGAGTACAGGAGGGGACTGAGCACGCACCCCTGAGGGGCCCCCGTGTTGAGGATCAGCGTGGCAGATGTGTTGTTACCTAGCTTTACCACCTGGGGGCGGCCTGTCAGGAAGTCTAGGACCCAGTTGCAGAGGGAGCTGTTTAGTCCCAGGGTCCTTAGCTTAGTGGTGAGCTTTGAGGGTACTATGGTGTTGATCGCTGAGCTGTAGTCAATTAATAACATTCTCACATAGGTGTTCCTTTTGTCCAGGTGGGAAAAGGCAGTGTGGAGTGCAATAGAGATTGCATCATCTGTGGATCTGTTGGTGCGGTATGCAAATTGGAGTGGGTCTAAGGTTTCTGGGATAATGGTGTTGATGTGAGCCATGACCAGCCTTTCAAAGCATTTCATGGCTACAGACGTGAGTGCTACGGGTCGTAGTCATTTAGGTAGGTAACATTAGTATTCTTGGGCACAGGGACTATGGTGGTCTGCTTGAAATATGTTGGTATTACAGACTCAGACAGGGAGAGGTTGAAAATGTCATTGAAGACACTTGCCAGTTGGTCAGCGCATGCTCGGAGTACACGTCCTGGTAATCCATCTGGCCCAGTGGCCTTGTGAATGTTGACCTGTTTAAAGGTCTTACATCGGCTGCGGAGAGCGTGATCACAAAGTCATCCGGAACAGTTGGTGCTCTCATGCATGTTTCAGTGTTACTTGCCTCAAAGCGAGCATAGAAGTTATTTAGCTCATCTGGTAGGCTCATGTCACTGGGCAGCTCTCGACTGTGCTTCGCTTTGTTGTCTGTCTGTAATAGTTTGCAGGTCCTACCACATCCGACGAGTGTCAGAGCCGGAGTAGTATGATTCGATCTTAGTCCTGTATTGACGCTTTGCCTGTTTGATTGTTTGTCGGAGGGCATAGCGAGATTTCTTATAAGCTTCCGGGTTGGAGTCCCACTCCTTGAAAGTGGCAGCTCTATCCTTTAGCTCAGTGCGAATGTTGCCTGTAATCCATGGCTTCTGGATGGGTATGTACGTACAGTCACTGTGGGGATGACGTCCTCGGTGCACTTATCAATAAAGCCAGTGACTGATGTGGTGTACTCCTCAATGCCATCTGAAGAATCCCGGAACATATTCCAGTCTGTGCTAGCAAAACAGTCCTGTAGTTTAGTATCTGCTTCATCTGACCAGTTTTTTTTAGACCGACTCACTGGTGCTTCCTGCTTAAATTTCTGCTTGTAAGAAGGAATCAGGAGGATATAATTATGGTCAGATTTGCCAAATGGAGGGCAAGGGAGAATTTTGTACGCGTCTCTGTGTGTAGAGTAGAGATGGTCTAGAATTATTTTCCCTCTGGTTGCACATTTAACATGTTGATAGAAATTTGGTAAAACTGATTTAAGTTTCCCTGCATTAAAGTCACAGGCCACTAGGAACGCCACCTATGGATGAGCGTTTTCCTGTTTGCTTATGGCGGAATGCAACTCATTTAGTGCGGTTTTAGTGGTATGTAGACAGCTACGAAAAATACAGATGAAAATTCTCTGGGTAAGTAGTGTGGTCTACAGCTTATCATAAGAAACTCAACCTCAGGCGAGCAAAACTTTGAGACTTCCTTAGATATCATGCACCAGCTGTTGTTTACATAAATGCATAGGCCCCCGCCTCGTGTCTTACCAGAGGCTGCTGTTCTGTCTTGCCGATTGAGTGTATAACCCGTCAGCTCAATGTTTCTCTTAAGGATCCACCCCTTTTTTTCAATTTTTGCCTAAAATGGCACACCCAAATCCAACTGCCTGTAGCTCAGGCCCTGAAGCAAGGATATGCATATTCTTGGTACCATTTGAAAGGACACACTTTGAAGTTTGTGGAAATGTGAAAGGATTGTAGGAGAATATAACACAATAGATCTGGTAAAAGATAATACAAAGAAAAAACCAACCAGCAAGGCCGTATTGTATTATTCCAGCCCAGGTGCAGCCCAGGTACAATTTAGATTTTGGCCACTAGATGGCAGCAGTGTATGTGAAAAGTTTTAGACTGATCCAATGAACCATTGCCTTTCTGTTCAGCATTCTGTATCAAGACTACCCAAATATGCCTAATTAATTTATTAATAACTTTCATGTTCAAAATTGTGCACTCTCCTCAAACAATAGCATGGTATTATTTCACTGTGCAGTTAGATTAACAAGAATTTAAGCTCTCTGCCAATATCAGATATGTCTATGTCCTGGGAAATATTCTTGTTACCTCATCCAATCGCATTAGCCTACGTTAGCTCAACCGAAGGGACACCGATCCCGAAGAAGTTTTAATGTCGTCGTTCATCCACGACTCGGTGAAGCATAAAATATTACAGTTTTTAATGTCCTGTTGGTAGGATATACGTGCTTTCAGTTCGTTCCATTTATTTTCTAGCGATTGAATGTTAGCTAGCAGAATGGAGGGCAAGGGCAGATTAGCCACTCGTCGCCTGGTCCTCACAAGGCACCCTGATCTTTTGCCTCGAAATCTCTGTTTCCTTCTCCAGCAAATCACTGGGATCGGGGCCTGGTCGGGTGTCAACAGTATATCCCTCGCGTCCGACTCATTTAAGAAAAGAGTGAATGGTTCAACATGAGTGTAATGTTCAGAGTAATATTGCTGACTAAGCATTTTGAGAAGTACCACACATTTTGTTTTATTTCATTTTGTTCATGCGCTTCCTACACGATACATTCCAATTCCTCTCCTTCTCTCTGCTTCCCACCCCACTTGGCCCTCTCTCGCTCTCATTTCGCTCTCGCCCGCTCTCTCTACCTCTCTCCCTCTCCAACTTCCCCTCTCTCCCACTTTCTCTCTCTCTCCTGTTCCAGACAGTTTAACATATGCCAGATCTCTCCGGTCCAGGCAGAATTGTGTGTGGGGGTAGAGAAAGTGATGAAAGACCAGTCATAACATGTGCAGGAGACTGCCATTAGCACCTTTGGGTATTTCATTACTTTCAGTTTGAAAGGAACAGCCTTGGTTTATTATTTAATGACCAGTAATTGCTGTAGTTAATAGGGAACAAGCTCTGAGAAAGCAGAAGTAGCATAAGGATCCCTCACACACACACACACACACACACACACACACACACACACACACACACACACACACACACACACACACACACACACACAGACACACACACAGCACACACACACACACACACACACACACACACACACACACACACACACACACACACACACACACACACACACACACTGATAATCCACCAAGGTTTTGAGGACTTCTGAGCTATCTTTTAAGTCTCATTCATTATGAAAAAAAGGCTAAACTGATCCTAGATCAGTACTCCTACTCTTAGACTTTGTGAATAATCACCTAGTGTACTGGGCCCATATTCACAAAGCGTCTCAGAGTAGGAGTGTTGTTCTAGGATCAGGTCCCCCTCTTATTCATTATGTTTTAAAGGGCAGAACTGATCCTAGATCAGCACTCCTACTCTTTGACTGTGAATAATCCCCAGTGATCTGGTTACTGCTCTATCCCCTCACAGGCTGTAAAGTGCTTCAAGCTCTGTGGCCAAGAGGAAAGAGGAAAGCGCTGGTCACTCACGTTATATCCCCCATGGCATTTGTTTATAGCCCTGCACCCTCCTCTCTTCCTCTCTTTACAGCTCTCTACTTCACTCCATCCTTTATCAAACAAACACACCTGTCCAGGCTCCAGTCCTTCTGAATGCTTACTTCCCCTTCTCTTCCCTGTTCTTTTCAATCTAGCACACTGCTTAAATGTCTGTCTTCAGCAGTGTTAAAACTTCACCATCGTGTGTGTGTTAGTGTGTGTATGTGTGTGTGTGTGTGTGTGTGTGTGTGTGTGTGTGTGTGTGTGTGTGTGTGTGTGTGTGTGTGTGTGTGTGTGTGTGTGTGCACCTTTGAGCAAGGCACTTAACCCTAATTGCTCCTGTAAGTCGCTATGAATAAAAGCGTCTGTTAATTGACTAAAATTTACAACGTGTGTTTTTGGTGTGTGTGTGTGTGTGGTATGTGTGGAAAAGTGATAAAACATCAACTGGACCTCCAGGGGTATCACTGTGGTAGGAGTTCAGCCAACATGTTTTCACTGTATAGTATACCATGGTTGTGCTGTGATGAATTAAGATTTACTTGAGGGAATTCAAATCAAATTCAAATCAAATTTATTTATATAGCCCTTCGTACATCAGCTGATATCTCAAAGTGCTGTACAGAAACCCAGCCTAAAACCCCAAACAGCAAGCAATGCATGTGAAAGAAGCACGGTGGCTAGGAAAAACTCCCTAGGAAAAACTCCCTAGAAAGGCCAAAAACCTAGGAAGAAACCTAGAGAGGAACCAGGCTATGAGGGGTGGCCAGTCCTCTTCTGGCTGTGCAGGGTGGATATTATAACAGAACATGGTCAAGATGTTAAAATGTTCATAAATGACCAGCATGGTCAAATAATAATAATCATAGTAGTTGTCGAGGGTGCAACAAGCACGTCCGGTGAACAGGTCAGGGTTCCATAGCCGCAGGCAGAACAGTTGAAACTGGAGCAGCAGCACGGCCAGGTGGACTGGGGACAGCAAGGAGTCATCATACCAGGTAGTCCTGAGGCATGGTCCTAGGGCTCAGGTCCTCCGAGAGAAAGACAGAAAGAGAGAAAGAGAGAATTAGAGAGAGCATATTTAAATTCACACAGGACACCGGATAAGACAAGAGAAATACTCCAGATGTAACAGACTGACCCTAGCCCCCCGACACATAAACTACTGCAGCATAAATACTGGAGGCTGAGACAGGAGGGATCAGAAGACACTGTGGCCCCATCCGATGATACCCCTGGACAGGGCCAAACAGGCAGGAATTCAATAGATTAAAAAATATATATATGCATTGTGTTTCAGACAGGAATTTTAGACAGGACTGAAACAGACTTAGACAGGACTGATACAGCCAGACATAAACAGACAGGACTGAGACATACTCAGACAGGACTGATACAGCCAGACAGAAGCAGACAGGACTGAAACAGACTCAGACAGGACTGATACAGCCAGACAGAAACAGACAGGACTGAGACAGACTTAGACAGGACTGATACAGCCAGACAGAAACAGACAGGACTGAAACAGACTCAGACAGGACTGATACAGCCAGACAGAAACAGACAGGACTGAAACAGACTCAGACAGGACTGATACAGACAGACAGAAACAGACAGAAACAGACAGATTTTCTTTGGAGACACCCAGACAGAGTAGAGGGTTTGTCTGTCAACAACCTGCTCTCTTCCCCTTCCTTCCCTCCCTCTCTTTTCCTCTCTTCACTTCTCCTCCACTGCCCTCGCTCTGGTCTCCTGCTTTATTTAGTCCCCAGGGACCAACCACTGCCCTGCCACAAGACCCACTTCACCAAAACCCTTTTATTTAGACTCTCCTCCTTTATTTCTCTCCCTCCGTCACTCAGCCTGTGTGCCTCTCTTTCTCTAACCGCCTTGTTTAATATACACCTGGACAGTTAGTGACATGACAATGAACCATCAGCACTGTTCCTCACAGAGGTGTCATGCCCCTATTTTGAAGTGGCATTGATGGCCAATTTCAATATCATTGAGTAAGAATGTGTAAAGGAAACTGTAGAGTGGTAAACTAAAATGACCTGATGACTGCTGGGGAAAATAAAAATGGAAAATTGCTCAGCGGCTGGGACCAAGACAGACATGCTGGACTGAAAGAAGTATGGTGGAGAAATAGAGAAAAAACAGCCTTGGAAGAGCTAAGGAAGACCTTGGAAAACCCCAGAAGAAGAAAAAACATTGACATAGATCAAAAGTGCAATGTGGGTGACATCTATGTCTACGACTGTGTCATGGGTCAAGGCAATGACTCTTATGTCATTCCAAACTGGGTCTGATTCCATTTTAAAGACAATAAAAACAGCCTGTAAACCATTTTTGGTATTAACTAAACTACCACATCTATTACTATAGATGGCACTGGCCTAAAAGCCATAGCAATAGCCTGGACCCAGATCTGTTGGTGCTGTCTTGCTAGCTCCTATGGTCATTGTCACGTCAAATTGTACAAGACAGGACCAACAGATCTGGGACCAGGATACGGCAGCAACGCTTTACCACTCGGAAAGCAACCCCAGGAAGGAATAATGACTTTTGAAGAATTCTGTGATGTAAATCACAGAACAAACTGTGACAACTGTAGAGATAAACAACAGACAACAGATCTGACTCATCCTTTTGATCACCCAGAAAATCAGCTTCAAACATAAATTCCAATCCTTGTTCTACTCGTAGAGGCTTTGTGCTGATCTGGTTATCAGGCCTCGTAGATAAGAGCTTCTAGTAACCAAAAACTAAGTCTGCATTCTTCCAGACTCACCCCCCATGTCACGCCCTGACCTTAGATCCCTTTTATTCTCTATTTGGTTAGGTCAGGGTGTGACTAGCAATCTATGTTTTCTATTTCTTTGTTGGCCGGGTATGGTTCCCAATCAGAGGCAGCTGTCTATCGTTGTCTCTGATTGGGGATCATATTTAGGCAGCCTTTTTTCCACCTTTAGTTTGTGGGATCTTGTTTTTGGTAATGTGCTGTGTAGCCCTACTGAACGTTATGTTTCGTTTGTATTTGTTTTGTTTCAGTGTTCATTGAATAAAGAAAGATGTACGTCTACCACGCTGCACCTTGGTCCAATCTTTCCAACAACGAATGTAAAACCCCGTCGTTAACATCTCAACTATTTATGGTGTCTTTCTGCGAAGATGCAAGTAGGACAACCTGCCCAGTTCAAAACCCTCTCGGTTCAACATCTGGACGCTCTAAACCATCTGGAGAGCGGCAGTAAATCACGGCTTCCTTTTGTAAATCTACTAAAACGTTTGTGTGCCTTTTTTACTCCTATAGACTGGGGTTCACTAACCATCCTATTTTAGCTTGTTTAACCACAGAGAGGAGAGGAGATAACCACAGGGGAGTGGAGTAGAAAGAACCAATGCAACAAACAACATCTAATATCTGTCCGGAAAGAACTCAACATCCAGAAGAACACAGCAGCTCTAAAATCTGAGCAGCCTATTCCTGAAATGTCTTGAGTCAATAAGTATTCAACCCCTTCATAATGGCAACCTAAGTTCAGGAGCAAAAATGTGCTTAACAAGTCACATAACAAGTTGCATGGACTCTGTGTGCAATAATAGCGTTTAACATGATTTTTGAATGATTACCTCATCGCTGTACCCCAAACATGCAATTATCTGTAAGGTCCCTCAGTCGAGCAGTGAATTTCGAACACAGTTCTACCCACAAAGACCAGAGAAGTTTTTCAATGCCTCGCAAAGAAGGGCACTTATTTTGCACAATCCAGGTGTGGAAAGCTCTTACAGACTTACCCAGAAGATCTATGGCCCCAGGACACAAACACCAATCATCTCTGTGTCTCTGTTGGCCAATAATCTCCTGAAACACCATGGATGAGAGCACATGTAAATCTGGTAGCATGCTGTTCAGTCACTTCTTCTGGCAGTGGGTCAATGTGGGAGGCATTTGCTACAGGCTTTACTGCAAACCATAGAGAGATTTAGGTATATTTTTTTTCGTTTATCCATTTAACCTAACCTAATTTTTCATTCAGCATTTTGGAACGGAATGGAAATACAGTATGTTAGCACTGTCTTTTGTTTCTAACTTTATTCATATCTTTCATTTTGATGTAAGACATTTGAAGGTGGCGATTGATTGCCGGAGTTGTACATTGACACAACGATTCATTTGTCAGAACTCAAACTGTCTACCTCTGACCCGTCCATTACAGGGCATGATACCAATCTGTACTGTACATAACAGTTCAAACCAACTTCAGAACAATAGAGTAAAAAGGGAAACTGTCTCCATGAGTTGCAGCCAGCTGTTGTATGTGTGAGTGAAGACAAACTCCTTATTAAAAACACTTTCCCAAGACAGGGTCCCTCAGATGACAGGGGAAAGGGTAGGCCTCTAATGCAGGTGCATATCTCTGGCAGAGAGCCCAGGGAGGGAGGGAGGAGAGAGAGAGGGAAGGAGAGAGTGGTAGGGAGAGGGAGACGGAGGGAGGGAGAGAGAGAGCACGTGGTACAGTCTACATAGATAGGATCTTAATTTGAGCCAGTTTGCTACAGCAGGACAATAATCCTGCAGCAAATGGAATTGTGAATTATGATGTGGATTATAATTAATGGACATTTTTGTAGGAGTTGATATATTTTTCATAAGGGAAAATCAAGTCTAAAATTTCAAAGTGAAAATGACAAACTTCAGAAACCTTTTTAAACCTCATATCTACTGGAAATTCTCAGGAAAGTTATCCTGCAACAGGGTGATCAAATTAAGATCCTACATCTGTATATGGGACACAATGATGTCTCAGTGTTACTCTGATGTTGTGTAACAGTGTAGAAGACACTTCTGTCCACTCCTGACCACTGAAACCACCAACTGGGTTAGGAACGTTCTGACGGACCTCTCAGATGACACTTCTGTAGTAATCAGTCATCTTTGGGCAGATATTTTCAGCTTTATTGAAAACTTGGACAGCTTTTTAGAAGTGTATATTTTTACACAGGTTTTTATTGCAAAAGCTGTACACAAAATACTCGTAGTTCTGCACTTTATCTGTCACTGGAACATTCAAGCATTCTTGAAACAATCATCCATTGTGCAAAAGTTATAGAACAGCACTATTGTTCCAAACTTAATGACCGGCATGAGACAGTCCACAGCCCACCTCAACACCTTAGCTATGGTCAACCATTATGGAAAAAGACAGCTAGCCCCCCTAAATGAGATATTTCTTAGATGCATTCTCAGTTTCATTCACAGTGATTTTCTATAACCATATCTTCCATAACCAGTAGTCTTTCCTTCTCCTAGCCTACTGAGGGAGCTAAGCATGTTGCTCTTTCTCATTGCATGGTGACTTATTCTTTGCTGGAAAGTTCACAGTAGCCACAGCTGTAAGCCTTGGAGTCAAATAGGGGGTTAGAATGAATTCTCACTGTCTGGGAAGATGTATCAAGTCCTCGGTGGAGGAAACACACACAGCCACAAATATAAATTCTGAAGAAGACATTATAGAACATGAGAGATTAATAATAACACATACATTTTATTTTTAATACACAATATAATAATAGGTATTTGTGCTTTTCAGGACACTCAAATACACTTTTCCTACGGCAGAAGGCCTGGGAATGCCATCTATGACACTAAGATGAGGTGTGGTGTGTGTGGGCACTGGGAAATGTGTCTGTCAGTGTCAGACCCTGGGGAAATCCCAGTCACATGGGACTGTGTGTGGCAGGACGCTCTAATGTGTGTGGCAGGAGGCTCTAATGTCTCACTTGCTAATCCTGGTCTGAAACCAGTGGCAGAACCATGGAAGCTTCTGGAAGTCATTTGACTTTTCACTCTTTATAAATTGAGTTTCAGATTGATTTTCTGATCTCATTTACGGACTACCCATGACTATGGAGAGGGTGTGCAAAGAATATACATACAGTATACCAGTCAAAAGTTTGGACACACCTACTCATTCGAGGGTTTTTCTTTATTTTTACTATTTTCTACAGTACATTGTAGAATAATAGCAAAGACATCAAAACTATGAAATAACACATATGGAATCATGTAGTAACCAAAAACATGTTAAATACATTTTTATGAATTGTTCAGCAGTCTAATGGCTTGGGGCTAGAAGCTGTTGAGGAGCCTGTTGGTCCCAGACTTAGCACTCTGCACTTTTTCTACATTGTAGAATAATAGTGAAGTCATCAAAACTATGAATCATGTAGTAACCAAAAAAGTGTTAAACAAATCCAAATATATTTTATATTTGAGATTCTTCAAACTAGGGCTTGTAAGTAAGCATTTCACGGTAAAGTCTACACTTGTTGTATTCGGCGCATGTGGCAAATAAAGTTTGATTTGATGTAGAAAATAATAAAAATAAAGACAAACCCTTAAATGAGTGTGTCCAAACTTTTGACTGGTACTGTATATGTATATATATATATATATATATATATATATTTTTTTTTTTTTTTTTTTTTTTGCTCACAGTCAAGCATATAACTACATGTAAGCAATATAATCTTGAAATAATATGATGAGACATTTTTTTTCAGAAAAATATAACATTATGCTTTATAACAAAGTCAGTAAACCCTCAGAAATTGGCCGTTACGTGAAGTTGCCAAATGTTAAGGCTGATGCAGCTTCACATTAAGTCAGGTTCTGGGCTCAGGGCTTGCATGGAAAGAAAATGACAGAATTTGTTGAGCAGATGTTTGTGTTGTGTTCAAAGTGAACGATCTGGAACGTCTAAGGATGGCTGCTGTGTGTGAAGAGAAAAATGTCCAGATTCACCACATTTAAAAACAACCAAAAATTCCTTTGAGCATCCAATCACAGTCAGCTGTCATTGATTATCATATTCCTTGTGTTAGGTCCAGTAATGTATAGAAAGCTTGTTACTTCTGTCCTGAAGAAAACACTTTTTTTTGGTAGAACGAAAATACACACACACACTCACACACACACACACACACACCAATAAATGTTGTTTAATAGTTTGGAATTAAGATATTTTCCTTTATAGTCCTGCTTTATATAATACATTTTAATTTGTAGTGTTTATGGCCACTTATTAAAACTTTGTTTTATTTCAAACAACAATGACATGCTTAAATAGAGGGAGTCAGGATGTAACATAATTTATAGTGTAGTACACATTATGTAAGTTGTAATAACCTATATTTTGGTACAACTGTAAAATGTGAGCAGGTGCTACAATTCAAATTATGTTATGTCAGCTGAGATTTACGGCTGGATTTTGTTTTTTACCTTTTATTTAACTAGGCAAGTCAGAACAAATTCTTACTTACAGTACAATGACGGTCTACCCTGGCCATTTGCATACCACCCTATGTGACTCCCAATCACAGCCGGATGTGATGCAGCCTGGATTTGAACCAGGAACTGTGGTGATGCCTCTTACACTGAGATGTAGTGCCTTAGACCGCTGTGCCACTTGGGAGCCCCACTCTGTGATGTTAATTCAATCCACATTATCAAAGTATCGCGGAAGATTTGCCTTAAAATGTAAAGGTAATTTCCGATTGAGCCGACATATGCAGCGTTTACCTTCAGAACTCAGGATAAGACCTAGATGCAGACAGCTAGAGTCACATATGTTTATTGATCCAAACAGGGGGCAGGCAAAAGACAGGTCGAAGGCAGGCAGAGATCCGTAATCCAGCGTCAATAAGCTACAGAACAGCAGGAAGGCTCGGGGTCAGGACAGGCAGAGGTTCGTAAACGGGTCAGAGTCAGGCAGGTATAGAACGTCAGGCTCGGGGTCAGGGCAGGCAGAATGGTCAAAATCGGGGAAACTAGGAAACAGAGCTTGAGAAAGCAGGGAGACAGGAAAACACGCTGGTAAGACCTGACAAGACTAGACAAACTGGCAACAGAGAAACAGAGAACACAGGTATAAATACACTGAGGAAAATGAGGAAGGGTGACACCTGGAGGGGGATGGAGACAAGCACAAAGACAGGTGAAACAGATCAGGATGTGACAGTTTACCGTGAATGCGGTCTCCCCTAACGCGGGAACATTGCCTTTAAATTTAAACAGGATCTTCCGCTATACTTCTTTTCTCTTTTGTGACCAAGCTTGTTTTTGTTTCTAATACTTTTCTGATGAAAGATGAACATGTTTGTGATAACTAAGTCATTTTTAGCTAATTTAAAAGTATAATTTACATATAATATACATACTTTTATATGTCTGTATTGTTTATGATAGCATCTACTTTGGCTGCAGTATTAATATGCGTGACTGAGTCCTTTATCACTCCAGGTGTGAAGTGACAAATCAGCACCCTTACCTTCAGTTCCTGGCCCAGACAGAACCATTTCTCCATACCAGCTATTATGAAAGCGGCTCTTATGCCAATAAAAATGCCTCTAAATGCCTAAAACAGCTGTCACTCATGGTCCCCTGCCAGTTTATTGGAGGGCTTGTGGTTTCCTGCATTTCGTCATCGAATATCATCCAGCAATAATCTTGTGATTTGGAACAATTTCCTGAGCACGAATCCAATCCCTTAGTCTCACATATTCTGCTCTCTCCACTGTCACAGCTATGGTATTAGAATTAAGTGGGTTATCATTATGTTATTACACAAATTACATCATTATTGTATTAAACAGTAACGTAACTGGCAATTTGTCATGTCAATATCTGAGGAATTTTGTGATGCTGAAGAACTTCATGGTATTTGTCAGTTTGAGCCTTCAGTAGGCCTATAGTATTTATTGGTCAGAGTGCTGTTTGGTTCAGATAATTATGATAGAAAACCCAGGTAAAGAAGATACACCGTTGGCCTTAAACACCCTGGAACGCTAACCAGCCATGAAGGATGTGATGTGACCTGATCTGCGAGTTATTCCTAATTATTTAAATAAACGTACAGCAGTGGTAGATTTTTCACAGATGGCCTTTTTTTTGTATCCCAGATGAACCATGTCTTGGACCTGTCCCAAACTGTCTGTAAAAATGGTGAGAAATTAAACTCAGGCATATCCATGGTCAATGTCATTCTCAAAGCAACTCAGTCGCTGAGAAAAAGTCGAAAAAGTTCAAACTCGCTTTGAAAACGCTGATATTTCTGTATCTGCTTACATTGTGCCGCTGGAAAGCGATTCTAGATTCAAGACACGGATTCTGTCAGTCAACGTCTGGATCGCGGTGTATTAAACATATTCTGCTACCAGAGAGAAACAGAAATCACAATCTTCACTACAGTTTGGGGTATCATACTACAGTGGACATCATCTATCAACACCTACCCTATACTGAGAATGATCCGAAATCCTTTCAGTTGGAAAAGCAAAGGAGACGCTCAGATCCAATGTGGAAAAGTCTTTAGTTGACGTGTGTTGTTCTTGGCATGGAGGGTTGTAATGACAACATTACCCTTCCTGCAGAAGGAAAGCTGCTCCCGAAGGGGTCAGGTAGAAGGTTCCTTCAAGATCAGACATTACACAGTCCAGAGGTATTCCACAACAGCAGGCTGTCTACCAAACCTTCCCTTTACACTGTAATACAGAACAGTGGAGTATCATTGAAATGGAATTAGAGAAGATTGCGTTAGCTGTCTACACAATGGGCACATCAAATCCACACTGGGAGGAAATTCAATTCAAGAAATTCATCACACTGTTTAGACAGGTCTCTGAGAACTCCAGCTGGACATTTGGCTAAGCTTCACTATAAAGCCTCATGAATACGTTCCTCATTTATCCTCATTTATTCTCCAACAGCTCTGACTCACTTCCTGAAGAGTGTCTCTGTGTTCTGCTTTGATCAGGCGATGTCATATACAAACAGCTAAATCAGACCGTCGGCTAATCAAAAAACAGAGAGAGAGAAGGCAGGGTTCTGAAGTCTGATGGAGTCTGACCACAACTGAACACAAATCCACTTTGTCCCTGTTGTGTATGTGATTCTGAGGGAGCTGGAAAGCCACAAATCAGTTAAATCCAAACTTGCGGAGCTATTGGATAACCAGCTGGTGCTGTACCGTAGGAGGCTACGACTCTGCCACGGCCAAAACCAGCTGGTAGTGTACCGTAGGAGGTTACAGCTCTGCCACTGCCAAAACGCCACTCTAAAACACAAATTAGAATACACACTCATACAGAAGGCAAAGAAATGCTTACATTATTTCCAATATTCATAGATTTGTACTTATACAGATCTACTGTAGTAACATAAAAATGGTGTAATATTGTGAGAATGTTCAAGAACCTGACAATGACAAATACATTTTTTGATTGATCAGTTTTATTCACTTAAGAAACCATTATGTCCCAGATTTATATGTAATAAAATTATATATATATTTCACTCAAAAAGTAAACGTTTTAAGACTTAGTGGGAGAACAATGTAAAACCAAATGGATCAACAGTCGGGAGATGTTGACTAATATGCATCATTCAGTTATGTTGTAAGTAAATCAGAATAATAAGACTCACGGTAACAGCCTACTATTCAATTCAATTCCAAATTTTTACTTAAAGCTTAAAGCTCATTGCATGATTGTTGTATTCCAAACTGAGTAAATACAGTAGAATTTAGTCTTTGACAGTGCAAAAATCCAAGCCATTTTATCAATGCAAAGCACTTGTGGAATGTTCACAATAATATCCTATTGTATTCCCAATTTACAGTCTCAGGAGCTTGAGGCTTTGCTCACAAGCATATATTTTTTGATTTGATCTTACACATCCAGTTGATCATTCCATCCTCGTTCCATTCCTTCCTCTTCTTGCTTACCTTTACTTCTATCTTTCTTCCTCCACTCCTTTGCCAATCAACAAACACCTTCAGTCAGAACACCTGTTGTTGCTGCTTCTTGAGAGAGTATAGGCCTATGTCTTCTTTCTACTCCTGAGAGCGTAGTGAGTATGTTGGCCTCTGTATGTAACTCTGTACCTACAAATGCAACATGATCACATCAACTCACTGCAATTTTAGACGTTTGTCCAAATGGCCGCAAAATTGACCTTTGACCACTGCGTGACCTATGTGGCGGGTCAGGGTCATAAGTGAGCGTGCTCTGAGCTCTGGTCGCTGTCGTGACTGTCCTCATTACCAGGGGAACTGGAGGAGTGGTGTAATCCTCCCACCATGCCACAGTACTCTGACGGCAACAGCGTTCCCTTCTTCGCATTTACAAGTTGTTTTTCCCGGGCCGCTGCCCCCTGTTGACCTCCTTTAACACGCTTCCACTTCATCCGCCTGTTCTGGAACCACACCTTCACCTGGAGGAGAGGAGACCAATTGGTTTACAGAGAAATTAGTGGAAGTTATACGACAGGGGGGTCCAACTCAATACCTGGGGGACCACAGTGACTGCTAATTTCAGCTCTTTCCTTTGGTGTCTGATTTAGACACTCGTAGGGAGGAAGGAAAACATGCAGATGCTGTGGCTCTCAAGGACTGGAGTTTGACACTTGGATCGTTTGCAGGAAAGTGAGTGGATCATAGCCCTTCCCAATAACAAGGGCAATGTTAGCCAAGGTTTTAGAAAATGTATTTAGGGTAGTAATAATGACCACATGAAGAAAACATCAACAACTTTTCATTGCACAACGTTTAACTGGAGTCTTAAGGCCTTGTTGTGAGAGAGTGGAGATGGAGTGTGAGGGTCTGAGTGTGAGGAGTGTGAGGGTCTGAGGTAACTCGATGCCACTGTGGGTGCATTGGTTGTGGGGTTCTGGAGACTGAGTTCTTGGCATGTAGACCCGTCTGTAAAACCCTAGCGTCCTCCCACCTCTTCCCCCCATCCCTCAGTAAAACCCTAACATCCCACTGTGTGTTAGGAAACTCAATGTCCTGAATCTGTTCGCGTGAACCCTCCTCTATCAGTGTATGTGACTGGGAGATTTACGGCCTCAGTGAAACAGACCTCTGCCAGCACAGCTGAGCACACACACACACACGCCTGCACACACACACACACACACACACCACAGGAGTGTGCAACCCAGCTCCCCCACCTCTCATTTCACGCACATACACACACACACTTCTCCCGACACACCAGCTCCCCCCACACACCCTCTCTAGCTGCCCCACCTCCGTCGTCACACGGCATGATCTTATGTAAACCCCGAGAGATACCTAATTTACCGGAGCTGGCAGCCGAGAGCCAGATTATTATCTACAAGATCATTAGTCGCAGTCGCGCACCATTTGAGTCTGGGATCCCCTGTTGCCGTCGACGGGGTACTTTGGGTCATTTTTAACTCACTGTGTACGATGTATGATTCACAGGGTGACACTGAACCCTGGGTGTACGTTGTGGGTAGCGCTTGATGACACTGAACCCTTTGTGTATGTTGTAGGTAGCGTACGGAGATACAGATCTTAATTTGATCACTCTTTTGTTGCTGAGAATTTTTCCACACATCATTCGTTTATTCAAGGTTTAAAAGGCTTTAAAATGCTACAGTTTGTAATTTCAGACTTGATTTGCAGTAACGAAATTGTCATCAATCCCTACAAAAAATGTCCATTAATTATAATCAACATAATAATTCACAATTCCTGTTGCTGCAGGATTATTTTCCTAATGTAGCAAACTGGCTCAAATGAAGATCCTGTATCTGGAGTAAGCCCATGGTGTTTATAATATGAATAACGCTGGGTGACAGTGAACTGAGCAGGCGACTGGCAGCCACGTTGGACTTCGTGGTTAGTGTTGACTGTTGAGGCGTCTTATTTCGACATGGCCAGGTATGTGCTGATCCTGCCTCGGATCTTGTTCCTGACTCCACAGATCCTTCAGTATTCGCGGCTCCTCTTTGTGATGATAAAGCTGCTGCCTAAAACGGCCCGATCGGATCGGGACCGAGCGAAGACCCGCCCCCCCTTCTCCCATCCCGTCACCTACTGCCCTTGTGTCATCCATCCCCAAACCCCCCTGACGCCTCTACACCACCCTACCCCTTCCTGTTGGCCCTCCCCCTGCCTCACAAACTGCAACCCCCTCCAACAAGCCCCTGATCCCCCCCCGACCCCCCTCTTATCCACCGTCCGAGCGACCTGCTTTCTCACAGGAGCCCTATGCTCCTCTGTAGGATTTATTTTAGGCATTGTAGCCTGCCACTCACAGGCCCAAGATAGGAGTTAAGTTTACAGAGTAAACACACGCATGTGTGGCTAATTTTCTAATAAACAGGCTTATAAGCGTCAACCGCCTCGTAAAAGTCCTCTGTAAGTTGTTGTTACACACAACCACACACACAATCCTCTGCCACTGTATACGCCCTTGGGTGCAGTCCTAATTGTGCAATAAGTAATTCGTAAGTTGTTACCTGAGACGGTTGTTACACACATACATACACACACACACACATACACACACACACACACACAACCACACACACACATTCACAAGGTTCAGTTGCGAGACAAGACCTCCAGGGGTATGAGGGGCCCTTGGGCTGAGGCCCGATTTGTACAATCATTGTTAGTAAAGCTATACAGTAGTTAACAGCAGGATCAGGGGGATAGAAGCTGCACTGTAAGATAATAGCCAGAAGGATGTTAGACTGGGTTTAACATCCAGGGTCAACCCTCACACACACACGCACACACACACACACACACACACACACACACACACACACACACACACACACACACACACACACACACACACACACACACACACACACACACACACACACACACATCCAGATTTATGGGCCCTGTATTGGGATTGTGTGGAGAAGAGAGGAGAAGATAGGAAAAGAGAGGAGAGGCAGTCAATATGAGTAGGAGTGGGGAGGGATGATGAGGGACAGGGCTCCTAGCAGGAAGGACCTAACTCCTGGGTGGGTTGTTGCCTGGCTGCCTGGGCCTGGCTGCCTGGGCCTGGCTGCCTGGGCCTGGCTGCCTGGGACTGGCTGCCTGGGCCTGGCTGCCTGGGCCTGGCTGCAACCAAGACACTCTGATTGGATTTAGACAACAGATGATGAGTTCCAAAAGCCCTTATGGGTGTGCTGAGTGTGGAGGTTCATTTGGTTGAGCGCATCATTTTAAACAGTTTTATGCAGGCAAGCTTTTCAGATCAAGGCAGATTAGGCATAAATTATTCATTAAATAAGAATGTTTTTCAATTAAAAGTTGACCTCTTTTCATCGAAAATATAGCATAGAATAGAATAAGGAGCTTTTTCACTGCCATACATTAAGGGGAGATTAAAGCTATACACTCCTAGACTCCTAGAACACCTTGAATGGATGTTCTGCGTTGAGCATAGTGTGTGGAAAACTGTCGCTTAATGTCCAGTGTATTTCCTATTGGTGTTGGAAGGGAATTAGAGAAACATCTGGTCTCTGACACATGCCATCAGACTGTCCCTGCACACCCACAGACACACAGACACACAGACACACAGACACACACACACACACACACACACACACACACACACACACACACACACACACACACACACACACACACACACACACACACACACACACACACACACACACACACACACACACACACACACACACACACACACTGCACAGATACTGTGCATCAAAGAGCCTCAGTGGTTTGGTTTGGAAGTGATTACATTCAGTGCATTAGCATGACATGTCCAAGTGTTTGCTAATGTCAAAACATACAGGGTTTTTCATCCCGAGGCCTGTGTAGTTTTTAACAGAATCCATATCAACTGCCGTTAGCTGCCATTTCAGTGTTAGCTTCACTGTGACTCTTCGAATACAAGTGTCTGAGTTATTAGTGTAATTACAGTATTAATCCTCTAACTGCGATTCCTTTAGTTATTTTGTTCACACATGAGCTGCCAATTTTCTGATTTATTTGATCATCAAAGGCAGAAATTAACTGCATTATGTTTTGCTATTAGATAACAAGCCAATGTTATGACTAATGAACTTGTTTTTTTAGCATGACAACAGGTAATATACTTTTTAACATGTAATTTTTTTCTCTCACTTTTGACATGCAATTTACATTGCATTTTTTCATGTGCAGGTAACGTACTTGTCTTTCTGTGAGGTCGAGGTTGACTGCTATCTCATATCGCCTAAGTCTCGTCAGGTAGTTGTGGTGCGCAAACTCTGACTCCAGTTCCCGGATCTGTTCCTTGGTGAACGCTGTCCTCTCCTTCCTGGGCTTGCTGTTCACGTCAGACTTATAGCTCCCGTCCTGGGAATCTAAAATGAAAAACAGAACTTCTTCTAGACACAGTTGAGTCGCCAAAAAAGAAAGGAGAATAAAAGGCGTGAAAAAAAGAAGGGATTGTGTGATAAACTGCAGGGCTGAAACACAAACTAAAAGCTAAACAATTATCAGTGCCAATCACCTTTTATTATGGGGATATTGGTCATGCACACTATAGTGTCTTCCTGGGGGAGGGGCTGCATGAGAAGTGCCAGGCAGGGAGTACTGTCCCAGAGCCCAGCTCACTCAGGCAACTTCCATATGTTCTTTCTCCGAAACAGACTCACTCATCTTCGCTCCCTCCTTAGAGCATAGAAAGAAACAGACTGATATCTCTGAAATACCATTAAGTTGTAACACATTCTTACTGTATGTGAACATTTCACAAATCAATTTACCATAGCCTCATTTCTTTGAAACCTAGGCGACACAGAGAATATGTCCTATAACAATCATTTGTTTAACTGGAAAGCTGGTGAAATTGTCTCGGCCTCTCTCCAGTACTTTATCACTTCTTTTAAATAGAAGTTTTATCCAAAAGGAGAGGTAATAATTGATGCTAGCCAACTCAACACTGTAGCTCTATTGTTCAAAGACAAAAGTGATTCCTAGAGCTCATCTCTGGTGGATCTGAGGGTAGATGAAGCTGAGGTCCATCAGGGGTGGGGTAATATGAAGTGGTAATGTACACTACTGTTCAAAAGTTTGGGGTCACTTATACATTTGCCTTGTTTTTGAAAGAATATTTTAAAAAATTGTCCATTAAAATAACATCAAATTGATCAGAAATACAGTGTAGCCATTGTTAATGTTGTAAATGACTATTGTAGCTGAAAACGGCTGATTTTTTATGGAAAATCTACATAGGCGTACAGAGGCCCATTATCAGCAACCATCACTCCTGTGTTCCAATTGCATGATGTGTTCGCTAATCCAAGTTTATCATTTTAAAAGGCTAATTGATCATTAGAAAACCCTTTTGCAATTACACTAGCACACCTGAAAACTGTTGTCCTGATTAAAGAAGCAATAAAACTTCTTTAGACTAGTTGAGTATCTGGAGCATCAGCATTTGTGGGTTGAATTACAGGCTCAAAATGGTCAGAAATAAAGAACTTTCTTCTACTCGTGTCTATTCTTGTTCTGAGAAATGAAGGCTATTCCATTAGAGAAATTGCCAATGAACTGACCCCATAACAATTAGGTTCATGCTGCCTCTGCTATGTGGGGTGTGTAGTAGCGTGATAATGTGATGTGGTAATGTGGGACAGTAGGGTGTGGACCTCCCGGTTATCACCTAGTAGGCTGAACAATAGACCGATAGATACACAGATCAGCTGAGCACCAACCACGGGCCTAGACATAAAATGGAGCACAGTCTGAAAACGTACACCAGCCCAATCTACATGGCTAAAGCAATTCAGAAGATGACAGGGATGAGAGTGTTGTGTGTGTGATTCGTTGTATATTTGATTGAAATTAAGTAGACTTTAGAAAGACTTTCCAGATTGTAATTCCTTTTGATCCAATTGCCTGTATTTAATCCAGATTGCTCAATTGGAGTCTGAAAAGGGTACATTATTAATGAAATCCTTTAAAATATATTTTCCCTTATAGATGTGGCTTAAAATTCGGTGAACATCAATGGATTTCTCTAAACATCACACTTCAGGGCGTCAAATGCATTGAGTTGTAATTTAGTCCACGCCACACAAAACCAGCTGACATTTTCTTAGTTCAACTGTAAATGTTGGATGTGTTGGATGTGTTGACAAAGCAAATAGTGGCAGGGAAGAGTCTGTCTCTCTGCCACATCACACAGTCACAGCACAGCTTGTACCCTCTATTCGTGGCACCTCCATTTGTAAAAACAGAATATGGGACAAAGAGGTTTCTGGAAATAAGTTTTCAAACAAATTGTCTTTCACACAGTTTGGGGATTATATTTAATTTGAAACAATTGTTTAATGGTTTATACCGTACAATATATTGCAATACTCCTTTAATATTCCTACAAAATTATTCTACAATACATTTTTTACTTTTGTTTTGCATTCTTTGTTATTTATCAAGGTGAATTTCACCTATTATTTCACTATTGCCACATCATTGTTATACCATTGCCTCATCAGAAACAGAAACTTACAGAAAGCTCATGTTGCCTTTTGTAATGTGCCAGGGAAAATAAGGAAATGTGATTTGTGTTAGAGGTGTTCCAAAAGTCCATGGCAGCTCCTGGGTTATGCTTCAGACTTCTACTACCTGTCAATCAGAATTGCACCCTGGTGTAAAACTGACCTGAGAGATGGAAAGTGAAGGAGGAAAGTTAACTACTGGGCACAATAGCACGTGTGCCTGCTGGGAAAATAACACAGATACATGCAAATCAAATTTGCCCATCCTATCAGTGCCCCAATAAAACGTGTTGGTGCACGACGCCACTGGAAGCAGATGTCAGTGAAATGGCTTCTGGATATGGAGAGCAGTCCTCTTGTCGTGACCCTACGCTGATGTCCTGAATCAGCCCTTGTGTTTGCATGTAGCCACCAGGAAGTACAGCCACTGTGCTAGTAACTTATTAAGGACTTGATGTGTCTAGTCTCCAGCACGTATATGGATGGAGCTTGTATTATTATGGTGTCTGTCGATAATAATGACGACTACAGCCATATACAGCCATATTAGGTCTAGTGCTGTGCCCTGAATGACGAGTCCAACGCATTTAGCCATCGGCCATTTTGAGACTCCACCCAGGGTCCAGATCAGTTTGTCCCTTACAACCTCAGCGTTCTCGAAGGCAACACAGTCGTTCAGTGGACAGGGTGTAAAATTATATCACCGACTTATGTATACACTCACACGTGCCACTGACTGTGCTCATCTCAAAATAGCTGTTTAACAAATGTGGAAATGGGACCTAATATAAACCTTTTTTTATTATGTAACTCTTCACTGCACAAAAATGAGAATTTCTGTTTCTAATGGGCAATAAAGTTATATTGTATTCCATTCCATTCCGTTCCGTTCCATTCCATTCTATCATCCATATTGCAGTGATATCCAAAAGTAGTATGGATGAATTCTCCACTAAGATTATAAGCCTGCTTTTGCGCACAGCTGTTGCGGCTAATGCTATAGGTACATACATTCTACAGCCATAAATAGTACGTAGGTTTAAGCCTATCAACAAGCCCAGGTGTGGCCGTTCTAACAGTTTAAAAGGTGGCTTCACAGAAATAACACCGGTAGGCCATTAATACCCTGGAGGAAAATGTCATTGTTGATTATCCCTGGGAGCCTGAAGGGAGAGACAAAGAAAAACTTGGCTGTCCCAGGCTATAACCTTTAACATTGGTTTGAGGGCAGTTGAGATTGGAGAACGTTAAAGGAGAAACAGGTAAATAGTCTAATTAGAATGGTAGATTGAGGTAAAAGTGAGACAATCCATCTGTGTAAATATTGCAAATGACAGAGGTAAATCATTACTCTGATTACAGTATCACTGAGGGAGTATCTTAATATCTGTTGTTGAGACAAACGGAAAGGCAATGGATCTAATGCTTCACATACTGCAAATCTGTAATGTATCTCACTAGCTCATGTCTTTATATAACATTGTCAATAGAATAGTATGACTATTGGCCTTAGCATTTCTAAAGATAATTTAAGCTTTTTTTAGTCCAATGGTTTAATTGAATTTTGATGATCATTTTGCTTCCCAAAAATATTTCCTTAATAGATTAATTCATTTAATATACGTTGTTCTACTGAAAAGAAAACAAAATTATGTTATGAGAATAATTGTATTAATTGCATTTGGGTGAAATGAAGTACAAGATCATATTTGAGGTTTACGGCCTTGCTGCCTAGGGTTTCACACAATAAGATGTTGTTTCTAAGAAGCGCTTGCCTGCATTTATTTTAAATATGAATTATCAAATAAAGTTAGCCTAATTCTACCTCGTTAATTTGTAAATATGAATTCGCAAATAAAGTTAGCCTAATTCTACATCGTTAATTTGTAAAAACTAATTCCAGAGATGAACGAATGTCAATACAGTATGGAAAACAGTTGTGATAAACTAATATAAGACAATCAATGTATGAAGATAATATAAGATCTGTAAAGAAGCTATAACATAAGGTCTTATAATACTGAAATGTTTTCCCGGTATGTTAGTACAGTTAAGTGTTAAATTACAGCTAACTTTTGTGCAGTAGCTACTAATTGAAATTAATAAATTACATTTGCAATTAGACAATTAAGAAAACAAAATTATATTTAACATTAAACTATGAGCATCAAGCAGTCGGTAATCAAATAAGACATCAGTTTTAATCATCAGAACTAAGTCTATTTCAAATAACCCTGAAGTTGAATATTTATACCACAAAAGTATTGACATATGACCATCAATATTATCCGGACAACTACTGTAAAAACAAGGCCCAAATGCTCAAACAACAAGCCTAATAGTAAGTGAGGTTAAAACTAAGAATTTACTTTCAAACTAAAAAGTATGCGCTGAACTCTTTTGTCATTGCTTAACTTCTTATGAGGTTCTCCAATGTAGGATCATTGACACATACAACTACAGTGCATTCAGTGATCACGGAAACATTAGCCAATTAATAAAAATGCAACAAATAGATGTTTTATTACTGTATCACACACTGTTCTCTGCTGTTTCAACATCTGTGGAGCTGACACAGAGATGGTGAAATCCCAATATGAGAATAGACAAACCAAACACTTCAAATCATTATACTCCCTCGCTATGTGATGAAAACTCCTCAGTGAGTTTTGAGAGAAACTACCAAAACTTTGATACTGAAGTCAAAGCTAAGAGAAGAGGAGAGGAGAGAATAATGTCCTCATTGTCCTCATCTTACCTGAGCTGTGCAAGTCATCTTTCCCTTTACTGTTGCGTCTCTGTTCCGTCTCGTCCGGGGACATCGTCTGTCGTCCAAAGTCCCCAGGAACACACGACACACCTGTGGGGTCACTACTACCTCCTAGACCGGGGTTGGTGTGGAATCCACACAGTTCTGAGACTTGACTGTCCGGAGGAGGCAGGCAGAGGCTATGTCTGGTGTTGGGTGAGGGAATCTGGGGGACATGCCAGGGGGTCTGGTGGGCCTGGTGCTGTGAGTGGTGGGGGTGCTGCTGATGCTGATGGAGGTGTCCTCCACGATGGTGGTGTTGCTGCCCTCCGTACGCCTCCTCCCCACCAGGTCCAGGGTACCCCCCACAGGGGGGCGAGGAGTCGGGCAGGTTGGAGTAGGAAATGTGGTCGGAGCGTCCGTGCAGCACCAGCGGGGACTGGGTAAAGGCAGGGTGGGGGTGCAGGCCCTGGGCCGGGGCGTGGGGGCTACGGAGGCACCCAAACAGGGAGTGATCCATCACGGTGCTCCACGAGATCCACCCGAAAGACGAACTCCCCTAAGTCCACCACACACACAACCACCAAAACTTCCAGGAACGACCAGACACTAATAGAGACCACAAGACAGAGAGAGAGTAGAGCGGACTGAAGCCAGTCGATGGAGGTGGGCGGACGCAGCGCCTCAAATCAGGGCTCTCCTCCACGGCTCTCTCACCTCGCACCTCCGTGTGCCCCGCGTTAGTTCCCAGGGACAGAGATCGAAGCAGGCTGAAGGAAGGCAGAGCTCGCAGTGTTGAAAGGTAAGGCCTCCTGTAATCCTGAGCATGCAGCCTGTTGCCAGGCGCAGCGCGGGTAAACACTGACTGTGCTGAGATGGTAGACGGAGAGGAAAGACGGAGGAGAGGAGAGACGGAGGAGAAGAGAGACGGCTGAGGCCAGAGTGGTTCCAGGGAGAAGGTGGTTCCAGGGAAGTTGGGAGAGAGAGAGGAAGGGAGGGAGGGAGGAGGCCGAGGAGGGGGGATGTTATATATAGGACGTAACGTGAGAGGGAGGCCGGGTCACTGGCTCACTGCTAGGCTACAGACCACATGTATAGGATCTTCCTCCAAAACGCAACGCACAATCAATCTGAACCATTCCAATGGACTAAGGAAAAGTGGGCAATTTATTTTGAAACCACCCGACCCCCATATATACACTTTCTTAGAAGTGCAGTGTTGAGTCATACTTCAGGGGGTTGGATATGGGGGTTCGGGGGTTCAACACCCCAACATTATCTGCTGTTTGTGTGTTTACTGCAATAGGGGCTGATGCATTGCATTTAGGTGTGTAAGTGGTTAGAAAATAGGTTTTCTGTATGTGGCCCTGTACTTGACTGATTAATATAAACCTTTTTATCAGAATCAACAAATCTGTGTATTAACATTTTTATTTATTTATTTATTTCACCTTTATTTAACCAGGTAGGCAAGTTGAGAACAAGTTCTCATTTACAATTGCAACCTGGCCAAGATAAAGCAAGCAGTTTGACACATACAACAACACAGAGTTACACATGGAGTAAAACAAACATACAGTCAATAATATAGTAGAAAAATAAGTCTCTATACAAAGTGAGCAAATGAGGTGAGATAAGGGAGGTAAAGGCAAAAAAGGCCATGGTGGCGAAGTAAATACAATATAGCAAGTAAAACACTGGAATGGTAGATTTGCAGTAGAAGAAAGTGCAAAGTAGAAATAGAAATAATGGGATGCAAAGGAGCAAAATAAATAAATAAATAAATAAATACAGTAGGGGAAGAGGTAGTTGTTTGGGCTAAATTATAGATGGGCTATGTACAGGTGCAGTAATCTGTGAGCTGCTCTGACAGCTGGTGCTTAAAGCTAGTGAGGGAGATAATTGTTTCCAGTTTTAGAGATTTTTGTAGTTCGTTTCAGTCATTGGCAGCAGAGAACTGGAAGGAGAGGCGGCCGAAGGAGGAATTGGCTTTGGGGGTGACCAGAGAGATATACCTGCTGGAGCGCGTGCTACAGGTGGGTGCTGCTATGGTGACCAGCGAGCTGAGATAAGGGGGAACTTTACCTAGCAGGGTCTTGTAGATGACCTGGAGCCAGTGGGTTTGGCGACGAGTATGAAGCGAGGGCCAGCCAACGAGAGCGTACAGGTCGCAGTGGTGGGTAGTATATGGGACTTTGGTGACAAAACGGATGGCACTGTGATAGACTGCATCCAATTTAATGAGTAGGGTATTGGAGGCTATTTTGTAAATGACATCGCCGAAGTCGAGGATCGGTAGGATGGTCAGTTGGGAGAGCATGGTGTTTGCAATGCCAGGGTTGTGGGTTCGATTCCCATGAGGGACCAGTACGGAGAAGAAAAAAAAAATGAAATGTATGTATTCACTACTGTAAGTCGCTCTGGATAAGAGCGTCTGCTAAATGACTAAAATGTAAAATGTAAAATGTCAGTTTTACGAGGGTATGTTTGGCAGCATGAGTGAAAGATGCTTTGTTGCGAAATAGGAAGCCAATTCTAGATTTAACTTTGGATTGGAGATGTTTGATGTGAGTCTGGAAGGAGAGTTTACAGTCTAACCAGACACCTAGGTATTTGTAGTTGTCTACATATTCTAAGTCAGAACCATCCAGAGTAGTGATGATGGACGGGCGGGCAGGTGCAGGCAACGATCGGTTGAAAAGCATGCATTTAGTTTTACTTGTATTTAAGAGCAGTTGGAGGCCATGGAAGGAGAGTTGTATGGCATTGAAGCTCGTCTGGAGGGTTGTTAACACAGTGTCCAAAGAAGGGCCAGAAGTATACAGAATGGTGTCGTCTGCGTAGAGGTGGATCAGAGACTCACCAGCAGCAAGAGCGACATCATTGATGTATACAGAGAAAAGAGTCGGCGCAAGAATTGAACCCTGTGGCACCCCCATAGAGACTGCCAGAGGCCCGGACAACAGGCCCTCCGATTTGACACACTGAACTCTATCAGAGAAGTAGTTGGTGAACCAGGTGAGGCAATCATTTGAGGAACCAAGGCTGTTGAGTCTGCCAATGAGGATGTGGTGATTGACAGAGTCGAAAGCCTTTGCCAGGTCAATGAATACGGCTGCACAGTATTGTTTCTTACCGATGGCGGTTAAGATATCGTTTAGGACCTTGAGCGTGGCTGAGGTGCACTCCTGACCAGCTCTGAAACCAGATTGCATAGCGGAGAAGGTGCGGTGTGATTCGAAATGGTCAGTAATCTGTTTGTTGACTTGGCTTTCGAAGACTTTAGAGAAAATATAATATAAACTTTTTTATCAGAATCAACAAATCTGTGTATTAACATTACCCCCTACCTCCCCAGCCCCCCCCCCCCCCCTACTACCCTCCCCCTCATACACACACACACACACACACACAAACACACACACACACACACACATACACACAAACACACTCCTAAGCATTTAAACCCTAGTACTTTAACATCAACGTGTCATTCTTTAAATGTATTTTCATGTTTCCAGCCTTAATTCAATTCTATGCCTTTAAATGTTTTTCATTTACTGTCAAAATAGCACTTTGATCTGCGTGTTTTCTGCCAATAGAAAAAAACTCACATTCACATAACTTCATTGCAATACAATACAGTAACAAAAACAAATGATGGAAAATTATAGGGGTGTTGTTGAAACGCAATAGTGAGAAAAACTAATTTAGCACAATGAAATGACTGTTATTGTTAGTCAAAGTGATTCATTTGGCGGTTGTTTTAACCAGCTTTTCATTTCCAATTGTATATGAAAAAATGACCACAAGGAAAAATGCCTTTGGTATCAAGTGATAATATCCATATATTCCCAAGGCGGTGGCTTTGTAGCAGTGGGAATATAACAGAGGAGATGTGTGAAGAAAACGTCAAGAACAAGGAGATCAAATGTTAAAATGGAAATAAGAGACTTTGATACCAGTGTCTTGTCATAGCTATTATAGCTATAGTGCACTATGTGATTCTTAGAAAGGTTATATATTTCAGTGCCCAGTTCTCAGTATTATGTGATTCATAATTTCAAGCAGATTTGTTTTTCCTTCTTACCATTTCATCAAATGAATTTCTACATAATGAATACTATAACATAACTAGCACTTTGGATATGAGAAATGAATGCATTCAAAATGGGGGTTACTTGGTTGATAGTCTTTGTTTTGGGGACTGATTATGTATATGATTCAATTCCCTATCATCATTTACTGAATCTCACTCATAACAAAAACTTTTGCATCCTCTGAGTTGTGGACTTGTCTGGTAACTTTTAAAAGCATCTGTTGATATATATTATATATCAGCTCCCTAGCTGTTTAAACCTATAGGCAGGACAAACCCCACACATGAAGCTGGGTACTGGGAGAGGAAATTAGATTTATTTTGAAGGAAATTGTTCCAACAGACGGAGAGGGAATGAGCGCCGTTCCACCATGCGTCGTTAGAGTAGAGTTTTCTCAGCGCTGTAGCCGTATACAAAGATTCTTAGGCTGCACCAGCACATCCAGTGGTCCTGAAGCTAGGGGTCCGGTAGAAAAACACTGTGTTTACAAATTAGGCCAATTAGTAACTGTGTAAAATGATTTGTGGGTTTAAGCCCTCGTTGAGTATTTATGATTATATGGTTTCGTTTTGGTCTGGGGTATGGAGGCTGGCTGTAGAGTAGCATGGAGGTAGGTGCCCCCAGGGGTAGATGTTGCTCCCCAGCTCAGCCTGGAACTCCTTTGCAGACCCTCTCACACCACAAAGGAGACCCCTAACCCTCCGTAACTAACACCCGGTTGGACATTTAACTCATGCTGTCGGTTCACCCTGCAACCTGGCTTTGTCATTCATTCTGGGTTGACAGTGTGAGAAGGATAGCCTGTGCATAACCTACAGACCTCACGTCCCGCTCGCAGACGATGCATTAGAAACAGTAGTCCCTCACTAACCTCAATAGCTTCGTTTGTTGTGATGTAACAGTTACAAATCAAATATATATATATGGATCAAAATTGTGCTTGTAATTTGTTGAATCATCTTCAGATTTGAGTCTTAAAATGTTTCATGTGAAAATAAACTGAAATAAACATCAATAATACGTATAGGCTACAGTTCTTCTAAATAAGAATTTGTTCTTAACTGACGTGCCAAGTTAAATAATGGTTAAATAAATAAATAAATACAGTTTACTTGTGGCCTGTTAGGTTTCTGTCTTTTATACTGGGATTTCTCTGAACTTCAATTTCAATGCAGTTTGAAGTTTTAAATGGCTACATATTAATTTGATGAGTTTTAAAACGTCAACTTTACCAAAGGAAGAACAGTAATGAAAGTCTGACTTTGGTCTGTTCTATTGCGTTATTGTGGCGCTTTTATTGTTGAGCCTCAAAGAGAGTTTCCCTGGATCCTTCCTCACTGAATTACAAACTAACTCTGTTGCTTTGTGATAAAAGAAATGGAGTAGGATTGTGTGTGTGTATGTGTTTATGTGTGTGTGTGCATAGGCTTGTGTGTGTGTGTGTGTGTGTGTGTGTGTGTGTGTGTGTGTGTGTGTGTGTGTGTGTGTGTGTGTGTGTGTGTGTGTGTGTGTGTGTGTGTGTGTGTGTGTGTGTGTGTGTGTGTGTGTGTGTGTGTGTGTGTAGGCGTGTGTGTGACTAACTGTAAATCCCTCCGTCAGCCACTGTATCAGATAGACTCAACAGCCGTTGCGTCTTCCTTCTGTAGATGCCAGCTACTTCTTCACAGAGATAAAACTATTTCAAAACAAGTAAAGACATTTCAGACTCTTTCTACAACAACGTAATAATACAGAATTAGTAATGGTATATTCAATGAATCATAACACAGGGATAATGTCATTTCAACAAATGTAAAAGCAATTCAGATTTTTTTTATATGTGTAACATACAATATAATTTACAGTGCATTCGGAAAGTATTCAGACCCATTGACTTTTTGCACATTTTGTTACATTACAGCCTTATTCTTAAATTGATTAAATTGTTTTTCCTCATCAATCTACACACAATACCCCATAATTACAAAGCAAAAACAGGTTTAGAAATGTGTGCAAAGTTAATACAAATAAAAAACAGAAATATCACATTTACATAAGTATTCAGACCCTTTATTCAGTACTTTGTTGAAGCACCTTTGGCAGCTATTACAGCCCCGAGTCTTCTTGGGTATGATGCTACAAGCTTGGCACACCTGTATTTAGGGAGTTTCTCCCAGTCTTCTCTGCAGATCCTCTCTAGCTCTGTCAGGTTAGGTGGGGAGCATCGCAACACAGCTATTTTCAGGTCTCTCCAGAGATGCTCAATCGGGTTCAAGTCCGTAATACAGTATGAATCCAGCAGATATTTGACACTGTGCAGAGTGTGTATCTATGTGAGACCATCTGACTCAAGTCTGTGACTCAAACTCTCTTCACCACTATCAGGAATAAAGTATTCCATGCTGTATACGCCACACTGTCAAACCTTCTTAAACATTGATTGGTTTCTAACAAACACAAAATCCACTGACAGTAAGTAGTCATATTGATAAATGAGTTAGTCTTTTAGTTTTTTTGTATGATCTATTATTGTAAATCCTCCTGTCTTTCCAACTTTTCACTCTCTCACTCTTTCTGCTTCTGAGTCTCCCTGTCTCTCTTTCCCCCTCTCTCTCTCTCTTCTTCAGTCCTGACCTCTCTCTCTCTCTCTCTCCCCACTTCCTCTCTCTCCCCCCCTCTCTCTCCCCTCCCTCTCCCCTCCCTCTCCCTCTCCTTCCCCCCAACTCTCTCTCTCCTTCCCTCCCTACCTCTCGTTCTCTCCCCCTCCATCACTTCACCATGTTGTTGTAATATTAGCTGTATTTCAGAAAAGGGAAGCTGACATGCCATGGTTTCCTCTACTTCTCTTCTTAAGGTCTTCAGGTTCTCTGGCTAACTTCCTAACTGCTATTTCATTCTGCAAAAGGCTTTGTACTGAGCAACTGCTATTAGCCGCATAGATCTAAGTGTATGACTAATGAATTATTCATCTAGCGGTTTTCTTGCCGCCACAGAATATAACACATGTATTTCTCCTAAATGTGTTGCACGCATTCCCTGCATTTCTGATCATGTCCAATTATTAATATGTTCTAATATATGAACTGTGGTTCAATGGGGGCTGGTGACTATTCAATGGCTATACTGAACATGCCAGACCATGTACTCTGAGACTGGATCCCAATTTACTACAGCGGAGGCGTCATGCCCATAGGAACTGAATGGGTCACATTCAATTTGATCCTTAAAGTGTATTCGATGGCCCGAGGTTTGCATCATCCAGGCTGTGTCACATCCGGCCGTGATTCGGAGTCCCATAGCGCGGCACACAATTGGCCCAGCGTCGTCCAGGTTTGGCTGGGGTAGGCCGTCATTGTAAATATGAATTTGTTCTTAACTGACTTGCCTAGTTAAATAAAGGTTAAATATATTTTTTTTAATATAAAACATAAACATAGTAGGCTACTGTATGGACACACTGCCCTCTACTGGTCTGGTGTGATACTACACACTGAGGTCCAGATAACGGTCTCAAATTAAGAACCTATATCTGTACAGTAACATCAGCTGAAGAGTATAAGGTCCTCTGAACTCCATCCATGGTCCTATAGGCTGCTCCTTAAATCAGGGGTGACCAACTGGGCAAACTGTGTATGCAGGCTTTTGCTCCAGCCCTGCTCTAACACAGCTGATTCACCTACCCAGGATCCTGAGACGCAGCTGACTAATAGCCGATTGATACAAGAGGTCAAGAACAAAAGCATTGCTTGGTACACCACCAAACCAGCACAGAGTTTTCTCACAGATTGGACACAAAACCTAGAATCCCTTTTGTTTATACATGAGGTTTTTCAATCAGCCTGTTTTAAACAAGACACTAGTTGAGGCTAAGTGTTTAATTCTGCCCGTAAATCACCAGCCCACATGTTCACACACACACACACACACACGCACACACACACACACACACACACACACACACACACACACACACACACACACACACACACACACACACACACACACACACACACACACACCCCTAGTTGTTCTCTGATCAGGGACACAGTTTCAAAAAAATGACCCTAGAACTCCGATCAGAGAGAGCGCGTGCACACACAGCATCATGTCTGCCATGTTCGTGTTGTGGTGTGGTCGTAAATACAGCACGTACAGCTCTTAAAAGCCACAATCAAAAAGGCCAGAATGCAGCATTTTCTTAGCTAATGGGCCATGTCGCAGCGCTGAGCCATGTTTACATGGAGCCAGATTGACCTCTTTACAGAACTGATTAATCCAAATCACTGTAGGCCTAATTAAGGGAAAACCTTCAATGTTAGATAGCTACACTCTCTCTACTTCCCTCTGTGTACATACGTAATACAGACGTGGACACACACACACACACACACACACACACACACACACACACACACACACACACACACACACACACACACACACACACACACACACACATAGGAACACACACACATGCATACACACACTCTCAAAACACACACACACACTGTTTCTCTCTCTCTCACACACACACACACACACACACACATAGGTGTTTATCTGAAAGTTTGATTTAAAAGGAGATAATCCTCTTTATCGTGATAATGGTGATGGTGAAGGGTAAATAGTTGGTAAATCTGTTTCTGTGATCACACTGCCTGTCATAAACACTGTGATAAACAGATGTGTTTAAACCACCACTTGTGGTAGTCTGACAGAGTGCAGAGCCTGGCTCTGTTCTCTCAGTTCTGTCTGGAGGACAACACAATACTTTTAACGTTTGATTTTTATTTCTTTTTTTAATTTTAAAACACTCTTGTCTGGGATTAGAGGATACATGATTTTCATCTGCCCCATAGTCCCTGACCTTGGTACAGTATGCTGGACTCCATATAAGGTATAAAAATATACAGACTATATGAATATAAAATCATGCTGTTACTCACAGTCCAAACCCTCAATCCAGCCTGTATAGGGACAAACACCGGAAACTTAGCCCACTTCGCCTGTCTGTCTGTCTGTCTGTCTGTCTGTCTGTCTGTCTGTCTGTCTGTCTGTCTGTCTGTCTGTCTGTCTGTCTGTCTGTCTGTCTGTCTGTCTGTCTGTCTGTCTGTCTGTCTGTCTGTCTGTCTGTCTGTCTGTCTGTCTCTTTCTCTCTTTGTTTCCTTCTGTCTTTCTCTCTCACTCACATTGTGCTATACTGTAAGAACAACTATTGTAAAACAATATAATAATAATCAGGATCCTAAGGAAAGCTGAAGACATTTGGATCTAGAGGTTGACCCCGCTGAATCATCCACATGTCATCTCTAATTGAAGACAAGACTAACGTGTCATGAAGGGCAGCCATGAAGCTGAAGGATGAAAGACACAGCTCCTCCCTCTCTCTGGGAGGGAAGTTCAGTACACAGGTAGTTCTCCTCCAGCAAGAAAGCGGTGTTATTTATAGCCAGATGATGCCCCTGTGGACGACCAACCTAAGGAAGTCACGCACGCATACACACACACACACACCACTGGTAATCCACAGGGCCTCAGATGAGTGACTGACCAATGTGCCTATTATAGCCTGGAACAGGCTCAGCACGACACACACTAATACAGCCAACACTAACACAGGTTGGCAATTTGGTGGCTCATGTCTCCTGCCTCATGATTGGCTGTTAAGGAACCCAACCCCAACCCAGTGCTGATGTGTCTGGGCCGGGCCCCAGAATGTCAGTACCGCCGGGCCAACCGGGCTGACCGCAGACTCCTGGTTGCGTGAGCCACACAGTAAATCTAGAGTCCCCACATGAGTTAATGTCTACATCACACAAGTCATTTTGTCAGCATACTGTTTGGGTGACGCTAGCCGCATGCCATCTAAATCACCAAGATGATGTAATTTCCTGTGGGATGCTGGAGAGAGGCTGAAGGGGGGCTAGTTCAGGGTGCAGGGTGGAGAGTGGTGGAGGGGAGGGTTGAAGTTGGTGGAGTGGAGTTAGCCCCAAAACTTTCTAATTAAAGATGTTAGGAAAGAAAAGAGGCCCCTGGAAGGGCATGGTGCCTCCATCTTCCATCTAGGGGCCTACCGGCATGGGACAAGAGCTTCTCCACCATGACTCACCACCACCATTTTACCACAAACTGAGAGGCAGCAACGTCTGAGCATGTTAAGGATGGGCGGAGGGGGAAGAGCAGTGGTGTAAAGTACTTAAGTAAAAATACTTCAAAAGTACTACTTAAGTACTTTTTTTTGTGGTATCTGTACTTTAATATTCATATTTTTGACAACTTTTACTTCATTACATTCCTAAAGAAAATAATGTACTTTTTACTCCATACATTGTCCCTGACACCCAAAAGTACTCGTTACATGTTGAGTGCTTTCTATACTTTTACTCAAGTATGACAATTGGATACTTTTTCCACGTTTTACTCCATACATTTTCCCTGACACCCAAAAGTACTCGTTACATGTTGAGTGCTTAGCAGCACATAAAAAAATGGTGCCATCCACTTTGCTTAATATAAGGAATTTGAAATGATTTACTTTTGGTACTTAAGTATATTTAGAACTAAATACTTTGACTTTTACTCAAGTAGTATTTTACTGGGTGACTTTCACTTTTACTTGAGTAACTTTCTATTAAGGTTTCTATACTTTTACTCAAGTATGACAATTGGGTACTTTTTCCACCACTGGGGAAGAGGGAGAGAAGGAGAGAAAGAGAGAGAGAGACGTAATAAAAGATATGAGAGGTATGAGGGGATATGATTTACAGTTTAGTCTATAACCATGGTGAGAAAGCTGCTCTACACCTTGCACTCTACTCTTCTCTCTGTGTTGATCTGTTTATGGACCTTTGGTTTGTGGTGGAAGTCATATAGGAGTATGTGGATTTAAGACATAGGCTTACAGATGTAGGATCTTAATTTGAGCCAGTTTGCTACAGGAAATGTGAATTATTATGTGGATTTTAATTAGTACACTTTTGTGTAGGGGTTGATACATTGATACATGGAAAATCTAGTTTGAAATTTCAACGTCGAATTTACAAACTTCAGAAGCCGTTTTAAACCTCAAATACACTGGAAAGTTAACCTGCAAGATCCTACATCTCTGTACATGGTATTTCAAACCTTGGGATACTCCATGTCTGATGACTAGAGAGTGTAGGTCATTCAGCACAATGCTTTGCTACAGTATAGTTACAGCCAGATGTACACACTGCAAATCCATTTCACAGATATCGTGCTGACAGGGTTTTGACGATGAGTCTCTGGCACCGTGTTTTCCATCTCAAAGAAAACTATTTTTGTCACAGATAGCAAGGAAATGAGGAAACATTTTATTCCTATTTTTTTCCACTTGTGTTTGTGTTGACAAAGGCTGCAACAGAATCACCATATGGATCACTCAGTGTATTTTCTGCTCTCTTGTGACCTGTCAGCATAGAAATATTATTATAATACATTCTAGAGCTGTGTAGGTTTATGATATCTGCCACTCTAGTATTATATATCTATGCCTGGCTGCCAATATAGTTTCTCTGGCCAGCCAAGGACCCATCTCAAACTTGTCACCACATTGGAGGTTTCCATCCTGGGTTGTCTCAATTATATAACTCAAACAACCTGTACTTGCTGGAAGTGGAAATGTCTGCAAATCTGATGTGTTTTTTTTCATGCTCCCCGAAAAAGACTTATATTGCCATGGCTTTAGTCAGGTATAAAGGGTGATGATAATACACAAATGCTGAGGTGTGTAGAGCAGTACATTGAGGAAAACAAGGTCATTCTCCTTCGAGATTAAGGAAAGGATAGCAAAATGAATGTACAACAAGCCAAATTATGCTGCATAGAGTTATGAAAGAGGCCATCAATATTCTCCTACAGAAAAATTCACCCGTTCATTCCCACTCTAAATATCAGTTCACATCAATAACTAACAATACAGAGAGTAAACACGCTGCATTTCCATTGGCTGCCAGGAGTGCGGTATCGAGGGGGAATTGCCATGGTAATGAGTGATTTCTTGGTCCATTTCACTTTATTTGTCTTGGGTTTGTATATTTTGAGAAAGCAAATAACAGAACTGGCACTGACATAATACTTCCTTCAACAGTCAGCCGGTTCCCTTCTCCCCTGTGGCTAAAGGCCTGTGTGTTTATTTTCTAACCAGAAAGACCAAAACCACCAGAGTGTTGTGGTGTGGAAGGGCAAGTTTGATGTTTATTCTGTCTTAGACTATGTCTGTCCACAGCTCTGTGGTCTTACTGTAGACACCCAGCCCTGAGATGTGTGAGACCCTTTCCTGATCTCTCACCCCTAACCACAAACTAGGCTCTTGTTCACACCAAAAACAAGCCTTTCTTTTTGGACAAGTTCAGGTATAACCTTAATGCCTAATGAACACCACCCATGTGACTCCCCACTTAGTTAAAGCCCTCCTCTCTGTCCTCGCCATCTCAATAGAACAGTATCTCAAGCAGTTGCCATACGGTTAGAATTACTGCCTCACACCACCAGGTAGCGCTGTCTTCTCATAATTCAGATTGAGTATTTAAGTATTTTAAGTATTTTACAGTTTTTTTTTACAATCGCTCTCATACCAAAAGTGGTACTTGAGGCACACTCGGTGAAATCATTAACTCATGTACCTAATCTTCAGACCAAGTCTGCGAAACTGCAAGCACGTTATCTGCTTTACACTCAGTTTGCAATTGTAAAAAACACTTTTTGCAAAACACTAAACACAGTTCTCTACATTAGACACGTCATTCAAAATGAACAGGTCTTGTGTTTGGTTTGGAAAACACTGCAATTCAAAATGCCACACTCATTTACCGAATACCTACACCCAGCGCTCACGTGTGAAAACACTTATATCTCATTTCTTAACTTAGAAATCAGAGCTTGAGCACTATAAATAGGCTTCAGGTTGGCTTTCTTTGTTTGGACTACAATGGAGGACAATTTTGGAGAAAGAGTTAGAGGAAAAGGAGAGAAAGATGGGGACTAGGACGAGGACAAGGACAAGGAGGCCTGTGGTGACAGACGAGGGGGCATGCCAGAGCTGGATACTCCACTCCAGACGCTACTTCCCCCGCTGTTTAGCCAGAGAGAACATCACTTGTGATGTTGATGAGGTGCTGTGGCCAGATCCAAATAGGAGACAGGATGCACCCTAATTGTTTTTTTCTTTATAGTAACAAGCCTATTTGTTTTGTCTGTTACTGTTCATCCCGAAATCTGGATGAAAATACAATGTTCTGAGAAAGAAATACATTTTACTATTTCCCCCCTTGCATTTCTGTTTATAGTGTAAATATATACTGAATATACATACATACTGTATATATTTGTGCACATACATGTAGGTGTGAGTGCTATGACAAACTGCCGTGGACTCCACTGCACACTGAACATGCAAAACACACAAGATAGTGGTGTTTTACGTTTGTCACATACGTGTGTAGTTGGCGTGTATAAGAGATAGTCATTTTATGGTTTGTGTGTGGAGTTTTGATGCAAAAACCCAATTTTGAGAAGAGTTAAAATAGTTTTGAATGAAGTGTTTGGTTTTGCAAGAGATGTGTGACATTTTGCATGTTGTGTGTGTGTTTTGGGGTTTTGTGTGTAGAGTCTAAAGAAAAGGAGCCATAGTTTCAGAAATCATGTGGAAGCAATTGTCAAAAACGGTGTAAGGATCCCCATTAGCTGTTGCCAAGGCAGTAGCTACTTCTCCTTGGGTCCAAACATAGATACAACATTACATCAAACAAAACATTGTGCATTATACAAATTTACATTGCTCCATTACTTCAGTACAATATTACAGTACTACATGACAATACTAAGAATAATGTGTGTGTGTGTGTGCGTGTCTCTTCACAGTCATCATTGTGCCGTGAGGTGTTTTATAAATCTGATTTTACTGCTTGTTTGAGTCACCTGAGGTACTAAGTTAGTTCCATGTAGTCATGGCTTTATATAGTACTGTGACTTTCCTAACCTTTGTTCTGGACTTGCGGACTGTGAAGAGACCTCTGGTGGCATGTCTTGTGGGTTATGTATGAGTGTCTGAGCTGTGTGTTAGCTGATTGAACAGACAATTCGGTACTTTTAACACGTCAATACCTCTCACAAAGCCAGTAGTGATGCAGTCAATCTCTCCTCTACTTCGAGCCAGGAGAGATTCATACGCATGTTGTTGATATTAGTCCTCTGTGTACACGGACAGCCTTCTCATTATGGTGAAGCGATCTGAGAAAAGACACATCTGTCCAATAAAAACAGAACATAAAACACAGTCAGTCAGATCATCGTTACAGCGAATGGCCTCCTCTAGACTAGACGTTGTGAAAGTAAAATGAAACAAGGTTTTCATGAGTAAAATTGAGGTTTTTCCTGAGCCTGACAAAAGCAGTCAAATATAATGAGTGCGTTTCAAACATTTTCAAAAAATACCCAAAAGCTGGTGAAACGATTTGTAACCAGTCTTAGTCCATTCCTGATGCATTTCATACCTCTCACAGCAAAAACCTTAGTGCTGCTTCACTAGGCCTACGACACAGCAGTGTACCCTACAGTAAGACAATACAAACACTGGTGCAGCGGCTGGTCTACCTGCTGTAACACCTCACGCAATGAAGCGGAAACAAATGTTAAGTTGCTAAGAGACACTATGAATTACATAGCAACCCACTGTATGTCAACAGCTCCCTTTGATACTGTAATGTCGCTATGGCTGAATTAACTTGTCAGGTAAAATGGTGATCATAGTAATTCTCTCTCATAGCTATCAAGATAAATGTGTCCAATTTGTCAATAGTGCCAGTAAAATGTGAAGTGGTGGTCCTCCTGCTAGAGGCGTCTCATAGTTATGGAGCTTGGCAACTGAGCAGATCACATCCCCATGGGACAGAAACAACACAGTCAGCAGACGATGAGAACACCTAGACCATCATAATACTGTCTCTTAATCCTGTACAGTATCTCAAGATACACTGATTATACCAAACATGAGAAACAACTTTCTAATATTGAGTTCCCCCCCCCCCCCCCCCCCATGTTGACTAGAATGCTTCCCACAGTTGTGTCAAGTTGACTGGATGTCCTTTGGGTGGTGGACCATTCTTGATACACAAGGGAAAATGTTGAACGTGGAAAAACCCAGCAGCGTTGCAGTTCTTGACACCAACCGATGTTCCTGGCACCTACTACCATACTCCGTTCAAAGGCACTTAAATCTTTTGTCACCCTCTGAATGGAACACATACACAATGCATGTCTCAATCGTCTCAGGGCATACAAATCCTTCTTTAATCTGTCTCCTCCCCTTCATCTACACTAATTTAATTGGATTTAACAAGTGACATCAATAAGGGATCATAGTTTTAACCTGGATTCACCTGGTCAGTCTATGTCCTGGAAACAACAGGTGTTCTTAATGTTTTGTATACTCAGTGTATATACCTCAGTTGCAGACAGAACTGGGAAATCCATGAGTTCAGTTGGTGGGCCGGACAAACTGTAAGCAGAGGTTTGGAAGGAGAATGGATACGTGTGTTCTAGAGTCTCAGACACATGTGAGGACAATCATAATAACCCAATTTGCAAAAACGATCTATTTGCATGTAATCCTTTGGAGTTTGGGCGGGGAATGCATATGGGGGCAGAACTTCAGAACCACACATTGAGTCTAGAAATGGACAAATCCTTGACAAGTGATCCAAAGCGTGTGGTTTTTCACTGCTGTAGGTCCTCTCTAGTCTAGAAGGCCTTATAGTTACAGTAACAAATCCACTCTGGTGTACATTTACATTTACGTCATTTAGCAGACGCTCTTATCCAGGGCGACGTACAAATTGGAAGTGTACCCACTTCAACAGACATCAGACAACCTTATAACACATTAGTCTCAAGCAGAATCTTACATCCAAAAGTCAGACAAAGGAATTGACTTTAGAAAGTAATCCACTATGTCTGTATTTTGTACAGACCTGGGTTCAAATACTTTTTGTTTTACTTCGAATGCGTCGGCCGTGCTTGAGCTTTCCTGGTACAATGGAACCAATGGAATAGTCCCAACAGTGCAAACCTCTGCACATATGGCACTCCAAGGCAGGCTCAAACTATTTGAAAGAAAGAAATACTATTTGAACCCAGGTATGTATTCTGCATGGTCCTAATTGGGATCTGATGCTCACTATAAGAGGCCAACTCCGTCAGTGGGGCTCACAACGCTATTTGGCAAAGTAGTAGCGCTTCCTCTGTAACTCCAAACACATTTTTAGGATTCGAAAGCTGCACTTCTAATTTGTCATAGAGAAGTGTTCTTTTCCCAGAATATAACTATTATTCACCATTACACATATTCCTTTTTCCATTACCCTCCACTAAACCATTCACACTCCCCACTAAACTATTTCATACACACAGGCTGGGTCTGTGGAGCTTTGTCAATCACCCACAGAGATATTGGGTTGCCAATTTTATGTTTGGTGAACGTTTTACCTTCTATTTGCCCCTGAGGACTTTAATGTCTGTTCACATCAATCGCATTGGACTAGATCCCAAAACGCAGGAAGAAACCTTGAGAGGAACCCATCTCTCAAGAGGTGAGGACCTTCTTCCTTCGCTATACCGGGTTAGCGTACACTACATTAGAGTGTACATGAGTGCTAACACTCCTTTTCTCTGTCATTTCCGAGCATGGTGCATGGTGCATGGTGCATGATGTATTCAGTTTGTAAGAGGCAAATATCCAGCTGCATGAAGTCATCCATAGAGGAGCAGTATAATCAGGTGGTTGTTGTGTATTCATCTCCAGTCACACAATACTCAGTTATATGGCTGCAGAGGTCCTCCTGGTTTGGGTCAGTCTCAGTTATATGGCTGCAGAGGTCCTCCTGGTTTGGGTCAGTCTCAGTTATATGGCTGCAGAGGTCCTCCTGGTTTGGGTCAGTCTCAGTTATATGGCTGCAGAGGTCCTCCTGGTTTGGGTCAGTCTCAGTTATATGGCTGCAGAGGTCCTCCTGGTTTGGGTCAGTCTCAGTTATATGGCTGCAGAGGTCCTCCTGGTTTGGGTCAGTCTCAGTTATATGGCTGCAGATGTCCTCCTGGACTAGCTCATTCTCAGTTATGTGACTGCAGATGTCCGGAGTATACTCCCCAGCCGGCCCACCCAAGTAGAACCCAGTGATCTCCCCTGGCGATGACTGATGAGCACTCACCAGGAGGAAGAAATGCTTATCATCGTCATCATCCTGGCAACAAAGCTTGGTGACACAGACAAACTCTTTGCCTTCTGCAGTTGATGACATGACAGGCTTAATTTTCATGGCACACCTAGGACAACACAGACTAGCTCACCTGGGAAGACCGAGAGAGAGAGAAGAAAAACAAATGTCAGTAAAACAAAAATAAATAGTGTTTCCAAGGTCCAGTTGCCAGGACCACAAATACAAATTCCATCTAGACACCGTTTCCCTAGAGCACACAAAAAACGATATATACCTCAGCCTAAACATCAACACCACAGGTAACTTCCACAAAGTTGTGAACGATGTGAGAGACAAGGCAAGAAGGGCCTTCTATGCCATTAAAAGGAATATAAAATTTGACATACCAATTAGGATTTAGCAAAAAATACTTGAATCAGTTAAAGGACAATCGGTTCTATATGGTTGCGAGGTCTGGGGTCCGCTCACTAACCAAGAATTCACAAAATGGAACAAACACCAAATTGAGACTCTGCATGCAGAATTCTGCAAAAATATCCTGTGTTACCAAATAATGCATGCAGAGCAGAATTAGGCCTACACTCGCTAATTTTCAAAATCCAGAAAAGAGCCATTACATTCTACAACCACCTAAAAGTAAGCAATTTCCAAACCTTCCATAACAAAGCTATTACCTACAGAGAAATGAACCTGGAGAAGAGTCCCCTAATCAAGCTGGTCATGGGGCTCTCAAGAGAAGACAGTCTGTGTGCACACTGCCCACAAAATTAGGTGGAAACTGAGCTACACTTCCTAACCTCCTGCCAAATGTATGACCATAGAGACACATTTCACTCAGATTACACAGACCGACAATCTACTGGGTGAAATACCACAGTGTGCCATCACAGCAGCAGGATTTGTGACCTGTTGCCACAGGAAAAGGGCAACCAGTGAAGAACAAACACCACTGTAAACACAACCCATATTTATTTATTTCCCCTTTTGTACTTTAACTATTTGTACATCGTTACAACACTGTATATATGGCATTTAAAATGTCTTTATTCTTTTGGAACCTGTGTGAATGTAATATTTACTGCTCACTTTTTGTTTATTTCACTTTTGTTTCACAAGCTTTGGCAATGTAAACATATGTTTCCCATGCCAATAAATTGAGAGAGAGAGAGAATGAGAGAGAGAGAATGAGTGAGAGAGAGAGAGATGGGACCACAGGCTGAGAGTAAAATGCTGAATCGCTCCTCCAAGTGGGATTTCAACAGCATAAATGTATACTACACAAGACACAATACACAGCACAGCTACCCTACCCCATATAACAAGGTGGCAATGTCTGACAGTGGACTGTTGACTCACATTAATCAAAGTTAACACCTGCACTACAGAATGGCAGGAGAAACAACATCACATAACATGTCTGTCTGTCTGTCTGTCTGTCTGTCTGTCTGTCTGTCTGTCTGTCTGTCTGTCTGTCTGTCTGTCTGTCTGTCTGTCTGTCTGTCTGTCTGTCTGTCTGTCTGTCTGTCTGTCTGTCTGTCTGTCTGTCTGTCTGTCTGTCTGTCAGGATCTCTTAACAGCATTTCACCACAATAATCATTATAAATATTGTGTTCACATTTAGGAACTTTATTTATTGGCCCATCTGGTGTCTATGTCATGGTGAGGGGCTGAACTATCACTAAACTAGAAATATGACAGAATGTTGACATGACTGGGAATGTCCATTATAGTAGTCATCCTATTTCTATAGTTACCTATCAACCATCCACTGGGATCATGAGAATGTTACTGTACTCTTTAGCCTTAAATCAGTCTGCCATGCGACCCGATCAGGTGTCTTTTTTTCATCCTGTCAGCTCTGACTTGTAAGGGTGTTAAGAGCATACTCAGGCTAGAACTACCCAAACCCACTCTCACTTTTGATATGTCTCTGTAGATGTCCTGAAGCACACTCCAAGCTCTCAAGGGGCGGAGATCTTACTCTCTCCATCAGGTAAGAGGAACAAGCTGAAGATATGAATTTGAGTACCCATGAAGGGCCTCTGTGGAAAGTACCTTCTCACGCAGGCACACACACACACACACACCGTGGTGTAAAGTACTTCAGTAAAAATACTTTAAAGTACTACTTAAGTAGTTTTTTGGGGTATCTATACTTTACTATTTATACTTTTTACATATTTTACTTTTACTTCATTACACTCCAAAATAAAATTATATACTTTTTACTCCATACATTTTCCCTGACACCCAAAAGTACTCGTTACATTTTGAATGTTTAGCAGGAAAAAATGATCAAATTCACACACTTATCAAGAGAACATCCTTGGTCATCCCTACTGCCTCTGATCTGATGACTCACTAAACACAGACTTGGTTTGTAAATGATGTCTGAGTGTTGGAGCGTGCCGAGGGCTATTCGTAAATTAAAATAAACAAGAAACTGATGGGAATTTGAAATGATTTATACTTTTACCTTTGATACTTAAGTATATTTTTAGAAATTACGTTTACTTTTGATACTTAAGTATATTTCAAACAAAAAACTTTTTGACTTTCACTCAAGTAGTATTTTACTCGGTGACTTTCTCTTTTACTTGAGTAATTTTCTATTAAGGTATCTTTACTTTTACTCAAGTATGCAGGGTTGGGTAGGTTACTTTCTAAATGTAATCTGTTACAGTTACTAGTTACCTGTGCAAAATTTTTATCAGTTACGTAACTTTTGGATTACCTAAACTCAGTAATGTAATCTGATTACATTCCGTTGCTTTTAGATCCCTTTCCCCTTAAATATGAGGCATTAGAAGAAGACAAAAGGTATGTTACCACTTAAACGACATCTACTGCAGGATAAATCAATGTTAAAGTTTACATAGCTGGCCATATATGGATATTACATTTTACTTTATGGGTTGATTATGTTGGCTTCTTCTAACCCATCACTTTCAACTACATATAATAATATGATAAAGTTATAAGTTATATCTTTACATTAAAAACCAAAGTCTATCAGAATTCCAGTCATTCCAGTAAATGTTATACCCCTTGATCTTCAAGAATAGGACTTGGAAATATGGAAGTATAGATTAGCCAAATTGTTTTACCTGAGCATAACCCCAAAACTAAGGACTTATTAGCCAGCTCTACTCTGTTGTTTATGATTTTGTTGTCATGGAGGACTGATTGGGCTCATTGATTCGAGTTGAAAAATGCGCTCATGGAATGGCATGCTTTGCTGTTTACATGTGAAAATGAATGCTGTATGCTGCTTTTGCTATAGGCCTATTGTTTAGATTTTTGATATGATATCAGAAGTATTGTTTTAACCATGTTATGAGGCTATACAGTGTTTGTTTACATTGACAATGTTTACAATCATTTGAGAAAAACATGCTTATATTTTGGGTTCTCCTGGAGTGTGACAGCGCATTTATAAGGTATATTCTTCAAGAACCAATGCATATATATATATATATATATAATTAATAAGTCCAAAAATGGATGTAGCAACTACAGATTGCCCCTTTATGTCTATCAAAAGTGTGCGAGTTTTTATCAGCATGAATTAGATTGAGCAATAAAAGCCCCACATTTATTCCATAGGCTTGGATCCGCACTATGCAGCTGTTGCAAGAGCTCATTTTTCACTGGCTTAAAAAACAATGATTCATAGGCAGCTTAAACTTCTGAATTCAACCAGTATTGGGTTCAAATACACATTTAGATTTGTGAACAGCCATCCACAACCCGTAAGGCGCAAATAGCTAAATGAGAGAGCAGCAGTGTGATTCACATCAATTCGCTATGTAGATATCAACAATAAGTGATATCCGTATCGCCGTAGACTACACCACTGCTGTCGTCCTTACCTCTAAGCGTTTATCCAAGTTGGATCATTTTTGGATGCCGACAGCAGTCGCACCATTGGAAAACTTAGCTTGGAATGTAGCCTACAAAAGCCTATTCCTGCTCTTTTCCCGCAATCCATCAAACACATTTGGTGTGTCATCATAGTGGTCTCTGACTTGTCAGACACGCTCAGGTGGAACAAACTTAAATTTGCGCAAACATCCTTTCAGAATTTAAAAGTAATCCTTGAAGTAATCATCTTGTTTTTTCAAAAGTATCTGTAATCTGATTACATTATTTTGGCTGGTAATGTAACAGATTACAGTTACTGTTTTTAAAAAAATAATCCCTTACATGTAATTGTAATTGTCAACCCTGCAAGTTTGACAATTGGGTACTTTGTCCACCACTGTACACACATACACACACACTTTCACTCTCATTCAACAATTATAATCGGGCCAAAATAACTCTTCATGCCTGTGACATTTATTTCTCTCCGTATTGCTGCCAGTTACTGTGCCATATGATTACCAAACTAAAATGGCTGTCTCTTCAGATGAGGTGACAAAACCAACACTTCTCACTAATGAGGTCAAAATCCTACAGGTGCCAATGAGGAGAAAAGGAAAAAGGCTTGAAATAAAGGCATGTTAGAAACGAACATCTGTCTAGCGACATTTCAAGACTGGTCATTCAACTGAGACTGCTCTTCTCTGTGTCACGGAGGCTCTTCGCACTGCTAAAGCTAACTCTCTCTCCTCTGCTCTCATCCTTCTAGACCTATCTGCTGCCTTTGATACTGGGAACCATCAGATCCTCCTCTCCACCCTCTCCGAGTTGGGCATCTCCGGCGCGGCTCACTCTTGGATTGCGTCCTACCTGACAGGTCGCTCCTACCAGGTGGCGTGGCGAGAATCCGTCTCCGCACCACGTGCTCTCACCACTGGTGTCCCCCAGGGCTCAGTTCTAGGCCCTCTCCTATTCTCACTATACACCAAGTCACTTGGCTCTGTCATATCCTCACATGGTCTCTCCTATCATTGCTACGCAGACGACACACAACTAATCTTCTCCTTTCCCCCTTCTGATAACCAGGTGGCAAATCGCATCTCTGCATGTCTGGCACACATATCAGTATGGATGACGGATCACCATCTCAAGCTGAACCTCGGCAAGTCGGAGCTGCTCTTCCTCCCGGGGAAGGACTGCCCGTTCCATGATCTCGCCATCACGGTTGACAACTCCATTGTGTCCTCCTCCCAGAGTGCTAAGAGCCTTGGCGTGACCCTGGACAACACCCTGTCGTTCTCCGCTAACATCAAGGCGGTGACCCGATCCTGTAGGTTCATGCTCTACAACATTCACAGAGTACGACCCTGCCTCACACAGCAAGCGGTGCAGGTCCTAATCCAGGCACTTGTCATCTCCCGTCTGGATTACTGCAACTCACTGTTGGCGGGGCTCCCTGCCTGCGCCATTAAACCCCTACAACTCATCCAGAACGCCGCAGCCCGTCTGTGGTTCAACCTTCCCAAGTTCTCTCACGTCACCCCGCTCCTCCGCACACTCCACTGGCTTCCAGTTGAAGCTCGCATCTGCTACAAGACCATGGTGCTTGCCTACGGAACTGTGAGGGGAACGGGACCTCCGTACCTTCAGGCTCTGATCAGTCCCTACACCCAAAGAAGGGCACTGCGTTCATTCACCTCTGGCCTGCTGGCCCCCCTACCTCTGTGGAAGCACAGTTCCCGCTCAGCCCAGTCAAAACTGTTCGCTGCTCTGGCACCCCAATGGTGGAACAAGCTCCCTCACGACGCCAGGACAGCGGAGTCAATCACCACCTTCCGGAGACACCTGAAACCCCACCTCTTTAAGGAATACCTGGGATAGGATTAAGTAATCCTTCTAACCGTCCCCCCCCACCCTCCCCCCAAAAAAATATATAGATGTACTATTGTAAAGTGGTTGTTCCACTGAATATCATAGGTGAATGCACCAATTTGTAAGTCGCTCTGGATAAGAGCGTCTGCTAAATGATGTAAATGTAAATGTATGACATTGTGAGGATAATGATGAAAAATCTTCTTAGTAGGAGAACACTGTTTTATAGATTTGGGGTTGAGGATGGAATTTATGAAAAGCCCCTGGCCAACTCTGCCAGGTCCTAAATCCAGTCCACAAATAGAGGACATCAATTAATTTTAAATTGGCCTATATCAATCAACCTCCGGCATCTGACTCAATTGCATTTTCCTTATATTTGGCGCCAACTACCGTTTGCTAATCTTTGCTAAATGTTTAGTTATCATGGTAGCGTTTTCAAGTATGTTCCTACTGCTAATCATGTTCTACAGTTGTTATACAAAATATCACACTTGAGTAGAAATGTTAACATTGTAGTGGAGTTTCAAGTTACATTGTATCGTCGACCTGTAGGCCCAAACTAGGCAAGTCAGTTAAGAACAAATTCTTATTTACAATGACAGCCTAGCAAAAGGCCTCATGTAGGGATGGGGGCTGGGATTAAACATAAATATATATATATATATAAATGAATAAATCTAGGACAAAACACACATCACGACAAGAGAGACAACACAACACTACATAAAGAGAGACCTAAGACAACAACACAACATGGTAGCAGCACAAAACATGGTACAAACATTATTGGGCATAGACAACAGCACAAAGAGCAAATAGGTAGAGACAATAATACATCACACAAAGCAGCCACAACTTTTAGTAAGAGTGTCCATGATTGAGTCTTTGATAAAACTGTTCTTAACTGACTTGCCTAGTTAAATAAAATAAAAAGTCCACAGATTATTTGTGGACTGATTTTGAGCAGTGAGAAAGAGGCGACGTGAGAGGTTTTACTTCTCCTAAATCAGTCCACGAAAATAAGCCCACGAAGTGAGGAATTTTTGCAAGGAGAACAATGAGAGTGTCGAATTTGATCAACAAAACATTTAAATGCACATTTTCTACTTGGGGGTTATTTGAACAAATTCAAGTTTAGTAATGGTTAGGTTGTTACGAATGTACTGATATAAATGGATGCACATGGCATTTCGGCAACCTTCTTTATGTCGGAGTTGTGCCTGTTTTCATAGATATAGATAGAGGACTCATCATGGATAAAACCTGTTTTAGAATGGACATTGCCATTGAGGGTTTCTGCCATTTTAAACTAGTCAACTGGGTGGGAATTCCTAGGAGTTGGGAGCAATCAGCCAATGAAGAAGAAAATGTACTACTTTAAAATGGAGATAGCATGGGCAGCGCCATTGAGGCTGTCACAGACGCTATAATGGCACAGACAGAAAGATGAGTCCTCAATCTATCTCTATGGCCTGTTCCGCTAAATCCAAAATTCTGGAAAACTGTCAAATCCCTGAAGGGTTCTACTTCCTCCTCTCTACCACCAATTAATTCAGACACTGGCCTCATTACAGAAAAAAATGCCATCATTGATGCATTTAATCACCATTTTTATTTCAGCTGGCTATCTCTTTGAAATAACTTCTAAGTCTATTCACAATGATACTGGGCTGGATGCTGATATGGGAAACTCGCTGAATGATCAGAGAAATGATAGTCAAAGCGTTTCTTTTAGGCTATTTACAGAGAAATAAGTCCTGGATGCTTTGCTAGCAATAGACAAGAAATCCACAGGGGCCAACCAATTGGATCCTGGTCTGCTTAAGTGTGCAGCGCCCATCATAGGTGGCTCAATAACCCACATTTTTTATTTAACATTATTATCAGGAAATATTCCAAAAGTATGGAAATAAATTAGGTTTTGTGCTGCCACTCCATAACAGTGGGGATAGTAGAGATCTTAATAATATTCGTCCCATTTCAAGGCTTCCTTGTCTAGCTAAGATTTTCAAAGCCTTGGTAAATGTACAACTTTGCTCTTTTTTATCTGAAAAATGTATTTTGAATGTAAATCAATCAGGGTCTATTTTAAAGCAACCACTTTAGTTGTTAATGATCTTGTCAATGCTTTAGACACTAAAATGAAATGTGCTTTGTTTGTGGACCTGTCAAGAGCTTTTGATACTGTTGTTCATACTATTAAATTTAATAAGTTGTCCTCTATAGGCCTGAGCTCTGACGCCTGTCCTTGGTTTCATGGTTTTTTTAGAGACAGAACTCAGGCCATCATGATGGATGGGGTTTAGTCTGAATGTCTTGCAGTACATAGGTGTACCACAGGGGTTGATATTGGGACCTGTTTTCTTCACTCTTTATATTAACACCATTGGTCAATCTGTAGAAAATGGTAAACTTCATCTATATGCAGATGATAGTATTATGTATGTTATTGCCCTGACTGTTGATCTGGCTGTATCAAAACTACAGTCAGATTTTATAGCTATGCAGGAATCCCTTGTTGATTTAAAACTTGTGCTTAATACGGGCAAAACAAAATATACGTTGTTTTTAAACTCTGAAGAATGTTTCAGATGGACTACTGTCACAAAAGGTGCCGTGTTGAATTGACCAAACTGCAGCAGGTATGTGGATACTCATAGTTTTTTTAATAAACAAAAGTAAAGCATCCACAGGGGAAAACAATAAACGCTGCTCACGACAGCAACAGTTTTGCAGGCTATACAAAACGCAGTGCAAAAACAACTACCCACAAACACAAAGACAAACACACCCTATTATATAGGACTCCCAATCAAAGGCAACTCAACACACCTGCCTTCAATTGGGAGTCCCATCCCAATTAACTATACATAGAAAACGAACCTAGAACCTATACCCACAACTAACTAACTAAACATAGAAATACATAAACACAGAGCAGTGCCCAAAACCCCCGGAATACATAAATAAAACGACCTACTACCTACACCACCACCCCAAACCATATAAAACAAATACCCTCTGCCACATCCTGACCAAACGCCAACAACAAATAACCCTTAACTGGTCAGGACGTGACAACTACATGTTCACACATAACAATATTTAGGCATTTGGATTTATAAGGACTTGACGTTTAAAAAACATAGATGAGCTGGTTAAGAAGATAAGATTTAAAGTTGGCTTTTTCTACAGAAACAGATTGTGCCTTTCTCTAAGCAGTAGGAAGCAGATTATTCCATATTTTTATCTGTTCTTTATTATGGTGATATTATTTATCAAAGTGCAGCTGCTACTACTCTTAAACCTTTGGATGCCATAGTGCCCTTGGTTTTGTTACGTGACAGTTTTGATACTCATCATTATATCCTGTATCAAAATGTTGGCTGGACTTCGCTAAAGACCCGTAGATCTCTACATTACTCCGTTTTTTACAAGGCCCTACAAGGCTCTACTTCATGAAAATTCTGTCTTATCTAACTTTGCTGTTGAAGTATAGACAGCTGAGTTTTCTAACCCGTTCACAGGATTGGTTAACTCTTGAGGTTTCTAGGGTCTCCACCAAGCTAGGTAAACCTGCTTTCAGTTTTAATGCACCGTATTGCTAGAACAAAATTCTAAATACATTTAATCTTGATGTTCTGGTGCTGTTCAGGCAATTTAAAGTATTGATTGGGGATTTATTTGTGGATGACTGTAACTGTTTCTCTGGGTGAGTCGTGATGTTTTATTTGTGCTTACCATGACATTATTTTTGTATTCTAATGTGTGTGTAGCAGTGGAGGCTGCAGAGAGGAGGACGGCTCATATAAATGGCTGGAACAGGGGGAATGGAATGTGTTTGATGTATTTGATACCATTCCACTCATTTCGCTCTAGCCATTACCACGAGCCCATCCTCCCCAATTAAGGTGCCACCAACCTCCTGTGGTGTGTATATATATATTTGTGCTTAAAGTGTATTTTATATTGTATTATACAGGGTGCATTTGGAAAAGAGACCTAGATCTCAATACGTCTTCCCTGTAAAAATAAAGGTTACATTTTAACATTTTAAAATTAAATCTCCACACGCTTTCTGCATTCTCTTTGGCTAGTATAGTTCCACCTGATCTCGCCTTCTCCCACCTGCCTTCCATCTTTGAGGACATGTAGTTCCATTATTAGAGCGGTCACATGACTATCTTGTCAATAAATAGACTATCTTTGTTTGGAGGGCTTGCGACTGTCATGTGCGTATTAGATATCAAGCAGGTGCTAGCGCTCATCGCTCATTCATTTGAATGTTTTATGTTGATCTGTATTTTCCTAACAGATGTTAATGTGATCTTTTTTACTGAGATATTCAAATGTGTTATGTACTGACCATTGATTAGTATTGATTATAGAGTGAGATGTGACTTGATGAAATATCTGTTTCGGTGTATTTTGGATAATCCCAGTGTTAGGGGTTGGACTTAAACTCAGATGCTCAAAGGGTTAAATTGTATTAGTTGTCCTGGTGATCAGGCCAAAGGCAATAATGTCAGACAGATGAGAGAAAAGATGTCTTTCATAATTCATATGAATCCTGAGAGATAGAGGGAGAAGAGGAGAAAGAGAGGGGGGAGGTATGGAAGTGGATGGGATACAACCAGATATCAGAGCATGGATAAACCACTCATCAGTCAATCAATCAAATGTATTTATAAAGCCCTTTTTACATCAGCCAATGTCACAAAGTGCTATACACAAAACCTAGCCTAAAACCCCAAACAGCAAGCAATGCAGATGTAGAAGCATGGTGGTCCGGAAAAACTCCCTAGAAAGATAGGAACTTAGGAAGAAACCTAGATAGGAACCAGGCTCTGAGGGGTGGTCAGTCCTCTTCTGGCTGTGCAGGGTGGAGATTATAACAGTACATGCCAAGATGTTCAAACATTCATAGATGACCAGCAGGGTCAAATAATAATAATCACAGTGGTTGTAGAGGGTGCAACAGGTCAGCACCTCCATGAGTAAATGTCAGTTGGCTTTTCACAGCCAAACATTCAGAGTTAGAGACAGCAGGTGCGGTAGAGAGAGAGTCAAAAAACAGCAGGTCAAGGTAACACGTCCGGAGAACAGGTCAGGGTTCCATAGCCGCAGGCAGGACAGTTGAAACTGGAGTAGCAGCACGACCACGTGGACTGGGGACAGCAAGGAGTCATCAGGCCAGGTAGTCCTGAGGCATGGTTCTATGGCTCAGGTCCTCCAGGAGGGGAGCGAGAGGGAGAGAGAGAATTAGAGGGAGCATACTTAAATTCACACAGGACACCGGATAAGACAGGAGAAATACTCCAGATCTAACAGACTGACGCTAGCCCCCCAACACATAAACTATTGCAGCATAAATACTGGAGGCTGAGACAGGAGGCACTGTGGTCCCGTCCGACGATACCCTCGGACAGGGCCAACCAGGCAGGATATAACCCCACCCACTTTGCCAAAGCACAGCCCCCACACCACTAGAGGGATATCTTCAAACCACCAACTTACTACCCTGAGACAAGGCTGAGTATAGCCCACAAGGATCTCCCAACCCGGACAGGAAGATCACGTCAGTGACTCAACTCACTCAAGTGACGCACCCCTCCTAGGGACGGCATGGAAGAGCACCAGTAAGCCAGTGACTCAGCCCCCGTAATAGGGTTAGAAGCAGAGAATCCCAGTGGAGAGAGAGGAACCGGCCAGAGAAAGCAAGGGCGGTTCGTCGCTCCAGTGTCTTTCCGTTCACCTTCACACCCCTGGGCCAGACTACACTCAATCATAGGACCTACTGAAGAGATGAGTCTTCAATAAAGACTTAAAGGTCGATACCGAGCCTGCGTCTCTCATATGGATAGGCAGACCATTTCATAAAAATGGAGCTCTATGGGAGAAAGCCCTGCCTTCAGATGTTTGCTTAGAAATTCAAGGGACAGTAAGGAGGCCTGCGTCTTGTGACTGTAGCGTACGTGTAGGTATGTACGTCAGGACCAAATCGTGGGGGATAGGTAGGAGCAAGCCAATGCAGATTAGCAGTAAAACCTTGAAATCAGCCCTAGCCTTAACAGGAAGCCAGCGTAGAGAGGCTAGCCATGGAGCAATAATGATCACATTGTTTGGTTCTAGTCAAGATTCTAGCAGTTGTGTTTAGCACTAACTTAAGTTTATTTAGTGCTTTATCCGGGTAGCCAGAAAGTGGAGCATTGCAGTAGTCTAATCTAGAAGTGACAAAAGCCTGGATTAACTTTTCTGCATCATTTTTGGACAGAAAGTTTCAGATTTTTGCAATGTTACGTAGATGGAAAAAGCTGTCCTTGAAATAGTCTTAATATGTTCGTCAGAAGAGAGATCAGGATCCAGAGTAACGCCGAGGTCTTTCACAGATTTATTTGAGATGACTGTATAACCATCAAGATTAATTGTCAGATCCTACAGAAAATCGCTTTATTTCTTGGGACCTAGAACTAGCATCTCTGTTTTGTCCGAGTTTAAAAGTAAAACATTTGCCGCCATCCACTTCCTTATGTCTGAAACACAGGCTTCCAGGGAGGGCAATTTTGGGGCTTCACCATGTTTCATCGAAATGTACAGCTGTGTATCGTCTGCATAGCAGTGAAAGTTAACGTTATTTTTCATATAATGTAAAACATAGAATAAAATTAATTAAAGCGGCATTTGCACTTCTAAGCTCTGGCTTCAAGTCGATATGGACACTGGCTTTTCTCCTCAATTTACATATGAGCTCAACTGCCACTGTATATTCCACCAATGTACTCTCCAGCAGAAACAAACGGACATTTTTGTTGTGTAATTTAATCAATTAGAAACGGAAATCCTGGGACCTCCACTGGGCCTGTTGTAGTCTACCAAGTACAGACTGTCTTTGTCTAGCTTGACAAATTCTGTAAGGTCTGGATGTAACATCCTGCAGGAATGAGAACCAGGTGTGTGTGTGTGTGCGTGTGCATCGCAGAGATTAAAGTCCTCTCTCTGAGAATTAGGCAGCCGTCTCCTGACACCCTGGCTATTGGTTCAGAATCAGAACACACACGGAGACCGCCCGGCTCGCCGTCCATCTACAAGGCTCTGGCCAAATGTTGCGCACTATCTACTATAAACAGGGGTGCTATTCTGGAAGCAGACATACAGTTGAAGTCGGAAGTTTACATACACTTAGGTTGGAGTCATTAAAACTTTATTTTCAACCACTCCACACATTTCTTGTTAACAAACTATAGTTTTGGCAAGTCGGTTAGGACATCTACTTTGTGCATGACACAAGTAATTTTTCCAACAATTGTTTACAGACAGATTATTTCACTTATAATTCACTGTATCACAATTCCAGCGGGTCAGAAGTTTACATACACTAAGTTGACTGTGCCTTTAAACAGCTTGGAAAATTCCAGAAAATGATGCCATGGCTTTAGAAGCTTCTGATAGGCTAATTGACATCATTTGAGTCAGTTTGAGGTGTACCTGTGGATGTATTTCAAGGCCTACCTTCAAACTCAGTGCCTCTTTTCTTGACATCATGGGAAAATCAAAAGAAATCAGCCAAGACTTCAGAAAAATAGTCTGGTTCATCCTTGGGAGCAATTTCCAAATGCCTGAAGGTACCACGTTCATCTGTACAAACAATAGTATGCAAGTATAAACACCATGGGACCACGCAGCCGTCATACCACTCAGGAAGGAGATGCGTTCTGTCTTCTAGAGATGAACTTACTTTGGTGCGAAAAGTGCAAATCAATCCCAGAACAACAGCAAAGGACCTTGTGAAGATGCTGGAGGAAACAGGTACAAAAGTATCTATATCCACAGTAAAACGAGTCCTATATCGACATAACCTGAAAGGCCGCTCAGCAAGGAAGAAGCCACTGCTCCAAAACCGCCATATAAAAGCCAGACTATGGTTTGCAACTGCACATGGGGACAAAGATTGTACTTTTTGGAGAAATGTCCTCTGGTCTGATGAAACAAAAATAGAACTGTTTGGCCATAATGACCATCGTTATGTTTGGAGAAAAAAGGGGGAAGCTTGCAAGCCGAAGAACACCATCCCAACCGTGAAGCACGGGGCTGGTAACACCATGTTGTGGGGGTCCTTTGCTGCAGGAGGGACTGGTGCACTTCACAAAATAGATGGCATCATGAGGTAGGAAAATTATGTGGATATATTGAAGCAACATCTCAAGACATCAGTCAGGAAGTTAAACCTTGGTTGCAAATGGGTCTTCCAAATGGACAATGACCCTAAGCATACTTCCAAAGTTGTGGCAAAATGGCTTAAGGACAACAAAGTCAAGGTATTGGAGTGGCCATCACAAAGCCCTGACCTCAATCCTATAGAAATTTTGTGGGCAGAACTGAAAAAGTGTGTGCGAGCTAGGAAGCCTACAAACCTGACTCAGTTACATCAGCTCTGTCAGGCGGAATAGGCCAAAATTCACCCAACTTATTGTGGGAAGCTTGTGGAAGGCTACCCAAAATGTTTGACCCAAGTTTAACAATTTAAAGGCAATGCTACCAAATACTCATTGAGTGTATGTAAACTTCTGACCCACTGGGAATGTGATGAAAGAAATAAGAGCTGAAATAAAAAAATCTCTCTACTATTATTATGACATTTCACATTCTTAAAATAAAGTGGTGATCCTAACTGACCTAAAACAGGGAATTTTTACAAGGATTAAATGTCAGGAATTGTGAAAAACTGAGTTTAAATGTATTTGGCTAAGGTGTATGTAAACTTCCGACTTCAACTGTAGTATATTGGGAATAGGCTGGCATTTCAGGAGCAGACATTGTCATTCTATTTAGACAATGACCAATATGTGCTATGCTGTGCAAAAGGGATGGAATTTTTGGTTGTGATGAGATGGATTGATGGTGATGAGATGGATCGATGGTAATGAGATGGATCGATGGAGATGAGCTGGATCGATGGGGATGTGATGGATCGATAGAGATGAGATGGATCGATGGTGATGAGATGGATCGATGGGGATGTGATGGATCGATAGAGATGAGATGGATCGATGGTGATGAGATGGATCGATGGGGATGTGATGGATCGAAAGAGATGAGCTGGATCGATGGTGATGAGATGGATCGATGGTGATTAGATGGATCGATGGTGATTAGATGGATCGATGGAGATGAGCTGGATCGATGGGGATGTGATGGATCGATGGAGATGAGCTGGATCGATGGGGATGTGATGGATCGATAGAGATGAGATGGATCGATGGTGATGAGATGGATCGATGGGGATGTGATGGATCGAAAGAGATGAGCTGGATCGATGGTGATGAGATGGATCGATGGTGATTAGATGGATCGATGGTGATTAGATGGATCGATGGAGATGAGCTGGATCGATGGGGATGTGATGGATCGATGGAGATGAGCTGGATCGATGGGGATGTGATGGATTGATAGAGATGAGCTGGATCGATGGTGATGAGATGGATCGATGGTGATTAGATGGATCGATGGTGATTAGATGGATCGATGGAGATGAGCTGGATCGATGGTGATTAGATGGATCGATGGAGATGAGCTGGATCGATGGGGATGTGATGGATCGATGGAGATGAGCTGGATCGATGGAGATGAGCTGGATCGATGGGGATGTGATGGATCGATGGATATGAGCTGGATCGATGGGGATGTGATGGATCGATGGAGATGAGCTGGATCGATGGGGATGTGATGGATCGATGGAGATGAGCTGGATCGATGGGGATGTGATGGATCGATAGAGATGAGCTGGATCGATGGAGATGAGCTGGATCGATGGGGATGTGATGGATCGATGGAGATGAGCTGGATCGATGGGGATGTGATGGATCGATGGAGATGAGCTGGATCGATGGAGATGAGCTGGATCGATGGAGATGAGCTGGATCGATGGGGATGTGATGGATCGATGGAGATGAGCTGGATCGATGGAGATGAGCTGGATCGATGGAGATGAGCTGGATTGATGGGGATGTGATGGATCGATGGTGATGAGATGGATCGATGGAGTGTGGCTGCTTGCTGTGGCTGATCATTTTCCCCATCAGTGTCAGATCAATGTCAGATCCATGTCAGATCATGAGTGCTGCTAGACCATGTGTTTCCATGTGTTCTATTGGTGATGGGGAGGATTAGCCCTGTAGTGGCACTGGCTCTGAGAGAGACTCTGGTTTGGCAGCCAGCCTGGTAATAGCAGAAAATTATCTCATGATGAATTGGGTCTTATTATACCACATGGACCGAGATGGACCTAGCTCAGTTCAGTTCCGACGCCCACCTGCCCAGCACCCCAGCTGGGGTGAGAAGGTCACCACCTACCCCCTCACATCATGACCCTGTTTGAGGTCAGTAGGGCACACCGTATAAAAATAATATAAATGTTTTGAAATGGAAAAAGTCCAAGTAGTCCCTCCCTGATTTAGTACCTGTTATTTCCAGTGCCCAATGAAACTGACCCTGTTTCGTCAGGTATAGGTTCTGCAGGTGGAATGTAGAAAGGTGAGTCACATTTCCTGGGAAAGCATTTAATGCAGTTCAGTGTGAGACATCAGGCTACGACAGGATGTGGAATTCTGTCCAAGTCAAGTATTACAAGATTACAAGGCTGAGACTCAAAAGTGCTTCCATAAGCATGTAATTATGAGATTGTGGGATAATTCATGGTCCTACCGAAAGCAATGGTTAAACAGAGAGAGAGAGAGAGAGGAGGTGGGGCCAGCAGTGCAGAGATTGAAACACTGGTAGGCTAGGATGTGATGACAGGGTATAAGTAACAAATTGTATGCTTCAAGATGAGAGACAGAGAAAGAGACAGGGAAAGAGAAAGAGAGAGAGAGAGAGAGGTTTACTGTCTGTCCACTAGGGTACAGGGAGATGGTGGTCCCATCCACCAAATTGAGAGGAGTCACCCAGGGGAGGGATTCAGGGGGAATGCTGATTTGGTTCAGAACACAGCTAACACATTACATAGAACTAATCAAAACAGGAGTCCCTTGGGTGGTGGACCATTCCTGATATACGCACAGGAAACTGTTGAGTGTGGAAAAACCCAGCAGCGTTGTAGTTCTTGACACAAACCAGTGTGCCTTGCACCTGCTGCCATACCCCGTTTAAAGGCATTCAATCTTTTGTCTTTCCCATTCACTCTCTGAATGGCACACATACGTAATCCATGTCTAAACTGTCTCAAGGCTTAACAATCCTTCCTTAACCTGTCTCCTCCCCTTCATCTACAATAATTGAAGTGGATTTAACAAATAAGGGATCATAGCTTTCACCTGGATTTACCTGGTCAGTCTATGTCATGGAAAGTGTTCTTAATGTTTTGTATACTCAGTGTATATCCTCACATCAGAATTCGCTTACTACAAGGAAGAGAGCTTATCCATTCTAGAAGAGGAGATCAATGATTTCCAGGCCCAGGGAAATGTTCTGATCTGTGGGGATCTTAATGCTAGGACTGGAGAAGAACCAGATACCATTAGCACACAGGGAGACAAACACATAACTACAAACCTCAGCATTCCTCTGCCCTCATATCCCCCCAGGAAGAACTTTGATCAAAACAACAACAGAAACGGGAACCAACTACTGCAGTTCTAACGAATGCTGGGTCTGTACATAGTCAATGGAAGGCTACAAGGGGACTCTTTTGGGAGGTATGCATACATACAACTCACCTCTTGGTAGTAGTACTGTAGATGATGTCATCACAGACATAGATCCAGTGTCTTTCAGAGCACTCACAGTCAGCCCACTAACACCACTATCATACCATAGAAAAATTACAGCATATCTAAAATGGGAGAAGAGTCCAGTAAATTACACAAGACCAATCAGTCGTATAGATAGACTAAGAATAGTATGGAAAACTACCAGAAAGCAATTGGCAATCAAAACATGTAATCCCTCCTAGACAACCTTCTGACCCACACATACAGTATCATTAAAATAATGACAGTGTAAATTTGGCTGTACAAAACATAAACTTAATTTTTTACAAATTGGCATCCTTATCTAATTACAAAAGACACCTAAAAGCATTTTTTTTAAAGACAAATTGTTTGATTATGATTGCAAATCTATAACAAAAAAACGTAGGAATCTATCCAACCAAAAACATAGAAAACCAGACAACCAGGATATGCGCCTTCAGTATTGGGCAACCCTAAAAGAATCCAAACAGACTCTAGGAACAAAGAATGGGCAACACATCAGACACCAACTTAATGACATTGAGGAATCAATTGATTCAAACAACTTCTGGGAAAATTGGAACTCCCTAAACAAACCCCACAGAGACAAATTGGCAGTCCTAAAAGGTGACCTATGGAACACTCACTTTAAAGAACTGGTGTATATAGAAATATTCAGATGAATTTGGAACTAAAATAAATATATGAAAAACTGCAAATTCTTGAATTAGCCAATAAAGACAACCAGAACCTTTTGAATTCCCCAAAAACAGAAAAATAACTATTGTAAAAACGATAAGCCCTGCAACCCTGAAAGGCCTGTGGTACTGACGGAATATTGAATGAAATTATAAAATACACAGACCACAAATTTTGCACTGCCATATTCAAACTATTTAACTAAGTTTTGAGTGTAGGCTATTTCCCTGACATCTGGAACCAATGATTAATGAGATTTTATTTTTTAATGGAGTCAAATTTGACCCAAACAATTACCATGGCATTGTGCCAACAGCAACCTGGGGAAAATATTCTGCGCCATCATGAATAGCAGATTACTGCACATTCTCAGTGAACACAATGTCGTGAGCCAAAGTCAAATTGGATTCCTACCAAATTATTAAACATCAGACCACATTTATACCCTACACACCATAATTGATAAAAACCTTTTTTAATCAAAACTAAAACAAAATCCTGCTTTTTGGATTTCCAAAATGCCTTTGATTAAATTTGACATGAAGGCATTTTATTCAAATTTATTGAAAGTGGCGTGGATGGAAAAACATATGATGTCATCAAAGGAATGTATACAAATACAAATGTGCAGTCAAAATTGGAAATAAACATACACATTTATTTTCCCAAGGCCGTGGAATGAAACAGGGGAACAATTTGAGCTCGAGTCTATTTAATATATACATGAATGGATTTTCAAAAACACAACAACAATCAACATCTCCCGGGCTCACTATTAACAACACAGAAATACAATGCCTCCTGTATGCAGACGACCTGGTGCTGCTGTCCCACAAACAGAGGGGCTACAGCAACAATGACATCATCTGCAACAGTTCTGTTAGACCTGGGCCCTGCTAATCAACAAAATAAAAAACTAACTTTATGATATTCCAGAAAAGATCTTGATGTCAGTGAAACCAAGATACATTTTTACTGGGCTCCACTGATACAGAACAAACACTTACACATATTTGGGACAAAAAAAGAAGCTCCACAGGCAACTCCAACCTGGCCGTGAACTGAAAGACAAAGCAAGGAGGGCTTTCTATGCTATTAAAAGATCTATCAAATTAGACATACATGATTAATATCCGAAAAAGAGCCACCAAGTTTTTAAATAATTTATAAACACTCCTACCATTACAAAGCCCTCAACTGCCAAGAGGTGACCATAGAGAAGTGTCCCCTCAGACAGCTGGTCCTGAGGCTCAATTTACTAACCACTACACACCCAACAAAGCCTCAGGACAGCACTCAGAAAATATGGCCCAACCAAATTATCGCAAAGCAAAAATAAAAATATATCACCTATTGGAATCGAAGTAAACTTCAATGCTATTTGGCTCCACACAGACATTACATGGTGACAGGCTATCTGGCCACTTTGACTGATGCTAACTACTGTATGTACAGACTCATTCTGCCCTCAGGAGGAGGGTCAAATTGTGACAGATATTCTGACATAAGAAATACATTCTTCCCTAAATTATAAAACAATACGAAGAATTTGAAAACCTAAATTATAAAGACAATCTTAAATACATACTTGGTGAAAAAACGAAATGCTGTGTTTTGGCAGCCACATTTGTGGCCTCCTGACAAACTGAGGGCCAACTAGTGAAAAATACAGTGTGATTATTCATCTTTGCCTATTATTCCTAACAGTCTGGTATATTCCTGTCTTTGACCATGGTTGTTATATGTTTACTTTGACAATATAAGTGTTTTACTTTCCATGTCAAGAAAGTATATGAGAGACAGAGAGAGACAGAGAGAGACAGAGATAGACAGACAGAGACAGAGGGAGACAGAGAGAGACAGAGATAGACAGAGAGAGACAGAGGGAGACAGAGAGAGACAGAGAGAGAGTTGTGACTGCAGATTGACTTTGCAAATACGAGTTGAAACGTGGCCCATGACCTTTTGATCACTTTCTGTTTCTTGTAAGGGCGTTTCTTACAGCGTGTTTGTGGTAGTTACAGTAATAAATAAAGCTAGGTGGTCTTACTCTGCTACTCAGGAGGAGAATATGTAATCAGGGATAATTACAGAGAGGACGTTTTACAAGCCTTGTATTATTGTGTCAATGACGCCAGCTCCGTTCTGAGATTCACAGACATGATTTCCCTATGCTTCTCCCTCATGGAATGCACCACTCTGTACTACTCTGGTACTGTCAGGTGTAGAACCACTCTGTCCTAATACCAAAATGAGCTGTCATCCCCTAACTACAAATATCAAGCGTTCCCAATGCTCTTTGAGGAAAGCGTAACTTCCCCATAGTACTTGCACAGCAAGTACCAAATACATAGCTTTTACGATGATACAATGAAGGGATATCTGATACAATCATTTATGTTACCATGTAGCCGCTGACTGGAACAGGCCCAATAGCCTGGAGGAGAGGGGATTCCTGCAGAGTGTAGAGCTTGTATTAGACTCAATATAACATTTTATTATGCCTCTGTTGTTACTGACTTCCTGTTTCCTGTGAAGTTATAGCTCCTCTGTCTGTGGCCTTATGCTCAAAGCATTTCATTAATAATGATTAAAGCACAATTTATTGACAAGTAAAAAACATATTATACTAATTATTAAGGAAAAGTCATTTTTTATATTCAATCGGTGATCTAATCATAGTAGACACTATTTATTTCATTATCCTAGGCAAATCATTTGAGACACAATTTGTCCTGAAAGTGATTACATGGAATCTAGCAAATATATAAAAACATGAACTTATTTATATTTAGTTCAGTTATCCCCATACAAAAATATATTACATTGTCATAGTAATCCTTTACATACTTTGAAAAGTAACCCAGAGTATAGAATCACTATTTATATACATACTCTTGCATTTTCTGTTAATCTAAACATTATGATTTGGACAACATATTCAGCTGTTGAGAGAACTCCTCATCTTAGTTGTCAAATGCGGTTCTTGTGCGATTTGATCTAGGCTCATTCTGTCATACAAAAACACATACATTCACAAACACATCCACCGTGGTCAATATTTGCCAAACCAGTTGCACTGTCTGAGGAATCATTCCATAGCCTTCTCCATATAGCTGCATTAAATACAGCAAACACATTGGTGTCTTCTAAACAAAACCCAGTGTCTGTTGGTGTTGTTTCTGAAGTGGGGGCACAGAGAGACATTCCAACCCCTCATAGATGTACAGAGCCCCCCTGGCCAGAGGGCTCAGTTCAGTATTTTTTAGGCTGTTCTTCTGCCCAGTCCTCCTGCCCAGAACGTCCATTCTTCCCTTCCTTTCCCTTCCTCCTCTTGGGCCCCTGGAGTGTGGAGCCCTGGCCCTGGGCCTGCCTCACCTCCAGCTCTGACTTCCCATTCCCAGAGTCATTGTTCTGCCTGGAGTAGCGTTTACACTTGCAGGAGGTAACCACAGTGATCTTATAGGTCCTGGAGCTTCCGTCCTGACACTGCAGGCTGATGCGCTGGGTCCGTGTCCGGTCGATGACGCAGCGCCACTCCTGGGCCTCCCGCCGGCTCCAGAACTTCCCGGTGTACCCGGGACCTGAGCCGATCCAGTTGGGCAGCAGGTGGGAGGGAAGACACTCCCCAGCACAAACCAGCTCCTTGATCGGGTTCAGGCTGGTGCACTGACCATCTGAGATGTACTTGGTGGAACGCAGCTCTCTGCAGCCCACCTGGCTCTGTGCCTGACCCTGCTCTGTGATGGAGAGGGGAGGAGAGAGTGTTACATTCTGTCAGATACATATTGCATGGCATTATCTACATGACATTGCAAATACTTGCATTTGATTTAGTTTGGAGTTTGCACTTTTGGATTATTCCATTTGCTGCTCATAAAGATTCGTTTTGACAGGAACTGCGGCATGATCAGGGTCATCTGAATGACTGCATGAGTTGACAAGAGGTCCAACACAATTCCAAATTCTGGAACTTCCTCCCATTCAAACACAAGTCTATGATTTATATTTCATTTTCATTTATTCCCATTCATGTCTATGGAAAAGGTGCCTACATAAGGAATTAAATAATTCCAACTGTCAGGATCGGTGCGTACAATGAATCTATATGAATCGTCGAATCAATACATTTGATATGCGCATAAAAATGCAATTCACCTTTCCGCGCAGCGCTGGTCAAACGCCTTCCTCCGTTGCGTGCTCGATTCATTGATACATTACTACTCGGTGTATCCTGGACCGTACTGATCAACTGAGGGTTTAACTTTTCCGTTGCGCTGTTCTTGGCAGCTTGACAGTTACTTATAATAAGGCAGAAGAGCGCGAGCTGGAACACGCACGTGGTAAGAAGCATCCCTGCAACTCTCCGCAGGCAGATAGGCAGACAGGTAGGTAGGTAGGTAGGTAGGTAGAGAGTGATGGAATGTATGTGCCGCGGTCTAACGGAGGAATTGTGTCGTTATGAAGTTACTTGTCGTTCAGTCGCTTATATACCCGCCGCTTGTTTTGGCACGACACAGCGCGCATGTAGTGCGTACATTTTATGAATCAACTAGGCGTTTTCACGCATAGCTACGCCCACTGAAGCAAAGGGTAATGCGTTTTGTTTTGTGTACTCCTCCAATGTAGAGCCTAGTCAACACAGACAAGTAATATATATTTCTGTCAATATAGTTTGATGAATGTTGCTTTCCCTTATGGATAGGACACTGTCACTGGATAAAACTCGATCGAGACCTTTATAACGGCTTGTAATAGATAGTTCATTTTGGTTTGTTGACCAGTTAACGGTGTAAATAATTGATTCATGATTGCATTAATGTAAATTATAAGTAGACAATAAAAGAGTTTGCCAAAAAGGTTGTGGGTGCCACATGCCAGAGGCATATCCTTTGATAGTCTATTTCATAATGATTTGTAAGTTCAAGTTCATATTTTATTCAATTTCTGAACGGGTTGATTTGGTTTAGCAAGGGAGGTCAGCTGGAGACCCTGCAGTCAGACCAGGTGAGTACTTAGCTCTGGTCCAGGGCGATAGTGAGTGTTCCTAGAATGAACTCGCTAATGCCCTGGACCAGAGCTAGTGAACACTGTCGATCTCATGTTGTGTTCTCGGATCCAGTGACGTCTCCATCTCTGCAGGACAGGTGCTTCAGGTGAGCTCACCAACACGATGTATGATGCATTACCCAAATTAGAGAACAATAGAAAGGTTCCGATCTCCTCCTTCATCCCTCCATGTATCCCTTCATCCTGCCGACTCTGTGCCCCTAAGAACCAGGGTTCTCTTTCACTCCTTTCCCAGGGATCCTTGACAAAGAATTCCCCCAATGTCTCCTCAGCTATGTTCCCTCCGTTGATAGCAGTGAAAATAAATCCACTGTAAAACTCTCCAGGCTCATTCCATATTGTTAAGCAGGTAGTTTTTCTTTGGGGGGTTCGATGGAGAAACGGGGGATGTGGTGGATGGGGAAACATGATGATTGGTTGGATGGGGAAACAGGAGGATTGGGGTGGATGGGGAAACAGGATGATTGGAGTGGATGGGGAAACAGGCTATTGGGGTGGATGGGGATACAGGAAGATTGGGGTGGATGGGGAAACAGGGGGATGGAGAAACAGGGGGGATGGGGTGGATGGAGAAACAGGGGGATGGAGAAACAGGGGGATGGGGTGGATGGAGAAACAGGGGGGATGGGGTGGATGGGGAAACAGCGGGGATCAAATCAAATTTTATTTGTCACATGCACTGAATACAGTGGGGGAAAAAAGTATTTGATCCCCTGCTGATTTTGTACGTTTGCCCACTTGCAAAGAAATGATCAGTCTATAATTTTAATGGTAGGTTTATTTGAACAGTGAGAGACAGAATAACAACTAAAAAAATCCAGAAAAACGCATGTCAAAAATGTTATAAAATGATTTGCATTTTAATGAGGGAAATAAGTATTTGACCCCTCTGCAAAACAATGACTTAGTACTTGGTGGCAAAACCCTTCTTGGCAATCACAGAGGTCAGACGTTTCTTGTAGTTGGCCACCAGGTTTGCACACATCTCAGGAGGGATTTTGTCCCACTCCTCTTTGCAGATCTTCTCCAAGTCATTAAGGTTTCGAGGCTGACGTTTGGCAACTCGAACCTTCAGCTCCCTCCACAGATTTTCTATGGGATTAAGGTCTGGAGACTGGCTAGGCCACTCCAGGACCTTAATGTGCTTCTTCTTGAGCCACTCCTTTGTTGCCTTGGCCGTGTGTTTTGGGTCATTGTCATGCTGGAATACCCATCCACGACCCATTTTCAATGCCCTGGCTGAGGGAAGGAGGTTCTCACCCAAGATTTGACGGTACATGGCCCCGTCCATCGTCCCTTTGATGCGGTGAAGTTGTCCTGTCCCCTTAGCAGAAAAACACCCCCAAAGCATAATGTTTCCACCTCCATGTTTGACGGTGGAGATGGTGTTCTTGGGGTCATAGGCAGCATTCCTCCTCCTCCAAACACGGCGAGTTGAGTTGATGTCAAAGAGCTCCATTTTGGTCTCATCTGACCACAACACTTTCACCAGTTGTCCTCTGAGTCATTCAGATGTTCATTGGCAAACTTCAGATGGGCATGTATATGTATTCTTAAGCAGGGGGACCTTGCGGGCGCTGCAGGATTTCAGTCCTTCACAGCGTAGTGTGTTACCAATTGTTTTCTTGGTGACTATGGTCCCAGCTGCCTTGAGATCATTGACAAGATCCTCCCGTGTAGTTCTGGGCTGATTCCTCACCGTTCTCATGATCATTGCAACTCCACGAGGTGAGATCTTGCATGGAGCCCCAGGCTGAGGGATATTGACAGTTCTTTTGTGTTTCTTCCATTTGCAAATAATCGCACCAAATGTTGTCACCTTCTCACCAAGCTGCTTGGCGATGGTCTTGTAGCCCATTCCAGCCTTGTGTAGGTCTACAATCTTGTCCCTGACATCCTTGGAGAGCTCTTTTGTCTTGGCCATGGTGGAGAGTTTGGAATCTGATTGATTGATTGCTTCTGTGGACAGGTGTCTTTTTTAAAGGTAACAAGCTGCGGTTAGGAGCACTCCCTTTAAGAGTGTGCTCCTAATCTCAGCTCGTTATCTGTATAAAAGGCACCTGGGAGCCATAAATCTTTCTGATTGAGAGGGGGTCAAATACTTATTTCCCTCATTAAAATGCAAATCAATTTATAACATTTCTGACATGCGTTTTTCTAGATATTTTTGTTGTTATTCTGTCTCTCACTGTTCAAATAAACCTACCATTAAAATTATAGACTGATCCTTTCTTTGTCAGTGGGCAAACGTACAAAATCAGCAGGGGATCAAATACTTTTTTCCCCCACTGTACATCAAGTGTAGACCTTACCGTGAATTGCTTACTTACAAGTTGTTGTCCTGGCACCACACTGCCAGGTCTCTGACCTCCTCCCTATAGGCTGTCTCTTTATTGTTGGTGATCAGGCCTACCACTGTTGTGTTGTCAGCAAACTTAATGATGATGTTGGAGTTGTGTTTGGCCATGCAGTCGTGGGTGAACAGGGAATACAGGAGGGGACTAAGTACACACCCTTGAGGGGACCCATGGTGTTGAGGACCAGCGTGGCAGACGTGTTGTTGCCTACCCTTACCACCTGGGGGCGGCCCGTCAGGAAGTCCAGGATCCAGTTGCAGAGGGAGGTGTCCCAGGATCCTTAGCTTAGTGATGAGCTTTGTGGGCACTATGGTGTTGAACACTGAGGTGTTCCTTTTGTACAGGTGGGAAAGGGCAGTGTGATGTGCAATTGAGATTGCGTCATCTGTGGATCTGTTGGGGCGGTATGCGAATTGGAGTGGGTCTAGGGTATCTGGGAGGATGTTTAGGATGGGCAAACAGCGGGGATGGGGTGGATGGAGAAACAGGGGAGATGGGGTGGATGGAGAAACAGGGGAGATGGGGTGGATGGAGAAACAGGGGAGATGGGGTGGATGGAGAAACAGGAGAGATGGGGTGGATGGGGAAACAGGGGAGATGGGGTGGATGGAGAAACAGGGGAGATGGGGTGGATGGGGAAACAGGAGAGATGGGGTGGATGGGGAAACAGGAGGGTGGGGTGGATGGAGAAACAGGGATGGGGTGGATGGGGAAACAGCGGAGATGGGGTGGATGGGGAAACAGGAGAGATGGGGTGGATGGAGAAACAGGGGAGATGGGGTGGATGGAGAAACAGGAGAGATGGGGTGGATGGGGAAACAGGAGAGATGGGGTGGATGGGGAAACAGGGGAGATGGGGTGGATGGAGAAACAGGGATGGGGTGGATGGGGAAACAGGAGAGATGGGGTGGATGGGGAAACAGGGGAGATGGGGTGGATGGAGAAACAGGGATGGGGTGGATGGGGAAACAGGGGAGATGGGGTGGATGGGGAAACACGGGAGATGGGGTGGATGGAGAAACAGGGATGGGGTGGATGGGGAAACAGGGGAGATGGGGTGGATGGGGAAACAGGGGAGATGGGGTGGATGGAGAAACAGGGATGGGGTGGATGGGGAAACAGGAGAGATGGGGTGGATGGGGAAACAGGAGAGATGGGGTGGATGGGGAAACAGAGGGATGGGGTGGATGGGGAAACAGAGGGATGGGGTGGATGGGGAAACAGAGAGATGGGGTGGATGGGGAGACAGAGGGATGGGGTGGATGGGGAAACAGAGGGATGGGGTGGATGGAGAAACAGGGGAGATGGGGTGGATGGAGAAACAGGAGAGATGGGGTGGATGGAGAAACAGGAGAGATGGGGTGGATGGGGAAACAGAGGGATGGGGTGGATGGGGAAACAGAGGGATGGGGTGGATGGAGAAACAGGAGAGATGGGGTGGATGGGGAAACAGGAGAGATGGGGTGGATGGGGAAACAGGGGAGATGGGGTGGATGGGGAAACAGAGGGATGGGGTGGATGGGGAAACAGAGAGATGGGGTGGATGGGGAAACAGAGGGATGGGGAAACAGTGGGATGGGGTGGATGGGGAAACAGGAGAGATGGGGTGGATGGAGAAACAGGGGAGATGGGGTGGATGGAGAAACAGGAGAGATGGGGTGGATGAAGAAACAGGAGAGATGGGGTGGATGGAGAAACAGGAGAGATGGGGTGGATGGGGAAACAGGGGAGATGGGGTGGATGGGGAAACAGAGGGATGGGGTGGATGGGGAAACAGAGGGATGGGGTGGATGGGGAAACAGTAGGATGGGGAAACAGGGGAGATGGGGTGGATGTGGAAACAGGAGAGATGGGGTGGATGGAGAAACAGGGGAGATGGGGTGGATGGGGAAACAGGAGAGATGGGGTGGATGGGGAAACAGGAGAGATGGGGTGGATGGAGAAACAGGAGAGATGGGGTGGATGGGAAAACAGGGGAGATGGGGTGGATGGAGAAACAGGGATGGGGTGGATGGGGAAACAGTAGGATGGGGTGGATGTGGAAACAGGGGAGATGGGGGGGATGTGGAAACAGAGGGATGGGGTGGATGGGGAAACAGGAGAGATGGGGTGGATGGGGAAACAGGAGAGATGGGGTGGATGTGGAAACAGAGAGATGGGGGGATGTGGAAACAGGAGAGATGGGGTGGATGTGGAAACAGGAGAGATGGGGTGGATGTGGAAACAGGAGAGATGGGGGGATGTGGAAACAGGAGAGATGGGGTGGATGTGGAAACAGGAGTGATGGGGTGGATGTGGAAACAGAGGGATGGGGTGGATGGGGAAACAGAGGGATGGGGTGGATGGGGAAACAGAGGGATGGGGTGGATGGGGAAACAGTGGGATGGGGTGGATGGGGAAACAGAGGGATGGGGTGGATGTGGAAACAGAGGGATGGGGGGATGTGGAAACAGTGTTATTACATTTACATTTTTACATTTTAGTCATTTAGCAGACGCTCTTATCCAGAGCGACTTACAGTAGTGAATGCATACATTTCATTTCATACATTTTTTTTCTGTGCTGGCCCCCCGTGGGAATCGAACCCACAACCCTGGCGGTGCAAACACCATGCTCTACCAACTGAGCTACAGGGAAGACCATAGGTCTTATTACATAGGTGGTGTTAAAGACAAAGTCTGGAAAATGTGCATAGCAACCAAGAGGAGGTCGCCAACGAAAAATGGAAACAATGGAGTAATTGGGAGATGTAGCCGTATTTGTTTATCAAGGACTTTTGTCTTTATGACTGGCTGATACATGAATAACAATTCAAGGTCACTGTCTGCACTGTGAGAATGTGTCATTAGAATGAGCTCTGTTTCATGCTCACTCTCTGTAGAGAAAAAGTCTGACTGCATATTGTATAGAACCATCGCTGTAGCAAAAAGACCATCACGCTTCAGTACCCTTTGAACACTGCCAACAGAGTGCAGTAGCTCTATTACCAGTCATCATCAATGCATGGATGGTATTAAAGGGGAAAGCTGCCATCTAGTGTCCAAAGAAATATGGGCATATCCCCATAGCAACAATGGACAATGAAGGAGAATTATTAAGGCACTCTTTATTGACGTCATTGAAAATGTAAAACTGTCAACCAACACAAAAGCCAATTAGCTGTAAAGGGTTTTCCAGCATTAAAAAGTCAGATCATTATTGGATCATCATTCTACTCTGTGACATGGAATGGTATTGATACATCACTGGCAAGACATCCGTGTCAAAGGGAACATAAAAATAATGATAATATAATGTTCAAATTATAACAGGAATACACAACTTAACAATAAAGCATAAAGAAGCCCTTAATATTGTGTTTTCTACCCATGGCCATACCGAAATAATAATAATATGACATGTATTGTTCAATAAGGTGGTCCCATTGCAACATGAGAGTGGATTTTTTAAATTACTACAGTGAGGGATGAAATTGTTATTTCAAGACATTAATTAAAGAATATTCAAGGCTTACATTTTAAATAAGAGAAGGAATTTTCTCAAACGACATACAAACAAGAAAAGAACACCACAGCTAATCCAAATACAAGTCAATGGCTGCATTTACACAGGCAGCCCAATTGTGATCATTTGCCCAATTATTGGCCAAAGATCTGATCTGACTCATTAAAAGACCAGTTATTGGCAAAATATCAGAATTGGTCTGCCTGTATAAATGCAGCCAATAGGCTGTACATCATATGCACACCCTGTATACTTCAGCCTCCCCTAGCCAAATAGACCTCATTGTGTCCATAGTAACAATCCTTCCTTAGGCTCCAGTCCAGCTGCCTGTTGGGTAAAGCATTCATCCTCACTAGCCACTTTCCCTCTAATCTGGACATCATGGCCAATCAGTAGTACTGCTGATTTGTTTTAATCCTTCTCCTTTAACCAGGGACTGATTCAGACCTCAGACATCAGGTGAATGGAATCAATTCAGTTTAATATTCAATAAAACTTTATTATTAATATCACTGAACTCTGGCCAATAAGTAACATTCATCAATGAATCAATTAACTACCCAGTAGAAAAGAACACCAGCAGTCCCTCTCATTCCTGGTGGCAGGATGGTGGTCCCTCTGAGGATGTGGAGGGGCAGTGCAACTGGTCTGGTGCTGAGGGACCGGGACAACCTGATGACGCCATGCGCTCCTCTGCCTTCAAACACAGCTCTGCCAGGAAGCTGGCTGTCTCCTTCACCATGTCATTCTCCTCATCTGGACCCAGGATAAAGAGGAGAGGGGTAAAGCATGTCTGGAGCACTATAGTACACTGTAGTATAGCTGCAGTAGGTATATTGTATGTGTTTTCAACAGATAGGAGTGTGTAGTTTACCATTGAGCTCCCTCAGCCTCGGGGCATCCTTCTCCTGCAGTCCTTTACAGATCTTCTTATGGGTGAACCAGTGGAGTCGCTGACACATCAGGCCACAGTACGTCACCTGTAGTAGTAATTGGAAGCATTTATTAATCATTTTATAGGCATTCCTAATGGTGTATTCATGGACGTTATCATTAAGTGTAACCAAAGTAATAAAGAGGGAAACGATTGAGAGAAACCCTGTGCTTGTGTATCGGAGGTCGGAGGTGGTTTTCGTACCATTTTGCAGAGGGAGCATCTCTTCTCTGCCCCCCTCTCTCCACACGTAGCACAGAACTCTGCGTCTATGAAGGCCATCTTACCCGTGAGAGCCTGGGTTAGCACCGAGAATGCTGTCGGGTCGTTACCCTGGAGACAAGAGAAGCAGTGGAACATTGAACAGGAAACATTCCCATACAGAAAGGAACATCAATTGTCAATATAATCAGAATTCATTGAGCATGATCATGAACTCCTTAAAAAGGTCCAATGCAGCTATTTTTATCTCAATACCAAATCATTTCTGGGTAACAATTAAGTACCTTACTGTGATTGTTTTCAATTAAAATGATAAAAAATAAACAAAAATAGTTTCTCAAGCAATAATTTTGCTAGGATTGTTTAGGAGTGGTCTGAGTGAGGGACCTAATTGGGGGCGGCAGGTAGCTTAGTGGTTAGAGCTGACAAGGTAAAAATCTGTTGTTCTTCCCCTGAACAAAGCAGTTAATCCACTGTTCCTAGGCCGTCACTTTAAATAAGAATTTGTTCTTAACTGACTTGCCTAGTTAAACAAAGGTTAAATAAAAAAATAAAATAAAAATTGCAGGAGCCTAATGGAAGGGATTGGAAAGTATTCAGACCTCTTGACATTTCCCCAAAAGATTTACATTACAGCCTTATTCTTATCCTCAGCAATCTACACACAATACCCCATAATGACAAAGTGAAAACTGGTTTTTAGACATTTTGCAAATGTATATATTCTTTAAAACAGAAATACCATATATGCATACGTATTCAGACCCTTTGCTATGAGACACGAAATTGAGCTCAGGTGCATCCTGTTTCCATTGATCATCCTTGAGATGTTTCTACAACTGGATTGGAGTCCCCCTGTGGTAAATTCAATTGATTGGACATAATTTGGAAAGGCACACACCTGTCTATATAAGGTCCCACAGTTGACAGTGCATGTCAGAGCAAAAACCAAGCCATGAGGTCGAAGGAAATGTCCGTAGAGCTCCGAGGCAGGATTGTGTCGAGGCATAGATCTGGGGAAGGGTACCAAAACATTTCTGCAACATTGAAGGTCCCCAAGAACACATTGGCTTCCATCATTCTTAAATGAAAGAAGTTTGGAACCACCAAGACTCTTCCTAGAGCTGGCCGCCATGCCAAACTGAGCAATCGGGGGAGAGTTCCTCTGTGGAGACGGGAGAACATTCCAGAAGGACAACCAACTTTGCGGCACTCCACCAATCAGGCATTTATGGTAGAGTGGCCAGACGGCAGCCACTCCTTAGTAAAAGTCACATGACAGCCCGCTTGGAGTTTGCCTAAAGGCACCTAAAGACTCTCAGACCATGAGAAACAAGATTCTCTGGTCTGATGAAACCAAGATTGAACTCCTTGGTCTGAATGCCAAGTGTCACGTCTGGAGGAAACCTGGCACCATCCCTACGGTGAAGCATGGTGGTGGCAGAATCATGCTGGGGGATGTTTTTCAGCTCAGGGACTGGGAGACTAGTCAGGATCGAGGCAAAGATGAATGGAGCAAAGTACAGAGAGATCCTTGATGAAAACCTGCTCCAGAGCTCCCAGGACCTCAGACTGTGACAAAGGTTGACCTTCCAACAGGACAACAATCCTAAGCACACAGCCAAGACAACGCAGGAGTGGCTTCGGGACACGTCTCTCACGTCTCTCTTTTGAGTGGCACAGCCAGAACCCGGACTTACAGGTGTGCCCAGCTTGTAGCATCATACCCAAGAAGACTCGAGGCTGTAATAGCTGCCAAAGGTGCTTCAACAAAATACTGAGTAAAGGGTCTGAATACTTATGTAAATGTAATATTGCAGTTTATCATTTTTAATAAATTAGAAAAAAAGTGTGTGTGGATTGATGAGGGGAAAAAAATATTTGATCAATTTTAGAATAAGGCTGTAACCTAACAAAATGTGGAAAAAGTCAAGGGGTCTGAATACTTTCTGAAGGCACTGTATATAACGTTCAAACTAGCTGTTATTGGCAGAGGTTTGAAACTTTATTTGTTGTTGGTCTATTGAAGTAACTGTCCAGTGTTTCCAGATTTCTATGAAATATGACCTATAATTAATTTCAATATAGTGAAATAGTTTTCCTTACAAAAAATTATAATTAAGTATGTTAAAAATCAGCTTTTCTGTGTTGGAATGGTGTGGGCGTACCCGAACTACAGAATGGTGTGGCCGTATACCGGTCATTAAAAATATTCATGAAACACATAACAATTACAAGAAAATAACAGAAAAATGTATTGGATAGTTACAGGTTAGAATGCCAGCAATGCAATCAATCACTCACATCAACCACTGTCAAGAGAAACAAGATGATGCACTGGGAGTCTACACGAGTAGACCACTGATTGGCAAGCTCATTGATATATTCTCAATCAATTTTGAAACGGTCTGTTTGAGACACAAGTTTGAGGTGCAGTTTTTTAAGTGTTTTTTTTTATCCTATTCATGCTTTGGACACAAATACGAGTACAGGATTAGTCAACAACATTATTTGGGTATGAGTGAACAGAATCTGAACTTTTAAAAGTGAGATTTTCACTGGACAATTACTTTACCTTAGCGTTTTAATGTAAGCTTGCGGGATCAGGTGGCTTTGCAAGGCTAACTTTAATTTATGTCACCTGGTGATGGGTGCCAGAACTCCACCCATGCAAAACGTGCTGAAATTTCAGGCGGTCTTTTCAAACAGCTCTTACACTAAAAGGGTATTATCATAATTTTCAAGAATTCACAGTATTATTCCAACCTCATAGTGTGGAAATGTACAGTATATAAAACACCGGAAAATCACGTTTTGGACTGCACTGCCCCTTTAATATGTAAATGTGACGTTTAATAAATGTTGCGCAATCCAATCAATCTTCAATTGGTTAATTTCCAGAGAGGACTAATTAAGTGAGTCCGTAATTGAGTCCATAGGAGGAGCCTTACATTGGATAAGACCGAAGTCAAAGGAAAGTTTGAATCAATGAATGACGGGAAGCTCACTCACAATCTCCACTGGTGCAATGCTCCTGACCAGCTGCTGTAGCAGTGCGGCTTCACAGTAGGGAAACTTCCTGATGCAGTCTCTAATAAACTTCTCCTGGTACTGAGGAAAACCATCTCCATCCCTCCCCTTCAACAGGCTGAGAGAAGAGACATACAAATTAAAACAATTTAAAGACAATGACACATTTTAATTGTCTAGGGAACTGTCTATACAGTTTACATACAATATTCATGCAATATACAGCACTAAAAATAAACTATGAAACACATAACAATTAGTCCCCAATGGTTAGCCTGGGAATTTTGTGCAATAACAGAAAAATATATTGGATAGTTACAGGTTAGAATGCCAGCAATGCAATCAATCAATCACATCAACCACTGTCAACAGGAACAAGATGATGCACTGGGAGTGACACACACACACAACACACACCTCTTGATGAGCACATCTAGCTTGTCATCACGGTCCAGAAGGAAGGCCATGCATTTCTGCAGCACATAGCTAATGTAGTGCATCTTCATGGCCAGGACTTCATTCATATCCTGCTGCTTCACACACTGCTCACACAGCAGGTCCATGACATGGTAACACTTCTCTAATGCTCCCACGTCCACCAGCAGAGGGTTCTCCCTGACCAGCATCACCAGCTAAGAAAGGGGGGAGGTGTGGAGGAAAGTGTTAGAGAGAATATTAGAAAGAGAGAGACGGAGAAAGAGTTAGAAAGACACAGTGGCAGAAACCATAGATTAAGTACTGACTGGTCACTTTGCAATGCTACTGTATAAACACACGCTCCTATGACTTCATAACTGTCTCGGAAAAACACTTGGAAATAACTAAGTTGCAATCTCATCTAACCGACATATGACAGCCACAAGGTGTGTGCAGTTGGTTAGACAGCCAAAACAGTTCGGACTTTTCTTGTACATTGGTGCACAGCCCCGACCGTAACATGACTTTAAGTAAGCATTTCGTTGGACGGTGTATACCATGTATATCCTGTACATACGACTAAGAAAACTTCAAACTTTAACCATGACTTTAGTCAACAGGCTAATATAGCAGAGGTCTGAGAGTGTTACAGTGGCACCTCTCTCTGTGTCCTGCGTTCACGTCCAGACAGATAGATATATTTAGACAGATCTAAAGTGGGCAGCGGCACCACGGGCGTGTGACTGCAGCCTGCAGCGGGTGAGGGTTGATCATGCAGAGAATGGAATTCAAAAGGACACTAGGCTATCCAAGCCATAGTGGAATTACAAAATAATAGGGGGACTTGGGGGGAAGGTGGTGGCAGCTGGGTAGCCCATAACAAATCAGCCTTCCATCCTACCCTCCAACAAAATGCTAATATCAAGTGTGCCCCCATCCGCACTTTCATAATTGCCAAAGATATCAATGTGCACTAAATAGGTGATATTGTGCCATTTCAGGGAAGCAGCCTTAGACTACTGGAGAAACTGAGTAAACCAAAGCCTATTGGGTTCCAGGAAGCTATAATGGCCATCTAAAGTGTCTTAACAACACGATCAAGCCACTCCACTTCCCCAGAGTCAGATGATCTAATATATACATACCATTTGTATGTCTCTGGGGCAGTTTGAAGGAAGTTGAAGGTAGTTTCTACTAGCTGCTCCTGTAGACTTTAAGTCATTGCGCTAGTTAGCGATGGCTTCAGAAACTATCTTCAACTTCCTTCCAACTGCCCACAGAGACATACAAATGTTATCCATGAGTTCATATGACTCTGGTCTCTTTAATGCATTTTATTCTCTATTTTACATAAACACTTGCACTAAAAGCAATCTCGTAGAGTGTGCAGTGCACAGAGGTTTAAGGAGAGGGTCGTTTTTGAAAATTTAGATAGGAACCATTTAGAATTCAATGTAGAATATAATATCTCCACCTTGACAGGGTTGAGGTTGGAGGTCATGATGATCTTGTGAAGCGGTCCAGCCAGTTTGGGAGGCAGTTTTGCTTCTCGCTCCAGCCCCTGAGGCCTAGTGTAGTACTCCAGTCGCGCTCGAGAGAAGAAGTTGTTGATCACTGTCACACAGTCATGCTGGCCTGAGAGGTGGGACAATCATCATCATCAAAATTATCATCACCATCATCATCATCATCATCTTAATTTTCATAATCATCATAATAAACCCAAAAGTTTGGGACAAGGGGACTGATATCAGGGCTGTGGTTAATTTGGTTTTCAATTCAGCTTATTCAGAAAAAGTCACAAAAAAGCTGTGTATTTGCAGGAAAAGACCTGTGTGAAAGAAGTTTAAGGCGATCACTTCTTTACCCACGAAAGCAGCCATCTGAGCAGCCGTGCGACCTACTGAATTGACCAGGTCTGTCTCTGCACCCGCATCCAGCATCATGGAGGTTATGTCTGTCTTTCCTGGGATAGGGCAAGTTATGGCAAAGTGTAATTGTTTATTAAATTCTTATATAGTGCTTATGAATTAGTTATTTATGGATTATGAATGTGTTATGAAGTCCTTTTGTAGGTACCCTTCAAATAAAATATTACCAATATCAAAATATTGGCTAAATTACAGTATATGCCATATGAAAAAGGATGCCTGCCCTGGACTAACCTGAGAGTCCAGCAAACATGAGGGCTGTGTATCCATAATCATGTTCATTACAGTTGACATCTGCCCCGTGCTGTAGCAGCAGACTGCACATGTCTGCCTGGCCCTTGTATGCTGCGTGCATTAGGGGGGTCATTCCATACTGAGGAGAGACAGAAAGGATCATACTATCATTTAGGGTACTGATTCTACTGGTATTCACCTGGTAGCCTACTTGTAACAGCTTCTTTGAATGAATACTAAAGAAACAAACAAGTAAATCATTGGTTATGCCTGTTTAATTACCATAGTAAATACCTGGTACTTTTTGCACTGTAAAATAAAGTGCTATGGAAGTAAGGCAGGAAGAGACAGTTACTGTTACATGTTTATCCACACAATACTCAAACGTGACAATCATGTCAGAGCTATACTGTATTGAGTTGATAGGCCAGGCTGAGACTGAGTGCGCATATACTGTCAAGCTCTGCTGCTCCATCTGATTTTGACAGACTGGACACTCTTGTGCCACCTTTTCTTTTTTTTTTTACATCCTGCTCCCACACACACCCACACACATACACACATACATACACATACACACATATACACACCGACGTGGTCTGAAGTAGTCTGTGGGTTACATCTAGTGGCTGGAGTACTACGTCCTGCACTCAAGAGTCTCAGCCATATGTCTACATAACAATGGAAAACATATGCTGCAGGCCTTCACCCACAGAATGTTATATATATATATGTCTCCATGGCTACACCATCCCAATAACATCACTATTTACTTTGTGTCACTAACGCCCTATAGGTTTGTCAGACTATGTCAAAACTATTAGCGGTCATGCGTTGAGGATTTTTGTGAAATAGACTTTTAAGTGACATTTACGTGTTTTACTGTTCTAAACATCTCAGGGATATTGTGGCTAGTGTATGAATTGCTGTAAGCTAACTTGTACACAGATATATTGTGGAAGAGAATGACAAATCTCATCTTAGCATTGACTAATGACACAAACAACACAGGTAACTTTGCCAGAGTTTTCAACAACAAGACTCCCAAGCCCCCATCCATACAGTACCTCATCCAGACAGTTGACTCTGACGTCCTTGGACCCCAGCAGCCGTGCAACCTCCTGCACATCGCCTGGTTCACACAGAATAGAGACTTTAGATATAAAATGAAACATGCAATACCTCTTATTAACAATATATCATACAGTATCTATAAATGATCTGTGCAATCTCACTTTATCTCCCCATAGGTATACTCTACAATGAGGTTTTTGCAAGACACTGTGAATGTGAAAAACAGGTGCACTCCAGCAGTTTGGTATAAAATGATTTAATTTGTCATAATGTGTGTTGGTGATGTATGGGAAGTATTGGAATTTTTACTATAACATTATTACATCAAAAATGTAGCCTACTGATAATACATTAATGCCTGTGGAGAATTTGTTTGATCATATTTTCAGATTCAGAGTGTTTAATAGTCACATGTACAGGGTTGCAGGTGTGATTGCAGGGTACAGTAAAAGTCTTAGGCTTCGAGCTCCAACATGCAGGACTAAGTGAGAAAAAACAAATGAAAATAGCACTATATACATAAAGACAACTGTGCCAGTGATGACTAAATAAATGTCCATTGGGGTGGAGGCAGAATGTTGAGGGAGTGAAGTGGAATGACTATAACGGGAGCATGACCATTGAGTGAAATAAAAACAATAACATTTTTTTTTTTTAAGTAACATAAAAAGTAATACAACAAGTAATATTTGTGTGACAACGGAAGACAGTACTGTAACAAAATGCATTGAAAAAAGGAAAATAACAGAAAAGTGTTTACAAAGTCAGCCAAAAAAATAAATAAGAAACTTACCTGCAGCAATAACCTGTAATATTTCTCGCTCAGCTGCTGAAAGATCTCCTTTCTTGGGAGCAGCCATTCTCTCTGTTGTTAAAATTGTATTTATATTTTCTCAATTCACAAGTGTTGACGAACAATATCTTGCTGTGGATGTGTGTTTATCCCAAAATCGTTACACCATTTGGCAGGCACAGGCGTGACGACAGTAAAAGGTGATGGACTTTACCAAATGTATAATATGTAATTGAAGGGAAGTTAAACCATCATTGGACTACACCACTATGTAAAGAAAAGAGGTGACAGATTGTCCACTCACTAACTTAAAATGCATAAATGTGTTCTTATTCCTCTTTACAATTTTAATAGCTTGTAATAAATGTATTTGGAGGAGAAATATGCCATATGTTAATGTTATAGTTTGGTATATTTAATTCTGTCTGGATTCCCCCTATACTGACGTCTTTGGTTTAATCCGGCTGTATTTCAAGTGTCTGGCCACTCTAAGGCGTTTTGATAAGTGACTGTTCTTGCTTGTCGTCGTTCATCTCAACTTGTTGTAGAGTCATCCACTGCAAGGTAAGTCCCTCAAATATTTCACATTATGAAATGTAATGTTTAGGCCTAAATGTTCAACTTTATGAGTTTGGCTAGGTTTGGTGACAAGTTTAGCCCCAGTTCTCTTAAAATGTTTGTTTGGCGTAAGACATTATTTACATAAGTACATTTTTGACAAATATATATTAACATTGGCTAAAGTAACGACGTGGATAGCTGTGATTGCCATTGCCAAGCTGGTTCTGCCCACCGTGCGGTGAGTTACAGGTGCGCCGTCCTCGCATCGGTTGGCCGGTTTTGGAGATGCCAACCGCCATGGGCTACTGTACGGTGTAGCCGCTAACTATGTATCATTTAAACAAGCTTCATAAACATTATTTGAGACATGATAGTGCCCACAGTCCTCCAAAGACATAATAGCCTACTGGAGAACGAGACTGGCATATTTGGGTATATTTGGAATTCGATAGTCTAATAACACGCAGCTCTCTCTGCACGTGCACAGATTATCAATGATCCAAGAATAACGATCGAGGTGACCGCTCAGCACCCTCCCAGCACCCTCTGCCGCTGAACTCTCTGGAGGGCATTAAAGAGGCTATAGGAGAGGATCTTCATTTCAGCCAGTTTGCTACAGCAGGAAAATAATCCTGCAGCAACGGGAAATGGGAATTATTATGTGGATTATGATTAATGAACATTTATGTAGTTGATACATGTTTCTTAAAGGAAAATCAAGTCTTAAACTATATATATAACGTTAGTATTTCGAGTCACTAAAATATCACCCATAATATTTTTGGGGATAGAAATGCGATTTTGTTTTGTTGCAAAATAAAACAAATTATTATGGCTAAATACAAGGAAATTTGAAAAGACAGTTCATGAGCTCGCCTTGACTAAGGCTTCTCAAAAAGCTTTATGTCAAGAAACTTAAATGCAGTGTTGCAGTAAAATCATCTAAAGCAAATTTGGTGATAGACAAAGAAAATGAGGCATTAATGATTTCAACATTTTTTATATTTATACATCTCTTGTGATGCGGTTCTGAGCAGCACTGATGGATGTGTTGACATGACAACTGCATCATAGTTTTGAGCGACCTTTCCCGCCTTTTGTTCCATGCTGCCTGAAGACCTAGCTAGCCTGTAACTTGTTAATACCAGATACAGATAAAAGTGGAGATATAAGTACAGTATCTTTGTCATAGATGAATAGTGTAAACTTTCTATTATAATTGCTGACAACCTACAGTCAAATTATGGCACCAGTAGAGTAGCAATGTATTTAAATAAATCACACCCCTCTGGAAACACGCATTCTCCGTTATTGGTTACAAGGCTGTACATATTTAAATTAGGTAAGAGAATATCATGTTTCTATTGGTGTATTAAAATGAGAGTTAGGGTGACATCACCCCATCTCCTTAATAATTCCACCTCCTGAATACAAGTGTTTGACATGGGGTAGGGGACCAGTAACTTTATGATTAAACTTTATCAATGTAGAAGCAATAGTAATTTTTCATACTTTGGTCATCACACTTTCCTCTGGTTTCATCCAAATATCATAAAATCATGTTTTCCATGAAATGTGGACTGTTCATGGCCTTTAAATTTCAATGTGGAAATTCTACATTTTACACAAGTTTTACATTTCCTGCGTTGCAGGAAAGTTTTCCTGCAACAAGGTGATCAAATTAAGATCCTACATCTGTATTGTTGTCCACTATCATGAGCTGATGGCCAGATAGGACGCGGGCACTCATTCATGGAAGTGAAGTCTCTTTCGCTCACACAAAAAGAGGTGCGTTCTTTTATACTGTAGTCTTGAAACGTAAAACTAGTCGCATTTTGTTGTCACCCTCTCGTACAAGCACACCCTTTCTGTAATTCTTATCAGACAGACTGAGCTCCACCGAGGCTGTTGAGTCTCCTCGTCACCATTCTCTGGCCACTGTTGCCTGCTTCCAGGAATTGTATTTATTTTGGGCATTGAATGTCAGTTGGATAGACCTACAAAGCCTGTGTTTGTGCGTCCGTGCCTGTTGGTGACAGGCAGCCTGCTGGGTGTGTGTTGGTGGCGGGGGAAGGGGTCTGTGTAACATGGCACTGGTATGTGACAATGCACATGGCTTGACATGTGAAATCATAAGGGGAGTTGTTGTTGAGAATACTGGTTGTGACTGACCATATAAAGCTGTGGTTATGAAACTGGTCAGATGTTACAAGTGCAGCCTTCCACATCAAATTGGTTCTGTCATGGAGTCTATGGAGTACAGAGGAAGAGTCTCTTGTGACCGACCATTACGCTGAGATTTGGCTCTAGGTGCCTAAATGAACAGAGGAGTAATATTGTGAAAAGGGGGTTGATTTTTGTCTATTTTCTTGTGATCAGACAGTGTAATAGGCCTTTTCACAGGCAACCTGTTTGTGAAAAGGAACATTATTCAGATTGATTGTCTCATCACAGAAATGTCAGATTTTCTTCTCCTTTTCACAATTTTACCTCGGAGGTGACACGTAACTCCATCTCCTCCTTAGCAGAGGTCTGTGTGGAGGTTAACATCAGGTGAGTCCTGTTGACAACATCTTCTACACTGATAATTGCTGTGGGATCACTACCACCATCCCCCAGGGCCTTAGCCCAGCTCACTGTGCTCTCCCCGGGGGCAAAAAGACTAAAACTGTGGGCATTGTCAGGTGTTCTTTAGAGGTCTTAGAGGTACAGAGTACACAGTGTGCACAGAGCTATAGGGAGACAAGAGGCTCACTCTAACCTAACTAACCCTAACCACCAAATATGATTGCACCTGCAGCTAAAATAATGCTTTATAGATTATAATAAGCATGTATGAGCCTTTACAATGTCTTAACACTTAAACTGCCAGGCCTTCCTTCCGCCGTTATTACGCCAATGAGAAGCCATTTTGACTGCAACATTCTAACAATCTAAACATTTCATATGCTGTCAAAAAAATGGTACGTGTTTGGAAACCTCATAATTGTCTCTTTCTGATGATACAATATAGAAATCCTATTGGTTAGAGCGTTGGGCCAGTAGCCGAACGGTTGCTGGCCCGAGCTGACACGGTGAAAATCTGCCGTTCTGCCCCTGAACAAGGCAGTTAACCCACACTTCCCCGGTAGGCTGTCATTGTAAATAAGACTTTGTTCTTAACTGACTTGCCTAGTTGAATAACAAAATAAAAAAAGTGACTTTGTAAAAGGATTTGGAAAAGTCACTTTTGCACTCCAGGGGAAAAAAGCCCTCTTAAACGGCTTAATACACAAATTATGTTTGTCATATCAAAATTTTAACAACATACATGTGTTAAATAGATGTAAAAAAAAAAGTCAAGGACGGAGGGTGGCATGAATTGTCAAATGTGACCGACCGCCTTGATTTCGGTGTTATGTAGCAAAATTTGAAATTGTGTTTTTTACATTGGATAAAAGTAGAGTCTCAGGGCTACAAAATCATACATCATACACTGCATTTGAGGAACAATGGGAAAGTAATTCTGCTTTGAAAATTGGTCAACTTGTAACCTCACTTTTGAGAAAATGGCCTTTGTATGTGTTGGTGCCTACTGGAGATCCTTTGTCTACACCATCATCATTCACACCCTCTTAAGCTTCAGCCCCACCCATCATTTTAACCTCTATGGGCTAGGTGGGACGTGACCGTCCCACTCTATTCAACAGCCAGTGGAAGAGCGTGGCGCGAAATACAAAACATCAAAAATGCAATAATTTCCATTTTTCAAACATAGGACTATTTTACACCATTTTAAAGATAAGACTCTCGTTAACCTGTTATGGCTAGGGGGCAGTATTTTCACGGCCGGATAAAAAACGTACCCGATTTAATCTGATTATTACTCCTGCCCAGAAACTAGAATATGCATATAATTATTAACTTTGGATAGAAAACACTCCAAAGTTTCTAAAACTGTTTGAATGGTGTCTGTGAGTATAACAGAACTCATTTGGCAGGCCAAAACCTGAGAAGATTCCTTACAGGAAGTGCCCTGTCTGACCATTTCTTGCCCTTCTTGATTATCTCTATCCAATACAGGGCATCTCTGCTGTTACGTGACACTTCCTACGGCTCCCATGGGCTCTCAGAAGGCGGCAAAAAGCTGAATCGTGGCTTTGCAGGCTCTGGCTGGAAAAAAAGTAGCGCATTTGGATAGTGGCCGGTCACAGTACTATGAAACTCAGGCTCGTGCACGAGGGGATCCCATGCTTTTATTTTCTCTCTTTGTACGTATACACGTTTCCCGGTCGGAATATTATCGCTTTTTTACGCGAAAAATGGCATAAAACTTGATTTTAAACAGCGGTTGACATGCTTCGAAGTACGGTAATGGAATATTTAGAATTTGTTTGTCACGAAATGCGTCGTGCTCGTGACCCTTATTTACACTTCGGATAGTGTCTTGAACGCACGAACAAAACGCCGCTATTTAGATATAACAATGGATTATTTTGAACCAAACCAACATTTGTTATTGAAGTAGCAGTCCTGGGAGTGCATTCTGACGAAGAACACCAAAGGTAATCAAACTTTTCTAATAGTAAATCGGAGTTTGGTCAGGGCTAAACTTGGTGGGTGTCTAAATAGCTAGCCGTGATGGCTGGGCTATCTACTCAGAATATTGCAAAATGTGCTTTCACCGAAAAGCTATTTTAAAATCGGACACCTCGATTGCACAAAGGAGTTCTGTATCTATAATTCTTAAAATAATTGTTTTTTTGTGAATGTTTATCGTGAGTAATTTAGTAAATTCACCGGAGGTTTGCGGGGGGTATGCTAGTTCTGAACGTCACATGCTAATGTAAAAAGCTGGTTTTTGATATAAATATGAACTTGATTGAACAAAACATGCATGTATTGTATAACATAATGTCCTAAGATTTTCGAGTATATCAACCCAGACAGGAAGACCACGTCAGTGACTCAACCCACTCAAGTGACGCACCCCTCCCATGGACAGCATGGAAGAACACCAGTAAGCCAGTGACTCAGCCCCTGTAATAGGGTTAGAGGCAGAGAATCCCAGTGGAGAGAGGGGAACCGGCAAGGCAGAGACAGCAAGGGCGGTTCGTTGCTCCAGCCTTTCCGTTCACCTTCACACTCCTGGGCCAGACTATACTTAATCATAGGACCTACTGAAGAGAAGTCTTCAGTAAAGACTTAAAGGTTGAGACTGAGTCTGCGTCTCTCACATGGGTAGGCAGACCATTCCATAAAAATTGATCTCTGTAGGAGAAAGCCCTACCTCTAGCCGTTTGCTTAGAAATTCTAGGGACAATTAGGAGGCCTGCGTCTTGTGACCGTAGCGTACGTGTAGGTATGTACGGCAGGACCAAATCGGAAAGATGGGTAGGAGCAAGCCCATGTAATGCTTTGTAGGTTAGCAGTCCCTTTGTCCCCAGGCAGTCCACTCATTGACTGAGCTCCTTTTTTCTGCCCGGTTACAGGAGACGGATGAGAACTTTCTGAAGGCTTTTGACAGCCAATTTGAAGCCTTAGGAAGTGCAACGTGACCCCACAGACACTGTAGTTTCGATAGGGATTAGAAAGAACTACAATTCTCAGATCTCCCACTTCCTGGTTGAATTTTTCGCAGGTTTTTGCCTGCCATATGAGTTCTGTTATACTCAGACACCATTCAAACAGTTTTAAAAACGTCTGTGTTTTCTATCCAAATCTACTAATAATATGCATATTCTAGTTTCTGGGCCAGAGTAGTAACCAGTTTAATTTGGGTACGTTTTTCATCCGGCCGTGAAAATACTGCCCCCTATAGCGAGAGGTTAATTTAAAATGCATTTCAGGTGACTACCTCATGAAGCTGGTTGCCAAGTGAGGTAGAATGCCAAGTGTGCAAAGCTGTCATCAAGGCAAAGGATTTCTACTTTGAAGAATCTTAAATATAAAATATATTTTGATTTGTTTAACTTTTTTTGGTTACTTCATGATTGCATGTAGTAACCATGTTATTTCATAGTTTTTGTCTTCACTATTATTCTACAATGTAGAAAATAGTAAAAATAAAAACCTTTGAATGCGGTGTGTCCAAACTTTTGACTGGTGTATAGTACAGGGTTGACAGACAGGACAAGTCTCAGGCAGTCAGAGCATTAAGTGAATTCTTTCTCTACCTCCCTGGCACTGCTAAGAGGGACTCACAGCTGGTAAGCATAGAGTTTTCAACTGACATCGAAAGATTTGCTGAAGGTTTGAGATTTACTGAAGCGTAACTATTTCAATTGTTTGCTAACTATTAGTAAACTGTCACAGTACATTTTGGGCACATTAACACAGGTATAAATAATTTTACCATAGAAAATGTATTTATTAAGATCTAGCCTAGAAATTATGTTGCAGACCTTTAAATATGGTATGTTGACAGAAACCAAGACGTTCTGTCATTAAACGGAATGGTTGTTGACCATGTTGTATATGGTCTACTCATTTCCGATTTCTGTATTTGTTTTCCTCAGGACTTTTATGAATACCGGTAAGCAACAGAAGCCAGTGCTAACAGGCCAGCGGTTCAAGACCAGGAAAAGGGGTGAGTTGTGTTACATCTGTCTACGTGCGATGTCAATGCCTAATGTTCACCACGTACAATATGTTGGCAAGACAACAGACAGTGTTAAGTTGCAATACCAGATAATTGAACCTGTTTCTTAAATCAACTGACTCTTTGAGACTGTGTAAAATGTCTTGATTATCTTTTGAAGTCTCACCGACAACCAAATTGTCAATGCACACTTGTAGCTCATATTTCTCCTATTAAGATCTGCTTCTTGGTAAGGGACCAGCAAAGGGACAGCAGTGTTCTCCTCTACGTTCCTCCTCTTCTCCTGTCTTCTGTCCTCTTCTCTCTCCTCTCCACACATAAACACAGACTATAAACACTCTTCACTTCTAGGGTTCTGTTTCATCTCTCTGTTGTGGCTTGACATTCCCTCTTACACAACACCTACTGCAATCCAGCCTGGCCCCAGACTGGCTCCCAGTCATTAAGATGTTGAAGTTTCTAGAATGTCACAGCATCGTTGTGTGACCATGTCACACCTAGTCTCAGCGTGAGTGGAGCATGTCACTGTCATTGACAGCAGTGACAGGGCAGAGCTGAACTAGCCTGGTCCCAGATCTGTCTGTGGTGTCTTGGCAACTTCCAGACATGACATCACAAACAGATCTAGGACCAGGCTATAGCTGAACTTCCTCCCAGTACAGTGGGTGTTGTTATGAACATTACTCACAGAACAGAAGGACATGTACTGTTGTAGGAACATTTCGTTCATACTCCATGAGGCCCCTTGTTGATTCTCTTGATCCGTGTGTTGATAGCCAGAGAGCTTTTAATGAAGAGGACATCGTTTGGACGATGTGTTCTTTGTGAAAAACAGAGGCTTAAATCAGGGAGGCTAACCCTCCCCCAGGCCAAGTAGCAGCTCGTGTCCCATCAGGGCAGTGTCCCTTGTCTTCATCACACCTTGACTGGGGAACTGAAGACCTGTCTGTGACGCTTCCAAATGTACCACTGTAGCTATACAATATGTATTGACTTTTAGCCCGAGAGATCATTAACTAGCATGCATACGGCAGCGTTTCCCAACTGGCGGCCCGCGGGCCATTTTATTTGGACCCCAAGCTTTCTGAGCAAAAATAAATGAAGCAAGCATTTATTTTTTCTTTTTATTGTTGGACATAAGACTGTAACAACATCAGCAAATCCGCTCCAAGTTATTTACATTTTGGAAATTTGTTCCAAAGTATTCCCACGCATAATAGAGAGATCGTATTCAAATGTAAACAAGGTTTGACATGATGTAGTCAAATATTATATCTGTTTGGGCTTCTTGCGGTCAATTTTCAATCTACAAATGATTTGTAATTATGTTCTGTCCCCCGACCATCAGCTATAAAAATAAATAAAAAATTAAATCAGCCCGCGGCTGAAATCTAGTTGAGGGTCCCTGACATACGGTATATATTATGCATGGTTTACCAGACCTTATTTTCTGATGTTATCTGTGTACCTACAGTACAACACTGTCCTCCTCTGCCTTGTCCCTCCCCACCCAGATGAAAAGGAGAAGTTTGAGCCCACAGTTTTCAGAGACACAATCGTTCTGGGCCTCAATGAAGCAGGAGGAGACCTCGATGCTGTAGCTAAGTTCCTGGACGTTACCGGTTCCCGACTCGACTACCGTCGCTATGCCGACACCCTCTTCGACATCCTCATCGCAGGGAGCATGCTCGGTGAGTGGAGGAGTGTAGTGAATTTAGCAGGCAGTGCAACCGGGACTCAAACCCAGGTCCAAGGACTGTCAGTCCATCTTCTTAGCCATTAAGAGGTCTGCACCGCTTGATGTCGCTAGGTGTTATATTAAGGTAGCTACAGGTATGGTTATCTGCACGGTGTCAGCTCAGTGGTGGAACATCGTGGTCCTTTTGTATCAGTACTGTGCACGGTGTTACTGTCTCCCAGCGTCCTTCCATGAACCAGCTGATCGCAGTAACCAGGCTGTCCATTCAGGCAAGGACAAACTTACAAACAGATCACAGCTGGCTTTGTCAGATTATCAGGGTCATTTCCCATTATCAAAGACATCCGGGAGAGACTGTTCTTCAGTAGACTGCAGAAGGCAGGCACCTGCATGAATCCTACTGGGTACCATATCGCTGGATTAGAAAGGAGAACGTTTGTTAGAACATAAGGCAGGAAAGGAGAAATTGTACACTCACTGTACTAGGCTTTAGAAACGTAATTCATGTCCAAATACACACTCTCTTTCTTGCACGCACACATTCACACACGCTCATTCACTTCCTGACATGTTTAATCTGTGTAGAATTAGTTGCTGTCTGTCTCTGTCCAGCTCATACACACGTGCACACACACGCATGCAAACACACGCAGGACTCTCTGCCAGGCCTGTGTCAGTCTCTGCATGTCAATCCCCATTAGCGATAACCGGTTTACCCTGGTCCTATAGTCCTATAATAAGACCCTGGCAGGGGAGAGGCCGAGCAGCACAGAGGGAGACCAGGGATACAGATGTAGGATCTTAATTTGACTTATTTTGTAACAGCTAAATAATCCTGCAGCAACAGGATTTGACCGTTTTTTGCTTGATCGGTAATGTTGCTTGATCGGTTGTAAGGTTATTAGCTGGCCAAAAGAAGCTACAAGAAAAGTGGAACACTGTTAATATGACCATGTGTTAGTGTGAGTTTTCAATGAATGAATCATAAAGCTCATCTGCATTTCCTGCGACGTAGAAAAATTTTCAGCAACAAAGGAGTGAGCAGATTAAGATCCTACAGCTGTACCTGGTAATCCACCAAAATAAACCATCCTCTCAGGGAACCAGATTAGCCTTTAGTTTAGCATGGAGGCTCAGCTCCTGGTTCACACTTCACACACATGCACTCATGAAGGCAACGCATGCAGGAAGTTCAGACGCACACAAAACAGTTTATAGTTTGATTGTATTGTTAATCCACAACAGTCCTTAAAAATGGATTCAAAGTCAACAACGATTGTTAAAGCATTAGATACATGTTGCAGTTTGGACTCTAAGCCCTCAGATACTGTATCCTCAAACAAGAACGGATTAAAACACTGGACCAGGCTGCATCAAGACCCATCCATTTTACAACTAGATGACAGACATGTTATACATACATGTTGTTTTAGTCAGATTTATCAGACGGTCTTATCCAGAGCGATTTACAATCAGTGTATTCAACTAAACTAGGTAAAAACCACCTTACACAATCATTACAAGTAAAAGCTAGCTGTTAAGACCAGAGATGGGAAAGGCCCATGTAAACATGATTTAACCTTTAACCCTGGTGACTTGTCTGTCTCAGCTCCCGGTGGTACGCGTATTGATGAGGGGGACAAGGCAAAGGTGACAGAACATTGTGTGTTTACCACCGAGGAGAACCATGCCAACCTCCGCCGCTATGCTCAGGTTGGTACAGACACACAGACGGACGGACACACATACTCTCTGTCTCACCATTGACTTTGTCACATCCTCAAACGTTAGCCAACATTTCCTACCAAGGCCTGGGGGTGGAGGGGATTTTGGGCTTGAGACACCTGCAGTAAAGTGGTATTAGACCTGCTAATACCCACCAAACCCCTGGGAGTAACCAGTTTGTCAACGCTCCACGATGACATCCTTTTAATATAATCCTCCTTGATTAAACTCACTTACTCCTGCACCATCTGCTTGTCTGTCTTTCTTTTGCTCGCTCGCCGACCGACGTCTCGCTCGCTCTGGTATTTCACCCAGTAGATATGGGAGTTTATCAAAATTGGGCTTGTTTTGGAATTCTTTGTGGATCTGTGTAATCTGAGGGAAATATGTGTCTCTATGGTCATACATTTGGCAGGAGGTTAGGAAGTGCAGATCAGTTTCCACCTCATTTTGTGGGCAGTGTGCACATAGCCTGTCTTCTCTTGAGAGCCAGGTCTGCCTACGGTGGCCTTTCTCAATAGCAAGGCTATGCTCACGGAGTCTGTACATAGTCAATGTTTTCCTTAAGTTTGGGTCAGTCACAGTGGTCAGGTATTCTGCCACTGTGTACTCTCTGTTTAGGGCCAAGTAGCATTCTAGTTTGCTCTTTTTGTTAATTACTTGACACATTGGAAATAATCATTTTTGTTTTCTCATGATTTGGTTGGGTCTAAGGGCTCTGCCCTGCCTCTGCCTCTGTCTCTCTGTCTCTCTGTCTCTCTGTCTCTCTGTCTCTCTGTCTCTCTGTCTCTCTGTCTCTCTGTCTCTCTGTCTCTCTGTCTCTCTGTCTCTCTGTCTCTCTGTCTCTCTGTCTCTCTGTCTCTCTGCCCGCCTCTGTCTCTCTGCCCGCCTCTGTCTGTGACTGAATCTCATGTCCCTCTGTCTCTCTGTCTCTCTCTCAGCCCTCTGTCTGTGACTGAATCTCATGTCCCTCTGTCTTTTTCTCTAGGTTTTTAACAAGCTTATCAGGAGGTACAAGTACCTGCAGAATGCCTTTGAGGAGGAAATCAAAAAGGTAAACTATTCATAGGGACTTAACATGAGAGTATTTCCTAACAGATCTACTTCAGTTTTTCATTCTCCTAAGTACTTGCGGTGATGTCATATCTTAAGGTGTTTAGACATTTTGTATCCTATTGTCTTTAGTTTACATAATTGTCTTGATTGATTAATTGATTTTATCATGTGTAGCTTTTGCTGTTCCTGAAGGCATTCAGTGAATCAGAGCAAACCAAACTGGCTATGTTGACTGGTATCCTATTGGCTAATGGCACTCTGCCCCCGCCCATACTCACCAGCCTCTTCAGTGATAATGTTGTGAAGGAAGGTGAGTGTGTGTGTAGGGGGGGGGGTTGATTTCTTGAGGCATATATTTATAGCTATGGTTTTCTTCCAAGTTGTTCTCTTATTCTTGGTATCTTGCAGGTATCTCTGCGTCCTTTGCGGTGAAAATGTTCAAAGCATGGATATCTGAGAAAGATGCCAATGCAGTCACCTCAGCCCTGAGGAAGGCTAACCTGGATAAGAAACTCCTGGTAAGAAACCCTTTAGGCAGTTAGCCTAGAGCAGTCATTTCCAACCTGATGTATAAAAAAAAATCGGAGACTTTGCGAATGGTGGTCCTCAAGCATTTGACAGGGATTTGGTAGTCCCCAAAATGGAAAAGGTTGGGAACCACTGGCCTAGAGGTCAGAGAGCGTCTTTTATTGTGCTCCTATTCTATTTCAGCCACAAGAGCGAGCTGTTGAGTCAATTTTTAGGGTTGAAGGTCAATGGAAGTTGTTTGAGCCTAGACTTGTTGTTTCTCTAGGAGCTGTTTCCTGCCAGCAAGCAGAACGTGGAGCATTTCTCCAAGTACTTCAATGAGGTGGGGCTGAAGGAGCTGTCAGACTTCATGCGTGTGCAGCAGTCTCAGGGAACACGCAAGGAGCTGCAGAAAGAACTGCAGGAGCGCCTCTCTCAGGACTGCCCCATACGAGAGGTACAGTACCACATGCCAAGTCCTGCCGTTGTACTCTTGAACAAGCACCAATATAGCTGCATTGTGCCCTACCCTGTGTTTCCAACCCCTCATTGGAGTGTGTTTACCTCTGGGTTGGGTTATATAAGCAAAAATAATACATTCCGTTCTCCACAAGATAATGGACAGTAAAGAGTTATTATTCTGTGGTTCTAGATGGTGGTGTATGTGAAGGAGGAGATGAAGAGGAGTGCTCTCCAGGAGCAAGCTGTGATTGGTCTGCTGTGGAACATTCTCATGAATGCTGTGGAGTGGAACAAGAAGGAGGAGTTGGTCACAGAGCAAGCCCTCAAACACCTTAAAGTATGTTATCATAACATCAACCATTAATAACGTAAATCACTCCTATCCTAACTACTCTATAACAACATGAGAGCTGGTCACTGGAGGCTCTCAAACACCTCGAACACTAACATCAACCATGAATGAATGACTTTGTTTATGGGGTGTGTATCCTCTCCCCTCCAGCACTATGCCCCCCTGCTAGCAGCGTTCAGCACCCAGGGCCAGTCAGAGCTGGTGCTGCTACTGAGGATCCAGGAGTACTGCTATGACAATATCCACTTCATGAAGTCCTTCTCCAAGATAGTGGTGCTCTTCTACAAAGGCCAGTGTTATCTTATACAGGACACTGTTTCACACACTTTCTCTGTAGGAAAAGAAAGGAAGGGTCTCTTTCATTTGGCTTAGTAGTCAGGTTGCAGTCAATTCCATTTCAATTTAGGAAGTAAACTGAAATTTCAATATCACAGAGTGCATTTGGATTTTGTTACGTTACACCCTTATTCTGAAATGGATTTTGTTCAATCTACACAGAATACCCCATAATGACAAAGTGAACACAGGTTTTTAGAGATTTTTGCAAATGTAGAATAAAAAAAAAAAAATGTATTTACATAAGTATTCAGACCCTTTGCTATGAGACTCGAAATTGAGTTCAGGTGCATCCTGTTTCCATTAATCATCCTTGAAATGTTTCTACAACTTGATTAGAGTCCACCTGTGGTAGATTCAATTGATTGGATGTGATTTGGAAAGGCACACACCTGTCTATATAAGCAAAAACCGAGCCATGAGGTCGAAAGAATTGTCCGTAGAGCTCCGAGACATGCGTGTCGGCACAATTCTGGGGATGGGTACCAAAACATTTCTGCGGCTTTGAAGGCCCCCAAGAATACAGTGGCCTCCATTCTTTAATGGAAGAAGTTTGGAACCATCAATACTCTTCCTAGAGCTGGCCAAACTGAGCAATCGGGGGAGAAGGGCCTTGGTCAGGGAGGTGACCAAGAACCCAATGGTCACTCTGGCAGAGCTGTGGAGATGGTTGTCCTTCTGGAGGATTCCCCCATCTCTGCGGCACTCCACCAATCAGGCCTTTATGATTGAGTGGCCAGGCGGAAGCAACCCTCAAAAGGCACATGACAGCCCGCTTGGAGTTTGAAACAAGATTCTCTGGTCTGATGAAACCAACATTGAACTCTTTGGCCTGAATGCCAAGTGTCTGGAGGAAACCTGGAACCATCCCTACGGTGAAGCGTGGTGGTGGCGGCATCATGCTGTGGGGATGTTTTTCAGTGGCAGGGACTGGGAAACTAGTTAGGATCGGCAAAGTACAGAGATCCTTGATGAAAACCTGCTTCAGAGCGCTCAGGACCTCAGACTGGGGCGAAGGTTCACCTTCCAACAGGACAACGACCCTAAGCACACAGCCAAGACAATGCAGGAGGGGCTTTGGGACAAGTCTCTGAATGTCCTTGAGTGGCCCAGCCAGAGTCCGGACTTGAACCCAATCTAACATCTCTGGAGAGACCTGAAAATAGCTGTGCAGCAACGCTCCCCATCCAACCTGACAGAGCTTGAGAGGATCTGCAGAGAAGAATAGGAGAAACGCCCCAAATATAGGTGTGCCAAGATTGTAGCATCATACCCAAGAAGACTCGAGGCTGTAATGGCTACCAAAAGTGCTTCAACAAAGTACTGAGTAAAGGGTCTGAATACTTATGTAAATGTGATATTTCTTTTTTTTTATGCACTAACTTCTCCTTGTGGCGCTATGCTAATTGTTCCTGTTCTCTCCTCTCCACCCAGCTGACGTTTTGAGTGAGGAGGCCATTCTGAGGTGGTACAAAGACACTCACACCACCAAAGGGAAAGGTGTCTTTGTCGAGCAGATGAAGAAGTTTGTTGAGTGGCTGCAAAATGCAGAAGAAGGTAAATTTAGGTACATTTAAATACAGGTTAAAGGTTACATAGTTACAGGTAACCTAATCAATTACTGAATAGAAAACCATAGAAAACCAGAAAATGATTGTTGAATCAATGAAACTGGACTATTAACATTCTCTAGACTTCCTGTTGTGCTGTAATGTGCTCTTAGCTGTAATTCCTGTTTTCACCACTAAGAGGAGCTGTTTAGTTATATCTCTTGTTTATTTTCCCCTGTAGAGTCTGAGTCTGAGGGAGAGGAGGACTAGAAGACCGACCCAGCAAGGAGTTTCTCTAACTCTGTAGTCTGCTGCATCCTGTGGCCTGTATGTCAGTCAGTCCCCATGTTGCATAGTACGTGTTTCAGGTTGTCTTTAAAGCATTCATGCTACCTATTTAGAAGATTTGCTAGGCTTTATCATATTAGTGGTGTTCCTGAGCCATTCAAGATAAGGCATTGTGAGAAGTATGAGACCGTGTGCAACATGACTGCAGTAAAGATGACCTGGAACACGCCTACTCATAATGTCCGACTGACCAGGGGTCAGACTCCTCAACCTCCTGCTCCAGGCAATCAAAGCACAACCCCCAGCAATAAACCCCTGGACCCCCCGACTCAACTTCACGAGGACAGGAGACTAGATTGCCCAATCTCTGATATTTTGAATTAAAGATTGGGCCTTTAATACAGGTTGAACACATCAGTCAGAGCAGACTCCCTTCACTAACGTTGTTCAGGCATAGAGAGGAAGTCCAGACCTCAATCTGCAGTAGATTGTCATACTTGTTTTATGGATACTCAAATTTGTATGTAACTTGGCAATGCTTTTATCTTTTTATTAATAAAGTGTTTTTATATGTATTTCCTTGTTTTGTTTCTGTATTGTGTTCTTAAATCAGTAGGTTAGTAAATAAGGGTTCTGTCCATGTGTCTGATGGTTAAAACCAACTTCCTTGGCATCTAACTGATTAGTTAGGTACTCAGAGCTGAATGAGAAAGTGGGTGACTGTGAATGCTATTATTGGGAGGAGATGAGAGGTGAAGTTCACTCGGTCATTGTGTAACTTAACCTTCATGCACCTGCTTCTGCACCTGAACAGGCCAGGTGAAGGAATGCCATTGACACTATTGTGACCTCTGTCCATTCCCTATTTAGTGTACTACTTGCCATTTTAGACAACATCTAGGGAGGTAATGAGCAACAGGGACCTCCACTGTAGATGGAGAATTACATCAGTGCCATACTGCTGCATCTACTGCAGGTTCTGTTTCTCAGAGCAGTATGTTGCCTCTAATATTCACTAGAGCCATAACCTGATTTCAGAAAGTTTTTCCTTTTCAATCCAGGGACAGAGTGCACACTCTTTGGGGTTGTCAGTTAATTGGTGCATTTAGGTCAAATGAATGCCTGAACAGCTTTCACTGACAGATATTGTGTTTGTGTTCCTGCATGTGTGTTTTTCATTTGAGGATCTCTGGGTCTCCCCCTTCCCCAACCTGTGTCCTTTTCCTGTCTAGGTTTAGGTGAGCAAGGAAATCCCAGTCATGCAGGGCTTCACTGACCCACAGAGGATGCTTAATTATTCAGGAACTAGGTCTGCCTATCTCTGTAATGTGATGCTGGTCTTACATGTACTTCCTCACATGCACTTTCAATGGTAACCTCACCTAATTAACCAGCTCCAGTTCTCATAAGGATATTTAGATATAGTGTATCATGTGTCCACATCAATATGATACAATGATCTTGTAATTTTTTTGTAGGCTATTTATCTGGAACGCGTACTCAACCTGCACCTGCTGGAGCTGTCTGGCGGTCAGAACGGTCTGAAAGGCGCTACCCGCATCTCTCCGCAATTATTTGCATATCAATGACAAACGTTAGCCTTTAACCAATCAGCTTACTGTGGAAGCTCCATAGCAACCTCCATTCTAGGCATGTCATCTCGCGACTAGACTTTGTAGTGGTGAAATTCATAACCGGCTTGTTTAGGGTATTTTAATTTTGTTTTTACAAGGAATTACTTTATCTTATTATTCGTTTAGACTATTCCAAAAAATCGCCAGGATGGGCTGCGCCGGATTCACCTGCTCCAAGCATTCTCTCTGTGCGCTCAATATCCTCTATGTTGTGAGTATACGGTTCAAGAATTTACCATATGGAGCATTATTCCACTGTAACAGGTTTTGGTTGTTGGGTCGGGTAGACTGACTATATGCTGCTTTTTATGCGGTCTGTACGGGTGTGTAAGCAACATTGTTACCGTGCAGCCTGTTGTAAACAATACATTGGGTCAGACCAGGCTCTCATGCTATTAATTATTCAAACTGAACCGTTGTCTGGAATAAGATCTGCGTCTCCAGTTTGCCAAAGGCAACCTCGGCACGTCAAAATATTAGAATTTATATTCAGTATTTAGGCTACTGAATATTTACAATAGCCTATATTCTTTCCTGTTCATTTCCTGTCTCTCCTGAGTCCTGACACTTTCCAATGCAAGTGTTCATCCTGTCTTTGCTCAGCTCAAACCATTCCTGATATATCTTATCAAGTGATAGTTACTGAAAACAACATATGGGCCATAGTGTGCGTGTGTCTGTAGACTCCATAGCATTCCTGTCCAAATCCTCAACATAGGGCCTCCAATCATTTTGCAGTCTGAGAAATATAGGAGTAATGGTGGCATCAAAACAGACCACAGTGGTGACCTAGATTTAAGATGAATATTCGTTTGCCGGCAAATAAATGCTGTCATGGTGGAAAATGATGTTCCGCTTTTGACTGTCGCTTCTTCTACCTCTAAAAACATGTAGTCTGAGGTGTAGCCTGTGTGCGCTTTAATGTCCTCCTGACCAGTTGTACCATTTGCAATTACATCACTCACTTTGTTTTATTACATAAGCCTATTTGATTTGTGGTCAACTTCTCTCTCTCTCTCTCTGTCTCTGTCTCTGTCTCTCACACACTCACACACACACAGACCATGTTTGACTGTGGAGAGTTCATACTTCATATAATGACCCAAAGAGATCTATTGCTTAGGGTCTTGGCTCTCTGTCTCCGTCTGTGCCTGCCTATCTATTTTTCACTGTCTGTCCGTCCGTCCCTCCATTTCTAGATGGTGAGTCTGCTGATGATTGGCATCGCTGCGTGGGGGAAGTGGTTCGGCCTGGTGTCCAGCTTCCAGGTGGTGGGCGGAGTCATCGGAGTGGGGGTGTTCCTGTTCTTCGTGGCGTTGGTCGGCCTCATCGGAGCCGTGAAGCACCACCAGGTCCTACTCTTCTTTGTATCCCAACCTTCCACTAAGGCAGACTTGACCTGACCCTAGACCCAAGTGTATTTGGGGTCTAGGATTTGAATTATGGCTTGGGTATAGGTTTGGGGTTGGTTTTCAAGTCCAGTAGATTGAGGCCTTGGGTAGGCTCCGTGTTAAATTCAAGAGAACTGAAGTTTCAAATAAGCTTTTCAAATAGCTTCCGCAGATCGCCAAAAGGGATTGTCTGAATGAGACAGTTCTCTACACGTCGTAGTCAGCCTGCATAGATACTGCTGACCCCTGACCCCTGCTTCTGGCTTTGTCATTATTACACTATTATTATTATATTATTACATTACGTTATTACAGTATTACACAGTCATTAATCGTGTATTTCGTTCTAGAATATTCCATACTACTAATACAGAAGGATAGAGAAATAAACAGTTGGAGCCCATTGACTATGGAAAATAATTATCCTCCGCCTTCGGAAGTGTGACGAACTGGGTTCAAAACTACAAAAGCTCTGTGTTGACAATGTGTGTATTGGAGTGTTATTCCTTGACAGTGGATCCCAGTATATGATCATCCTCTTCATGGTGTTCATCGTCCAGTTCTCTGTCTCCAGCGCCTGTCTGGCCATCAACAAGGATCAGCAGGTAGGAACACAAACTGCTGTCAATCACAACCTTCGGCTAGGTGCTAGAGGAACAAAACCAACTTTTCAGACAAAACCCAGAAACCTTGTGATGAAATACTGGATGGATACAAGACAACCTGATATCATGATACAGTGTGTCTATAAGGATGTGAGCTGAATTTTGTGGTGAAATCTTAGAGCTAAAGGACCTCCTGTGTCTCTTCTCAGGATTTTCTGTGTTCTGCACTGTGGTGTGTTCCGGTTCCATGCAGTATGGACTATATTTTTTAGAAGTAAATCACTATTTTATTCAGACTGACCTCCATCCGGTTCTAGAACAGCTGACTACCTTAGAGATGTCTGGTCCTGTGCATACAGGCATTGTAATACACTCATACACACAGATATAACTGCATCTATGGTGGTCAGTGCCTGCTGTTGTACCCGTTTTAGGAACACCTGTTGGAGGTGGGATGGAACAACTCGTACAGCACCCAGAGAGATGTGGAGAAGAGTCTCAACTGCTGTGGCTTCTACCACGTAGACAACAACGGGACCTGCGATGCCGTAAGCATTACCAAGCGAACCCTCTGTTGCACTGAATCTGTCTGTTGTCTTTGACCGCTCCTTCACATGTCCCATGTTCTGTTTGTGCATGCCAAGATATATAATTACAATGAAAGAACAAGTTTTTATGCATACAGTTTCTGATGACATTAGTTGCTGTATATTCAGTGTTGTGGTTGTGAAGCAGTTTTCCTAATTAACTGGTCCGTCTGTGTGGTGTTTCTGTGTCCCTCTACAGGCCTGTTTCCCCAACCACTCCTGTTCACCGTGTGCTGAGCAGATCCAGGAGCATGCAGAAGAGGTGCTGCGCTTCGTGGGCGGGATAGGCCTCTTCTTCAGCTTCACTGAGGTGAGATTGCCCTTTATATACAGTCAGGGGAATGTTCTGCTGTATCAATCAAGCAATCAATCAATTTAACTTATATAGTGTTTTAAAATAGTGTTTTTTTCTTTACAGTAAACTAGCCTATTTTGAGGTGCAGTTCATGAAATCTAATAGGTATTGAAAATGTAGCTATATACAGTAGGTGATCTATTTGTAGGTCAGCAGTATAAAACTGGGCCCAGTAATGTTTGTTATTTTGACCTCTGAATGTTTTATTCGTCCTTTTTCAGATCCTGGGGGTGTGGCTAACGTACCGGTACAGGAACCAGAAGGACCCTCGAGCGAATCCCAGTGCCTTCCTGTAACCGTTGGCAACTGCTGGCTTTGTACCCCGCTCTTGGAGTGGCCAACTTTCCTCCTGGAGAGCTACTGGTTGTGCAGGCTTTTGCTTCAGCCCTACTCTAACTGTAACACTAACACAGCTGATTCTAAACAAATTAGCTGCTCATCGGAGCCTTGTTCAGCTGAATCAGTTGTGTTAGTTAAAGCAGGGCCGGAGTAAAAGCCTGCACACCAAGTAGCTCTCCAGGTGGAGGAGGGCTAGCCGCCTGTTTTAGAGGCTGTGTTTGTAAATAAGCGAGTGACGTGTGTGTTTTCACTAGCAGAGCAAAGCAGCAGCCCTTTGTGTGGTGTTACATGAAGTGATTGTTTATCCAGAATGTGGTGTGTGTCTGGAAAATAACTGGATCATGTTCATTAGGCACCAAACGGAAGAAAACTGACAGAGACAAGAGGAACTAGCTTCACTTGTCGAATAAGAAATGCTCCTTTACACTTTCCGTTGCAAAATGTTTTCCGTGGTGTGCCCTAATGAACACGACCCTGCTGTATATTGAAGATGCTGCACGAGCCTATTACCCTAATAGGACACCTTAAACCACTCCCGATCAGAACCATATCCTGTATACACTGAGTGTACAAAACATTAAGAACACCTTCCTAATATTGAGTTGCACCCCCTCCCCCTTTTGCCCTCAGAACAGCCTCAATTTGTCAGGGCATGGACTCTACAAGTTGTCGAAAGCGTTCCACAGGGATGCTGGCCTATGTTGACTTCAATGCTTCTCACAGATGTGTCAAGTTAGCTGGATGTCCTTTGGGTGGTGGACCATTCTTGATACACACGGGAAACTGTTGAACATCAAAAACCCAGCAGCGTTGCAGATCTTGACACAAATCAGTGCGCCTGGCACCTGCTACCATACCTGTTCAAAGGAAGGCACGTCAATCTTTTGTCTTGCAAATTCACCCTCAATGTCTCAATTGTTTCAAGACTTAAAAACCCTTCTTTACCCCCCCCCCCCCCCCTTCATCTACACTGATTGAAGTGGATTTAACAAGTGACATCAATAAAGGATCATAGCTTTCACCTGGATTCACCTGGTCAGTCTTTGTCATGGAAAGAGCAGGTGTTCTTAATGTTTTGTCCACTCCGTGTCTATCCTCTCCTATACAGCAGCTCAGGCTTTGCTTCTGGTGACAAATCTCAAGAAATTAACATTTTCAGATAACACATTTGATATTTGATACACCCTTGATGGGCAAGCGTTCAGTATGCTCAGACCTGTATTAAAGCCTGTGAACTGTGATGTTGTGACTACTGAAGGACTCCTGTATTACAGATGATAGCTGACATGATGAAGAACAGTTAGCATTATTTTGTGCGCATGACGACTGAAGATGTCATTCAATATTTGTACATTTGATTTGATACACTCAATAACTGAAGGACTGAGGGGTGCTGTTGACAAGTGTATCCTGTAACTACATAACTACAACTATTTAAGCAGCTTGTTGTTGCCTTTACTTTAAGTCATTATGTTACACAGCATTTGCATTCTTTTGTGTTCTGAATGTTTATTTCTGTGTAAACATTCCTAATTATTTGAAATCGAAAAAAACAAGGGATACTTAAAGGGATTTTATCTACTTCCTCAGACTCAAATGAATATGTGTATATACCCTTTTTATGTCTCTGTGTCCATTATGAAGGAAGTTAGAGGTTGTTTTGTGAGCCATTGCTAACTAGCATTAGCGCAACGACTAGAAGTCTTTGGGTATCTACTAGCATGCTAGCAGATACCCATAGACTTCCAGTCATTGCGCTAACGCTAGTTAGCAATTGCTCTAGCACTAGTTAGCAACTTCCTTCAAACTGCACGCAGACACATAAAAAGGGTATCCATAAATTCATCTGACTCTGGGGAAGTAGATAAAAGGCCTCATTGCCAAACTCCTAAAGTATCCCTTTAAGAGTAAATTGCTTATGCTGTTTGAATATCATCAGTATGAAATGCTTGGGAAGACTGACATGAAAGAAGAGATGCGCTTTGTCCTGCTGATAGTGTTACAAAGCCTGGCAGTCGATTGTGTGTGTGTGTGTGCGTGTGTGTACATAGGTGCGCGTACTCATGCGTGTGGGTCTGTGCATGTCTGTTGTGTGCTGTTGTATCAGTTACCTTGGCTTGTGCCTCTTGCATGTCTCCTCTACTAGTGTGTACTGCTGCTTCCACCTCACTGGTGGTTCTGTGAACTACAACATACCTGAGCCTTTGTACAAGAAATCTCAATAAAATAGAAAAGTAAAAAATATATATTTCATACACTGTTTCTGTTCTTTAGTTTTCCTTTCAACAATGAGTAACTCAATTCCCACCAATGCCCAGTCAAGTTGACCTATTAGAATTTTTTTCCTGAAAGTTCACTGGGTTTGTTGGGCTGTTTCCATAGAAACCAGTGGCATTCAATGACATTGCAAAATGTAGAGCTCAGCTCACAGCAGTAGCCTAACCCTTTCCAAGAAACTCTAAAATCTCTACAGAAGTGGAATGACAAAATAATGCTTTTATTTGCTAAATGGCATATTAGATTCCCATGAACTTATTACATTACAATATTATAGTACTACATGACATAACTAAGAATAATGTGTGGGTGTGTCATTCCCTCACTGGCCCCGTCCATTCAGGATGTGACCAGGATGTCAGCACTCACTCCCTAGTTACACAAACACGGATTCATGCACACCCACTGTAAAAAAAAAGAAAGTTCAATAGCCCTTTTAACCTGAGTCATTGTCATGAAGGGTGAAAGGACTGAATGACATTGTCCAATGAGACACAAATCATTTCATAATTGCACTATATTTAATAAAAAGACATCTCAGATGTACAGCAATACATTACAAAGACAGGTTCAGGAAAAATAACAGAATTTAAAAAATGGAATTGCGCTTTGTGAAAGTGAAGACTAGCTCTTTCCAGTGCTTAGGTTTACATGGTGACAGTATGCCACTGGCTGACTCCTAGGCTCCAGAGAACGTTCAGAGAATGTTCGGAGAACCTCTGAAGTCGCAGGCCAAAGGTCATGGGGTCACATGATGAGTCAGTGCTTACAACTCAGTCTTCAGCAGCTTCTTGGCCTTCTGCATGTTGCTCAGTACTACAGGGAGAAGGGAAAATGAAGAGTAAGTCACTCAGGAGCAGGTTGTTTCTCACAAAGGTAATATTTTCTAATCTCTGAATTAATTATAAAACAATCTGAATACACTTAGTAATACCTTACATTAATAAAAAACATATACATGTGTATAAATGCTTAAATATTTACAATCTATTAAATACAGATTTATTAAAAGTATGTAAACCGTTAGCATGCAATCAAACAGTCAAAAGGGAGATAAGATCAAGTTGTACTCACAGAGTTTGATGTCAGAAGGCTCATAGGCGTACATACGGTTGGAGTAGCGCCCTGTGATGTCAGCTCTCACTGTCATAGAGGGATCTGAGGAGAGAGCGATTAAGAGAGAGAAAGAGAGAGAGAGGGAGAGATAACTATTGATTCAAATCTGTTGCTTTTGTTTGATGCCATCATAAACAAAATAATGACATTCCTTCTCATGTAATGCTGCTGGGAAAACGTGCCATTTTCACTCACCGACAAAGATGATTCTAGGGACGTACTGGCCATCAGGGGAAAGATGCTTGTCTGTGGTTTCATACTGATAACACAGGAAAAGAAACACATATCAATAATTTGCTTGTTAATACTAAAAGTCAGGTCAACAAAAAAAAAATAACAGTGCCCTAAAATGCTAATAAAAATCTAAACATCATAAAATCTAATCGATCAAAAGATAAGTAATCTAGGTATTGATTCTGATAATGTTTTCCAAAGACTTCATTTACAACTCACCACCAGATTGAGGATGATGAAGTCTTCATCAGCCACCTTCTGGATGTCCTTGTCTTCAGCGAAGACCTTCTTCATGGCTGGATGCATGGAAGACATCATGAAAGATGTTATAAAAAGTGTTACATTGACTTAACTTAAGAGATCTCAATAATTGTTTTGTCCACTCCCATACATGGCAGCAGGATGTAACAGGTGTATTCCACCTTGGCAAACAGAGCCATGTTTGTTCTACTACGAGTTTGATAACGGCTGTTTAAACAAGTCCTGGCATCTAATACAACTGAATGATACATCACGATTTGGGAGAATACCTGGACGCAAATAATACTCATAAAAGCCAAGTGAGGGACATTGACCTGTGGTCTGTTCAGGAAGGTGCAACAGAGTGGCAGCTTATTTGCTATAGGTCAGGGGTTAGAGGTTAAAGGTCAGGGTCTTACATGCACTGTGAGGACAGTCCTCCAGGTGGAAGATGACCATCAGAGGCTTGTTCCTATGGAGACAAATTAGTTCTGGTTACAGAATAAAATAGAATAGAAATCCTTGAAATGTATTTGTTTTTTAAGTGTATTTGTCAGCCATCTAGATCTATTACATCAATGTGAAATAACACCTTATTCCCTATTTTGAACTTCATAAAAAGTAGGGTGCCATTTCATATGTAGCCATAAAAGTTTGTTCACTCACTGTGCCCTGGCCCAGTACAGAGCCTCCTCATAGGTCTGAGCCCAGATTAGTTGATCACCCCAGCCTATAGGAGACAGTCAGGAAGAACAGTGTCAGTGCAACAGTTTCAGTACAACATCAAAGAACATTCAGGTAGAGATTATCTCCGACCACACTGATCTTACAGAGCTTTGAGAATGAGGAAAAGGAGAATGTGTACTCATGAATTCATTCATTAACAACACTATACACTGTGATACGCTTTGGAAATAGTAAGGGGAGAGTGTTACCTCTGGAGAGAGTCTGAGGGATCCTCTTCCCCCTCTTGGCGATGTTCTTCTCAGGCTTAGCCAGAGATGAAGACACGGCTACGGCCACCAGGACCAACAGCACCGACAGCAGACCTCGGATCATGATTACTACCTTTCTGGAAGGAAACAGAGTTCAATAAGCATCTCAGAGTAGGTAGGAGTGCTGATCTAGGATCAGGTCCCCACTGCCCATATACGTTTAATCATTATGATCTATAAGTCAAAAGGGATCCTACATCAGCACTCCTATTCTGAATCATTGTGAATACGGGCCCAGATAACACGTCTGCCACAAAACTGCACAGATAGTCTACTTCTATTTGCATACTATTGTAACTCAACAGTATAGCTGAGGGAAAACATTCACATTTTAGTCATTTTCCAGACGCTCTTATCCAGAGCGACTTTCAGTAGTGAATGCATACATTTCATACATTTTTTCTCCGTACTGGACCCCGTGGGAATCGAACCCACAACCCTGGCGTTGCAAACACAATGCTCTACCAACTGAGCCACACGGGATAATATGAATAAGTGCCATACGGAATTACAGATAATTGCACATCTATTCAGATTTGTTCAAGTTGTTGAAGACTGAAAAAGTTCACAGAATTTCAAGGCACATTTACCAGACAAAGGATCAGATGGAGGGATAAGGGATGGTGAAGAGAGATGTGTGGTTAGAGAATAAGGCTTCCATTGTGGTGGAGGTAGAGATCTATTTCCTACCTGTTCTCTGTGGCACCTTTGTGTGTCTCCTGTGTTCTGCAGCTCCTCGTTCTGCTGTGTCCCTCCTCACTCACCTGGACCTGCTCTTATACACCGGCCCTAAGCTCTCATGCTGACCCCTCCCACCAACCCTCACCTCTCCCTCTCTCCTCCCACAGCTCTGATTGAGTGTGTGTGGACTGTAGAGGTAAGCAGCTCTGATTGAATGTGTGTGGACTGTGGAGGTAGGCAGCGTAATGGATTCTAGAACTTTCACTTTCTCTCCCTTCCATCGCTATCGGACACAGGCTTTTAAAGACATATTAAGCCTGATTAAAATGTTTGCCCTAAGTTGGATATGATAGTGTTGTCATGTACGTTTTCATGGAGTTTTACACAAAGAATGTGTAATGGAACTGTTGAATCATAATAGTTGGCTCAGATCCAAGGACAGGTCAGCATTAAATCGAGGAATTTGAATTCGGGACTACTAGTCAGTTCATGATTGGTTCAGGTCAGATCCGTGAGATTGACATCATTCTCAATAAATTAACTTTCCTAAAGTAAACAAAAATATTTAATAGGTTTGAAGGGGGAAGTGCATCCATTTTTACGTGGCCTTATTTTCACTCTTTCTGTGCTTGTAGTTGATCCCCCAAAACATTTTGTTTCGTTAGAGATAATTGTCTGTCACATTTTGTTATAACTATAATACAGTAGGAAAATATGAAAATGTGTCTAAAGCATATTAGAAAACATTCTAAAACACTCCACACCAACTCATATTACACCAGAATCCCATTCTGAATGATGTCTCTGCTCAAATTGTGAAAAAAATGTCTACTGTCCCATAAATCCATATTTGCATCTTGTTGTAAACACCATCATGCAAACATGGATTTAGGGCACAGTGGAACCTCTTATTGTGCAGAGACATCATTCAGAATGGGATTATGATGTAATATGAGTTGGTGTGGAGTGTTTTAGAATATGTTTTAGACACATTCTCTAAATGAATTGTAGTCAATGTCAAGTGATGACAGTTTAGGGCATCAAAAACAAGCACAGAAAGAGTGAATGTGTGAACTTCCCCTTTGGTGTTTGTACTTTTAGTGTAATATTGAATCAACTGTCTGTAGTGATGTAAAGGGATGCTATGGTCATTGTGCACCAACACCATGTTCTTATCACGTTTTAGGGAAGACCCAGATGCAGACAGTGTTGAAGTAATGAAAGTTTATTACTAGAACAGGGGCAGGCAAAACGACAGGTCAAGGCCAGGTCAAAAGGTACAGAATGGCAGGAAGTCTCAGGGTCAGGGCAGACAGAGGTCAATAATCCAGAGCATTGTTTAATTTTTTTATTTCACCGTAATTTAAGTGGGCCAGTTGAGAACAAGTTCTCATTTACAACTGCGACCTGGCCAAGATAAAGCAAAGCAGTGCGACAAAAACAACAACACAGAGTTACACATGGGATAAACAAATGTACAGTCAATAACACAATAGAAAAGTCTATATACAGTGTGTACAAATGTAGTAAGATTAGAGAGGTAAGGCAGTAAATAGGCCGTAGTGGCAAAATAATTACAATATAGCAATTAACACTGGAGTGATAGTGCAGATTGAGGATCTGAGGACCCATGCCAAATCTTTTCAGTCTCCTGAGGAGGAATAGGTTTTGTCGTGCCCTCTTCACGACTGTCTTGATGTGCTTGGACCATGTAAGTTTGTTGGTGATGTGGACACCAAGGGACTTGAAGCTCTCAACCTGCTCCACTGCAGCCCTGTCGATGAGAATGGGGGCGTGCTCGGTCCTCCTTTTCCTGCAGTCCACAATCATCTCCTTTGTCTTGATCACGTTGAATTGTAACTCAGTAACATATTTGAAATTGTTGTGTGATGCATTTATAGTTTTGTTCAGTATTCATTATAGCAATACTTTGTAACATAATATTCTGGAGTCAGTCTTGCTTTCTCAAACTAAGCTGTGAAATGTGCATTGTACTGCCTCTACCCAGAAGCCTGTTTACTTTTATTTTTGGGGGGTGGGGGGATTCATGCCTCTACACCATAGGAACTACAGTGATTACCCCTTACAGCTTTCATTCTCTCCTGCTAAGTTACTAAATAACTCTCCAGCTGTATTGCCTAACACCCTGAACACACAGATTAAAGTGGGTGAAGAAACAAACTGCCACATTGATTTTTTCTGTTGGTCTCATTAACCTTTTACTGCAGTGGGCTAAATCAAGGTCACACAGAGTGTATGAAATCTATTTTGTAACAGAAAAGTATACACCTCACACACATGGTTATGGGCTTAGAAAAAGAAGACGTCAGATATAGAGTTGAAATGTATTCAATTTTGAGTTTGCATCCCAATATTACACTATATATATATGTTACAGAAGACTGCAACATAAAACTGTTTGACATAGAAACTGTTTGACATAACATTACACTCATGAAGTCACTAGGTCATTTGACTACAGGAAAAGGTTACTTAAGTAATGGTTGGGTTCGTTTAAGGAACCAGGAAGTGCCTAGACAAGAGGTTATGAATTGAGAGTGGTTATACTGGTGCCCTTACTGAGCCCTCTCTCTCTCTCACTTTGTGTTCTGACAGCACAATCCCCCCTCCATCCACCCCCATGCACAGACCAAGGGTAATGTGATCAGACCAACACCAAGCACCAGGATCAATGGTGGCTTTGTTCAAGTCTCCATCCAGACAGACTGGCCTCTTCAACTACTACTACACCTCAGATTGATTTATCCACTCAGTCTTTTTAACATGGATATGATTGGTTTACTTACACACTGAGTGTACAAACATTAAGGATCCTTTCTCGAATATTGAGTTGCACCCCCCTTTTGCCCTCAGAACAGCCTCAATTTGTCAGGGCATGGACTCTACAAGGAGTCAAAAGCGTTCCACAGGGATGCTGGCCCATGTTGACTCCAATTCTTACCACAGTTGTGTCAAGTTGGCTGGATGCCCTTTGGGTGGTGGACCATTCTTGATACAAACGGGAAACTGTTGAGCGTGAAAAACCCAGCAGCGTTGCAGTTCTTGACACAAATCAGTGTACGTGTTGTTCAAACAGCTGCTACTTTGAGGGTTTTACTTGCAGCTATAGATCTGGATAAGAGCATCTGTGAAATGCAGAAGGATAGGTCTATGTCGTTTATCGCAGCAGACACACTCAGGCCGACATGAATTCTAGTGTGGACGTTGGAGCAGCGGAACGCTGAGCTGTCCTTAAACCTCGCTCTCCCTTACTTCCCTCTCAGAATGCTGAGGTGTCCTTAGCTCCTGAGGCACCGTCTATCCTTCTCGCTGTTCCTTCGTGTGTTTTCCCCAAGTCAATATTTGCAGCGGAGGGCACGGTTAAAGCCACTCCTGATCACACATTGAGTTGTCAGCCACCCGGGCCACCTGTCACTAACCTCGCCCTGGGAACACGGATCTTCCGTACGCTACCATCGTCATAGGACGTAGGAGCTTGGATTAGGATGTGTAATGTGCTTAATGACGCTTAAGAATGTTTAAAGTAAACTGAAACTTTTGTATGTTCCTTAAAAGGGCTTCTGATTATCTGAAACCTTCATTGATATCCAAATATTAAAACATTTAAATAATGACATTCATCTTCAAAAGAAACTGAGAAGAATTCCATTCAACACTGAAACACTTGTTAGATAAGAACTAGAAACAAAACCGTTAATGAACGACATCAACACATAGCAACCCAGATATTCATTTTAGGACATTTATTAAGACATGTACAAAATACTCATAATATGTATATATGTGTATGAATGCGTGTATGCATTTACAGACACATGGATACATACATTTCTAACAAAACAAAAATGGACCTCATTTTGGAGAGATTCAACTCAATCGTATCAAAATAAACACAATAAATCCAACCAAAAACGACATAATTCTAGTCCCACAAGAGACGTGAAGGCCACTGTTTTCACAGAAAACACTTTGAATTAGTTGACCCAGAGAACGATTCCATAGTTTTACCCCGTTGGACATTTAACACTGACTGAACACGCGTCACCCAACTGAAGCCAATACAGTTGTGTGTGTGTGAAGAAACACTGATAGGGGACTGTGTTTCTGTCACGGGGCATACAGGGGGACATTTGACCATCATGTCGTCACATGAAAGACCAGATACACTCGGTGGTACCTATTATAAAGCTGATGAAATATAATCAGAAGCTTCCTGAACTGAAGTTCAGAAAGGAAAACCCTCATTCACTGTTATGTACCCTTCTTGGTAAAAAGGCTCAGTCAAATCAAGCAACACTTTGCCCTGTTGTTCCTTTTCCTGTGATATGCAAACCACTAACGCCCACCAGTAGAAAACAACATGTAGCCTGCAGGCAGCGCTCGTTCAGCGCATAGGCCAATCATCTAGGGGCGGTTCTGTTAAGTGTTCTCTTCTTAATACTGTTTCTTCCATTTGTTCTGGAGGGGAAATGTTGGAGTCAGGTCTTTTTTAGAGCTAGATAGTAGTAGAAGATAGCACAAGCAGTGTGGTGGGGATGGAGGGACATTATAAATAACAGTTAGGTCCTGTCCTGTCAGTCAGGATGCCTGGTGAAAACAACTTGGATTTGGCCTCAATATTTCTTTTTAAAGTACTTCCTCACTGATAACTCTTGCCTATGGGGAACTTTGCAAATAGCATCAAACAATATTCTTATTATTTGGTCAACTTCACATTCATTGTCTTGTTTTCTGTTGAAATCCTACGGTAGAAAAAGTGGCATGTTTTTCTTGAAGCGCACTTGGCCGTAAATAGGTTTTAAAATGGTGTACTGAGCATTGTCATTTGGCCACGTCTGACTACAGTTTGAAAACTCGAGGGACCACAGTTGAACACAGTGCAACATTCATTCAGGAGAGAGGGCGGGGCTTAGACTCATTCAGGAGCTGAAGGTTGGCTACAGATCCTGTCTGTCTAAGGAACGTGGTCCAATAGGGACACCCAGGGAAGGGATGACACTACACAACTACAGAGCATAATGATGGAAGATAGGAAGGATCATTTAGCTTAAAGAAGTCTGACTCAATACTTAGTCTGACTTAATACTGGGGAGATCCTGGAGATGTTTCTATTGATTTTCTACCTTGATCATTGCTCACCTCTTAGCTCAGCGCTGATAAATCAGTATCAGATAAATATATAGGAGCTTAGTGCATAAGACAGGGCTAGCTGATAGGCTATATGGGACAGTGACAGACAGCAACCAGAATAGTCATAGTGTGTGGTTACTGTACATCCTCAACCTGAACCAACAGTGTTAAAAATGATCACAATAAAACATCTACATAAACATATGAATGATCATCTCACAGCTATAGCAGTACCTATACTTTACAAAGCCGGGGCATGAGTGTGTGTGTGTGCATTCTTGCGTACAAGCAATGTCCTCCATCCCTGATCGAGGGAGTTTGAGCGAGCAGGGCAAACAAATGGACGTAGGAAATTGAGCATTTCTTGGTGGACATCTTAGGTTGGTGTGTGGAGAGAAGAAAAGGAAGTAGTACAGACATGTCTGATTCTGCCCTGTACATTCAGTATCTTCCTCTGCTACTGGGGAGTCCTCATATCAAAGTCCCAGTCACACAGGAGAACAGTAGCAGAGCTGCTACTTCAACAGACCTGCACCTTGAGATCACCAGACCTGTGCAGAGCAACTGTTAAGGCAGCAGGACTGCCTTGTCTGTCTCTCATATCTGACTATCTATTGGCTTGTCTTTCACCATGTCTTTCTAGCCTGGTGGGTTGTCTGTCTCTCTGCACCCTTTGTCCCAGTGGTGAAACCAAGCCAGCAGCTCATTCATTCAGAGTTCTGCCACCTAGTGGTAATAACATGGTATTGTCACGTATTGGCGTCAGTGGTGTGTTAGGTGGTCTAGTGCCCGTGCTGCGGCCCGTGGTCGTTGTACTGGTTGTGGGCGGGGTGGTTGGGGGGCAGTGGAGGACCGTTGACGCCGGGGTGGTAGAAAGCACAGTTGCTCTCATAACGGCAGTTTCCTTTCATCATGAAATGGCGACACACCGGCCTTTTGGACATGTCTGGGAGGAGGAGAGATAAAAAATAACAGAGTTGGAACACAACTAGCCAGCCAACCAAACGTCTGTACTGACTGCATCAAGGCTACAAGATGGCAAACAGAAATCAACTTGGTCTTTACTTTAATTGCACTACTGTGGGGCGGAGCCCTACATGGACAATACAGGGCGCCGTTTCGGACTGGCCCTATAGGCATCTAACATAGAAACAGAATTACTAGAAGGGACATTCCCTTTCAATTCAACTCACCTCCCATGTTGTTGTGTCCTCCTCTAGGTCCTCCACGTCCCCTCCCTCTGAAGCCCACCTGTTCCCCTCCTCTCCCTCGGCCGCCGCGGTGGAAGTGTCCCCCCCGGTGTGGCCCCCCCCTCATCGAGTCGTCCCCCCAGTAGTTGCCGTTGTCTCCTCCGTGGCCCTGGGGCGGCGGGGGCCCCATCATGCGGGGGTTAGCGTTGAAGCCAGGGGGTCCGTGGTTGTGTGGGGGCGGGGGGTGGTTGTAGTGGGGTCCTCCAGGGCCCGGGGGCTTGCCTGCAGGAGGGTACCCCACTCCGTTCATGGGCATGCCCATGTTGAGGTTGTTCATGTTGGGCAGGTTGTTCATGCCTGGACCGTGGCCCAACAGGCCCTGGCTCACTGTGGAGGAAAGACATATACAAAGTTAATAATCATTCTACCACACATATCGTCATACACAGTTAAGTGTAGGAAGAAATGGAAGAATACTTGGTTTGTTGGCTTGAATAAGTGTGTGAGAACTGAAGGTGTGTGTGTGTGTGTTGTAAAGGTGTGTGTGTGTACCTCCGGGCGGGGGTCCGGTGGGGGGGCCCTGGTTCTGGGTCTGCTGTAGAGAGCCCAGCAGCTGTTTGATCTTTTCAGAGAAGTCTGGCTGCTTGATCAGGTCCTCAGTAGACTGGCCACCACTAGCTCCCTACAGGAGAGAGAGGGAGGAAGACAATAAAATAAACATCACAGATCAACTTGTTACAGGGCTTCTCCAGGCGTTCCAGAAGTTGTTTAAAACAGTTGCAGTACATAATGCATTAATCTGATCATAATGTCAAAACAGGATTAGTTCATGTTTTGACATTTTTTTAATCTCTTTCCCTTACCATGATGGAGGTGAGTAGCTCCTGTACGTTAACGGAGGGGGCAGCGGGGGCACCAGGCGTGCCCTGGGCGATGTTGCCTAGGTTACCCAGGTTGCCCAACAGGTTGTTGGCCCCCAGGTTGCCCATGAGGTTGGCGAGGACGGGGGGGAGCTTGGAGCCCTCCACCCCGCCGGGGCCCACGCCAGAGCCAGGCTGGGACGACGTGTCCATGGGCTCCATGTAGCTGTCGTCCATCATGGTGGAGTCCTGGAGAGGAGGGAGTTAGTGCACTGGACACAGAGGATGTTTGGAGCATTGTGTGTGTTCTATATATTATAGGTTACTTTTCAATCACTTTGGCGCATTTTTCAGATGCAAAAGTCTTCAAACAAAAGCCCAAACTGATAACACCTGTAATGCTTCTTATTTTATGTTCAAAACCTTTGGTTGTGCATTCATTGGAGTTAAACACATTTTTCGAACTGCTCCAAAGTGATTGACAGAAAAGGGTACATCTCACCTCGTCCAAAGGTATGAGGCGTGGAGGCATGGGTTCGTAGGCCTCAGGCTCTGGTTCATGGGGGCTGTCAGGAACACTGAGGAGGAGACAGGAGGTGAGTTTCCCCAATGTAATGCAAGGCACTTTGAGCACCTGGTAACCCACTAGGCTATAGGAATCCATACGCGCGTCTGCGTCTGTCTGTCTGCTGTCTGTCTGACCGTCTGTCTGACCGTCTGTCTGACCGTCTGTCTGACCGTCTGTCTGACCGTCTGTCTGACCGTCTGTCTGACCGTCTGTCTGTCTGACCCTCTCAGTGAATACGTACCTCTCCTTGGTAAGGAAAATCTCCTGCAGGATGCCAGTCTCACGGTCCCTCTGTGTGAGTCTCTCTGTGCTGTTGGCCCCGGCGTTGACCAGGGGGCCGGTGAGGGCCAGGGGCCTCGGGAGGCTCCAGGGTACCCGCTCCTCCATGGAGTCGTGGGACAGGCGTCTCGCCATCTCAAACGTGTGGCGGTCCATCATCATCTCGCGCTTCGCCGCTTCGCCAAAGTCCTTGACCTTGTTGACATTGACTGGAGAGGGGGATAAGAGGGAAGAGGAGGAAGGTGAGAGAGGTGGAGAAGGAGGAGAGAGTTAGCCTTGGCACCCAACATGGATGTGATCAGGAGAAAGGGATATATTTGATTTATATAATTATAAAAAAAATTATCTTGAGGATAAATGACAAAAGAATTGGGGGAAAAACATTTAACAGAACTTAGTAAAGAGTAGATCATGTATTTACTGTACAGTTAGCTAGCTACTGTATTGACAACTACCTAGTTTGACTATACAACCACAGTTTGACGTGCAATTACACACAACACCGACCAAAACAAATGAATTGAAGTTACCGTTAGTTTTTGTTCTCTCACCTCTCTCGGTCTCGTCCAGGTCGAAGTAGAAGTACTCTTTGAGCTGCTCCTCCTCGGCCCAGCGCACGCTCTTCTTCTTCTTGCCCTTTTTGGTCAGCTGACTGTCCTCTTCGCCGCGGGGCTCCGCCAGGGCGTTGGGCTTCTCGCTGCCCGTGTCCATGGCCTCGGGGTCGTCAGCAGGGACGGGTGTCCCAGGCTGCTCCAGGTCTACTGGGACCTCGTGGGGAGGGGTGGTGGAGACCGTCTGGGTCTCTGGGGACAAGGGCTTGGCACCGCCCTGAGGCGACAGGTAGGGGGGTTTACCCTCGAACGGACACGGCTGAGAGGAGGAGGAGGGAGGTAGAGAGATGGGTGAATACTCAATTCCATTTGCACAGCCTTCCATAGATTCAGGTGGTTGAGAGAGGAGTTGTCTGTCTGTCTACCTTGTTTGAGGTGGGAGAGACAGCTTTGGGGTCTCTACCTTCCTTCCCTTTCTTCTTCTTAATCTTGATGCCAGGCACGGGGGCGGAGTTTAGGGCATCCAGGAAGCCTGTACCCTCAAGGGCTGTAGAGAGAAAGGAAAGTCTCTTAGTGACATCAATAACAGTCAACATAATGTCGTGGTAGTTGAGGGGGAGATGGGTTTAAAAGTGTGTTCGATGCACAGCACACTTTTTTTCTGAGGAGTAGGGCACAAAATACATGGCATGTGAAAGAAACAGAAATGTTTGTTTATGCTCTGAAACGGTAAGCTCCCTTGTAGTTTACTGCAAGGTTTCAAGTTTGAAGAAGACCTTCCAGTTGAAACGTTGCAATAAATATAACAATATAGTGTAGGGGAACATATACAACAGTGTGTGGGTATCTACCATGGTTGAGGAGGTCAATTCCTTTTCAATTCAGTAAGTAAACTGACATTTAAATGAAAACATTTTCTCAGAGAAGTGCTGAGGACACCTGGAATGGGAATTTCACTTCCAACTCACTGGAGTGAAGAGGAATTGACCTCAACCCCGATATCTACTTGTTGAGGGGTCAGATGTAGCCTACTCTACTCGTTGAGGGGTCAGATGTAGCCTACTCTACTCGTTGAGGGGTCAGATGTAATATAGTAAATGCAGTGAATGGGTCAAAAAGATGGGTACATACTTGTTTCTGTTGAGGACTTACGTTGTGCTGGGATGATCTTCACCTTGATCTCCTTGGTCTGGTTAGGAGTGGTGTTGAGTGGTTTGTACTTCTTCTCCACAGGGGGAGCGTCCAGAGGACCAAAACTGGTGGAGAGACCAGAGAAACACGGGTTAGGTTTTCCTCCTTAGGACACAGACAGTGTTTTTATTATGAGAGTTTGAATGAGTAATAATTCCAATATATTCATTACAAATGGCAAATACATGTGCCAAAGAGCGGTTTGATCAGTACTCGAGGTTATCCCATAATGAGGCAGCACTGAGCAGTGGTGTTATTCTGTGGTTATGCCATTTCTATCCTGTTATTGCCTGGTAAGCCGTAGGACGGTGACACCCATACACAATGTGGACATGGATGCTATTGTGTAGTATACCTGGGTCTCTTGAGGACTTGGGCTGGTTTGATATTGTACTTGTCCCCCAGCTGAAGGGCCACGGGGGGCTTCTTGACCAGGACAGGGGTGGGAGCATCCATCTCCAGGCCTGGAAGACAACACACAGGACAGGGTCAGGTCATTACATGGTACTACATCTAGCACTTCAGCCACAGCAGAGCTTCATCTCCACAGTCAGAAACAGAATGACTTTTTCAGAGTTGCATATTACTGTTTTCTACTGAAGGACAATAACCTTATACACAAAATCATATTTTGTAAATGAAAAACTTTTTGGTGATAAATTGTGACGTCAAAGTGTGAGTGTAGTTTGACAAGCGTAGTGTACCTATGGAGCGGATCTTAGCATGGCTGGGAGCGTGAGCTTTGGGCTTCTCCTTCTTCCTCTCCTCCTCTGCAGCCTTCCCTCCATCAGCTGCCTTCACCTCTCGGACTGGCACTTTCCCCTCCTCCTTCTTCCGCTTCTTATCTGAGAGAAAGAGAGAGACGGGGGAGTTACGTAAACATAAAGAGATTACAGTGAAGAGGAGAGTTAGACACATGTTTACATTTTAAACATTTATCAGACGCTCTTATCCAGAGTGACATACAGTAGTGAGTGCATACATTTTTGTATTTTTTCATACTGGTCCCGCGAGGGAATCGAACCCACAACCTTGGCATTGCAGGTGCCATGCACTATCAACTGAGCCACACAGGACTAGGGTCCGAGGTCGAACGTGAATGTGAGAGAAAGAGGGGAAAAGAAGGAACAGTGGAGAGCATGAAGGGAAGGGAAGGAGGAGAGCTACCTGCAGGAGAGGTGGTGGAGACACTCTGGGAGCGGATGGTAGCCATCCAGCCATCCACCAGCCCAGCGGACAGCTTCCTCAGCTCTGAGAGGGAGACACACCATTAGTTACACATCAACCTCAGACACTGTCATTCAACAATTTACATCTACTGCACAGATACCGCCACTATGGAACTCTATTGTCTTGGCCTTGGGTTTGTGAGAAAGCGAATTACAAATAAAATGCTAAATCATTTCCCCGCAGAGGTCTATTAGTCAGCTCAGTGTATTAGAGAGGGTGGAACCACCAGGGAAAAGAAAGTTGTATAAAAAACATACCCTCAGTCTCTCCAGTCTTGCTGAGCTGCTTGACCAGTTTGGCAGTGTTGTTCTGTTTCAGGTGGTCTACAGTGAGGGGCAGTTTCTGCAGCGTCAGCAGGATGAGCTGTAACAGGGGGGTGTTGGTGCTAGTCTTGGAGTAGGTCAGCCACGTATTCAGCAGCTTGTAGCCTCCCACTCGGATAAACCTGGACAAAGAGAAGGGACAGTCACTCAAATTCTGTTTAAATTGCCAATTTTTACAACGTATTTGTCAAAGTGCTTTACCGTAACCTGGCATAGACACCCAACCAACCAAAGAACAAGATGCAGCACAGTGGCAGAGAAAGCTCCCTAGTGAAGTAACTAAACAAGCCAGCCAGACCATAAGCCAATAAGGTTGATCAATTAAGAACAAAAGATGGGAGTAGAACTTACCGGTTGAGAATGTCGTGGGACTTGGTTTGTAGTAGGATATTCAGGTACATACACCTGCTCACCATCTTGTGAGAGGCCTTCATGAGACTGTGGAGAAAAAGACCAAGAAGGAAGCTGACAATCAGAACAAAAGATAGGAGATTGACAATGCTACCATTACAGTCCACACTCGCAACTCAAAATAATGTAAAAAATTATGAAAAACACCAAACAGTAAAAAGTAAATAAGACCAAAAGCACACCATCAATTATTTAAAAAATGGCAGTGTGTTAATTACCTGAAGACTTTGGTGACTCCCTCCAGGCTGCGGAGCTCTCCATCTTTCCCCAGAAGGTTCTCTACTCCCTTCAGGACCTCTCTGGGGTCCACTGGGCCCACCGCCATCTGTGCTCTGAGCGAGGAACAGACAAACACACTTAATATACAGGAGATCGCCTTACAACTCTGGCGCTTACTAAACAGTCATCATTATCATCTCTTTCAATATGCAGCGAAAGTGATGTTTGCACTGCATGGTTCTTCCAGGCATGTCAGATTACACTTTGTTTTGGGAGAGCTCCTTGGAACAGACACCATCCGTTCTTCTCTAGATCCTGCACAAAGCAACGGCTTACAGACAATTCAACATAGGTACTAAACCACAAGACCATTCCAAACTCCTCTCTACCACACGACTGGAAACAGACCGCAGTTTCCTGCTATCCACAAAGCCGAGAGCAACACCGCAGGGGCCAACGTCAAATCACCCACATCTTCAGTCACACTGAAATCTGTCAAAACATGGGGGGTAGTGACATTCCCAGCTAACCCCTCCAAATCTACTGTTCAGCCTCAGTGCTGCTTTCGCATTCCAAATTCCATACTGCAGTGAACACCATGACTCACTGGCTGATGTATTGCCTCATACTTCAAATATTTGCATTTATTTTTCTCTTGAGGGCCGGATCTGTCAGTTGTATGGATTATCCTCATAGCGCAGGGAGAAGGGAGGATAGACGTAGCCTACTGTCTTGTCTCTGTTCTCAGGAGCTGTTGTAAGGCTTCCTCTAAGACAGCTGGGTATAGCCTAATACAAAGAATGCTTATAGGTCATGCTGCTAGTTCATTTTCTGTGTCAGTAATTCAATAGAACACTTTTGAGAGAGACAGCGGGAGGAAATAGGCAAGGAGTCAGTTCAACACAACACATTAGAAAATGACAGGTTGGGCTGTAGTTTAGAATAGGTTCATGAGGACTTCCCCCAAAGGCAGCAATATATTCAAGTAACTGCTTTATTCAACAGATTGTTAAAACATTACAAACAAGTTTCAACAAAACCTTACATTTACGATTGCCTTAACAATATGTACAATCTAGAAAAGTTCATGGTAAGTGCAAATAAAAACAGATGAGTGATTAGGCTTGAATATGACAACCAGTAGGCTGAAAAACTAGTGGAGGGGAAGGTAGTTGTTGGTCTGAGCAGCAAACTTGTAAAACACATACTGGCACTGTACTGTTCTATTCTCTGAAAAATAATCCCATTGAGGAATCTATTGATTATTTTACAGAAATGTTTTTATAGAAATGTCAAAGGCGATGGGAGCTATGGAAGCTAGGATACTTTACTGATGCTGTAATGGTAACGGAACAGGATGTTACAGCCTACGTGTTTGTTAAGTGTGGGTGAATAATACTTTGGGTAGCTTCCCCCTCCACTAATAACAGACACATACTGGTAGCTAAACACCGAGGCGCACACACACACAGACGGCCCTCAAACTGAAAGCCTACCAGTATTCAGTTTCAGGCAGGCGGTGCACTAGACTGGTGGTTGGAATGACTGACCAGCTCCTTCACTGACAGAAGTCTGCAGTCAGTTTACCAGTAGTCTCAGGTGGCTCAGGAACCCGAGGAGTACAGTTGGTTGAATAGAACACAGAAAAAGCCTATTCTATGACAAATGCACTGTACTATTAATTTCAGTTAGCTAAAAGGAACATATTTAACTTCTTGCTTGTAAGTATAAATAATGATTTTAAAGTAATATTAAAGTTACTTGTATTGGTATTTTAAGTGATTGAGCTCCCTTAAAGTTTACAGGACTAGCACGGAACCAGTATGTTAATTGCCTATGATTAACATTAGAATAAAGGGAATATTTGATCTGAAGCATTATCAATTTCCCCCCCCCCCCCACACACACACACTACATGTCTACACTGTGGTCAAAAGAAATTCACACATTTCAAAAATATATATATATATATTTTTAAATACATCATAAATTCACTAGTCATTTAAGTTAGCTATTACTATGCCTGCTGGGGTGGCAGGTAGCCTAGTGGTTAGAGCGTTGGGCCAGTAACCGAAAGGTTGCTAGATCAAATCCCAGAGCTGACAAGGTAAAGAATCTGTCGTTCTGCCCCTGAACAAGGCAGTGTTCCTAGGTCTTTATTGTAAATAAGAATTTGTTCTTAACTGACTTGCCTAGTTAAATAAAAATGTATATATTTGAAATGTATGCTTAAACTGAGCAGGACATTGGCTCTAGTAGAAGTGTGTGGTTAAAATAACAAGAGTTAGTTAACCTGTTCAATATAGGGAACACTTAACTAGTAGACCGAGATCAGTTGGGGATCCAGTGACTACAGATGGATCCTCTATGTATAAAAACGCAATATAATCTCCACTAAAATAACAAACCATCGCTGCAAATTATTACTTGAATTTTTTGCTTAGCCTTGTTCAAACTATCAATCTATGCGTAAATCATAACATTTTAGAGTAGGGGCGGGACTGAGGCTATCAACATGCTTTCCCCCCTCATTGTTCAATATATGTTAATATTTTAAAACTCATAATATGGTTCGACTATGTTCATTATCATATACTTTGAATTACTGTATCCAAGTATTACATGGATAATATCCAAGTATTTCATTTTGAAATGTCATGTGAGGAAATCAGTTGTCTTACCCGTTTAACTGTTGTAGTAGAAGTTTTATATAGTCTCAGAACTCCACAACACGGGACATAACACACAACTCCTGAAAATGTCACAACTGTTACACACGCACAAAGTCAATAGAAAGAAGTTATTGGGAAGACATGAGCTTAGTAAAAAACAAGTCAATGGAGGAATAGATGTGAAGTAAATTAATGTTCATACACACATACAATGGCTTTGGTGTATTAACTGAACTATATAGCAATGCAGTTGAAAACAGTAACACCTGTTATCATTTATCTAGAATGTAACAAATACTTCTGTCACAATAGCTCAAAGCCCTGCCTATACCAAGTGATTATTTTGTTTACATAACAATGTCCTTATCCATGGTTGACAATCACCATTAAATAAAATACTTTTGTTCTATGGGGGAAAATATAAATTGGGAAAGAACAGCCTGTAGATAATCAACTTAATTCATTTGTATATGCCTCCTTTCATTCATCGCACAATGTTCATGATGGTTATATAAGAATATCACGCAGCCGGCAGCCCTTTAAGACAAACTCTGCATCGGTCATTGCATTGCACGCCCTACCCTAGAATAAAGATCCTGTTCAATGACTAGTTCTGGTTAGGGTGACGTTAGGACGGAGGGGGGGAACTAACTACATCTAGGCCCTGCCCTCTTTTGTTAACGGCTTCGTGGCTGCCAGTCTCGAGAACATAAAGAACAATGTATGCCAGTTACATTCGCCACAACACAGTTAGCCTACTATCACATTAGCAGCGCTGGAGGATCATTTACTAGCTCAAAAGAACTAAAGGTGGCGAACCACAACGGCTACCGGCTACATCGAGACGAAACTCGTTCCGCTACTCCTATCGCTCCAGAAAAACACATTGTTGCCTCGAGTGTTCTGAAAAGACAAAACTACAACGACCACGACATTTTGATGTAGTTCCAACAAAACCAGTCTGCCTTGTACAATATTTCGAATGAGCATTTCCATCTTGCAATCTTTATCCTCAGATTGCCGTATAAATATCGGACACCTGGGGAAATTTCCTGCTTTAACGATATCGACGATACAATGTCATGCGTAGAAAACCACAAATGACCAATTTTTCCAGTGAAATCCGTCATCCTCAAACTAAGCAATCTTTATGTATAGATTGCGGTAGGTGTATATTCCAAGGAGCTCCTATCAATTTAGCAGAGGGAGAAAAACATTCCCTTAACCTACGGCAATCTTTATGAATAGATTGCTTATGCTTAAATTAAACACTTATTATACAGTTTATTTTGATCCGTCTCACACACAAAGAAACGGAGCGTTTCCACTCCGCACTTTCCTGTGTGAGCTCATAAACTAACGCGTTAGCTTTCGCTACAAGTAACTAGCTAGTCCCGTACGGAGACCAGTTAGCGGACCTAGACTAAATCTAGCTACGACTAAACGATTTCTCATTTAATGAATTTAACGTTATGTTCAGATTGGTTTGAAAATCAACACTTACTATAAATACCTCTCCTCAGCGTCTCGGGTAACTATATTATATTGTGCTTTACAGCAACAGATATCTTGTTACATCAGTTTTAAATCGTTAACCGTCATGTTTTAACGTTAACAATCTTATGGCTGGAAAAACTGGTTTTATGGGCGGGGTTGTGGCAGCTAAAAACTAGCTTTTCCTTCTGGAACAAACTGGAGGCAAAAAATAGTAATCAAATGTCCATTACTTGAAGAAAAAAATAGATTTTTGAATTAGGATGTTCAAAGTCCTCGACGGTCACTCTTCAGAGACAAAAGACCTGAAAAAGAGCACACAAAACGAAAAACACATTTAAGATACATTCACTTATTTTCTTTGTGTTCATACAAACCTGAATCTTGGAAGACGTGTCTTATGATGGATTATGGTGAAAATGAATAATTGCGCAGTATTTTTTTGTTTGTTCAAAGTAGCACTGTTTCTTTAGACGTTACTCACCTCAGAACAAATCCAGGAATGAACTAGAAAGGGAGGGACTTGGTATTTATACCCTGTGACGTTTTTGACGTCATACGCGTTTTCGAGCATGCGCTTTCTGGGGTTTTCATGGTAACAAAATGGAGTTTTTGATCACGCGCAGTTGAAGAACGACCTTCATTGTCCATCAAGGACAGAAAGAGGGCGTTGCACACGTTTTGTACATTCTCTTTTCAATTTCTTTCACGTCTCAAGTCTATTGTTGCTTATCAGTAAAAAATTGAATCACTATCAGTGATAACTCACAAAATATGTTACTTGTACTTGGTTATAATATCACATTTGGGTATAAATTCGATTGTAATATTTGTACAAAATGGCTGCGACGCACTCGAGCACGTTGCCTGCCACACCCGCGGACACTATCAAAACCTTGCCCTTAAATTTCAAATGACGAAATGAATAATGAAATAAAATTCATAAAATAGGTTCCTTGAAGTCCAAAATGAGTTTCTTTGGTCATGCACACAAATAAATAATGTGCTACTTCACCTTTCACCTGTAAACTTTCAACCCTCAGCTGTGAAAGGCAAAATGGCAGCATCCATACGAGGCGTTGGAAGGGTTTTATGCCGCGTGACCCCTTTGCTTTTACAGAATATTCGGCAGAATAAGGTACTTCACAATTCATTATTTTCTATAGTGCGTCAGGTAAGCAAACGCTAGGACTTCTGCTGCACACCTACGTTACACATTTAGATCATGAAACAGTGACCGAACTACTGTCGGTAGTTCACTAGCCAGCAGTGAACTACAGCAGCTAATTAAGTTATAGAGCTAGCTAGTTAGAAACATACCTGTGCATCATCCAATACAACACCAGTCATATGTTTCACATAACCAGTCCATGCTAAATTATTAGCAGTATTGTCTTGTGTACAGTACACTGTATTTGCATGTTTCATACTTGACTGACAGTCACAATATTTGTTTGGTTTCTATCTTCCAAAGAGTGTACCTGTCAGGCTTTGCACCCAGGCTGTGTTTCCAGGTGTGCAGTCCAGCCTCTCTCTCTGCACTGCAGCCTCACCTGAGATCCCCAGTGATGCCGCTGAGGCAGAACAGGCGCTTGCCCGCTACAAGGACAGACCATGGGACTACCTGGAGAGCGAAGGTATGGAGATTAGACCTTGAATGTCTACTCTACACACTTTTTTTAAAGGGATGGTTCTGCATACCCAGACAAAGTATGCTCAATGGAGAATCTCCATGCAAGTAGTCCAGGACTAGTGTAATTAATTTGTTAATCCATCCATAAGTGAGCATTGACTTGGTGTCCATCCACCTCTCCTATTTGTAGAGTACATAGCGCTCTATGGAACCAGTCCAGTGTGGTCTGACTACAGGAGGAACCACAAAGGCGGGATTCCTCCTCAGAAGACGCGCAAGACTTGCATTGTACGTGTAACAGAGCTGGTTCTGTGACAGTTCTCTGAGCTATTACCCAGGCTTTGGGGAGTGCACAGATGTCTTCCATGATGCTGTCTGCTCTATAACCCCATATTATTATATTCTCCACTAAACAGATGTGATTGCAACCTCACTTTGTTTCGTTTTCAGAGAGGAGACAAGATATGTGGGAACCCCTGTCCAATCTGTCGAGACTCCAATGTCATCATCCACTATCAGGTCTGGTCTCTCACTCATGGAACACACACATTGTGAGCAATGGAATATTAGATTACATTTGATTGGTTTTGTTCAGTTGACTTAACAGGCTATTCAATTTTGTTTGTAAATCAATGGCCCATTGTCTTCCTGTAGAATGTGAAGCTACTGCAACAGTTCATCAGTCCAAATACAGGCATTGTGTATGACTCCACACGGACAGGTAAGATATGTTCAATTTACCTAATGTATACAATTCTATGAATGAATCATCCATGCTGAATTCAGCAGGTGTTATCTAAACGCTTGCTGGTGTCATCAAAATAAGTTATTTGATTGACAAACACAGTCGACACTGAGGCTGCCAATGGGTGTTTCAGTGACTTTAAAACATTTCTCCATGAAGTAAACAACCTTTTGCAAGGTTTCAGGTAACTAAAGTGCCACATTTTATATTATCTCCGTCTACATTTTTATCCAGGAGTGTGTCAGAAACAGCAAAAGCAACTCAATCAGGCGATTGGCACTGCAAGAGACCATGGTAAGTTCAGCCTCTGTGACTAAGGAGCAGAATGCTAGAGCGCTACAGTAATAATGGAGAATTGCATTTTTGTGACCAGCCCAGTGCTTCAACAAGGCCACCAAAACAGAAAATGTAGTTCTCTACATGACATTGTCCATATTTTTTCCAGGGCTTCTACCCTTCCAGGTTCCTCATGTGGACTTCTCAGGAGAGGACTACTCCAACTGCCATGACGCAGTGGGCTCAACCCCTCCTCCCCCCACCATTACCTCAGGTGATCCTTGGTACCGGTGGTACCACACCATACAGCCGGACAAGACTGAAGTGGCTAAAGTCAAGAAGACCTATAAGGCATATTTGAAATAGATGAAAGACCTACCTGAAATTGATGAGGGAGTATCAGAGGAATTATGGTGAAAGTTTGAGGATTTAATTTGGTGATTCTGGACAGAGCACATTTTGTATATAAAACAAATTAGTGTCAAAATATTCAGATTGTTAGACAGTGTTTTGTTTTTGGACCTTAGACTAAAAATATGAAAGGCAATTTAGCCTTACGCTAAAACACATCACAGATTAATTCCAGGCTACAATTTATCAGCTCAGTTACAGTACATGCTACTATATGGACCATCCATGAGTAATCTGTCTAATCTCATATCCATGGTTTTGTATTTAAAGAGCAAGTGGTACAATAAAAACATGTAAGATGCAAAATCATTTATTTCATTGCCTTTTTGTCTGTAGGAAATACTTGATAATACAGGTATGTTTATTCCCAGTTAAGAGCTCTGTTTCTACATGTATGGAGCCAGTGGTAATGTATTGCCATTTCCTCTATTGTAAGTACTTCAGCATATTGCTTTCTTCCTGTCCCATCGCCCCATGAGACATGCCTATTCGTTCAGTCAAATTCTGAATTCCAAATCACCCCCTTGCCCAAGACACTTCTGGATCCTATCTTTTCAGATCTACAGGTGTGTGTATATAGGGGGGCAAGGGGGCAAGTTGTAGTTCTGAAAATGTATCTCATAGTACACCAGGGGTGCGTCTGAATAATCCAACGTGGCTTCCTTGACTTCAGCCATGATGTTTCCAAAAAAGTTCAGAATGATCGAGGAGACGAGGAAAGGAAGCCACTTTAGACTATGAAGATGCACCCCAGCATCAGTGGTGGGTTATATTGCATTACATTTCTATTTCCTCCTGGGGTCTGTTCAAAATGGCACCCTATTCCCTACATAGTGCAGTACATCTGACCAGGGCCCATAGTGTTCTGGTCAAAAGTAATGCACTATATTAGGGAATAGAGCCCTGGTTCTGCTGTAGGTAGGTCACTCCTTGACCTTGTGGACCAGGGTCTCCCCCAGTGATTCCAGGACCTCCCGTTTGTAGTCCTCAAAGTCTCCGTCTATCTGGTTGACGGACCGGTCCTCCACCACCCACAGCTGACAGGCTGTCTCAGTGATCAGCCGGGCATCGTGACTCACAATGATCACCGCTGTGATTGGACAACAGGGAAGAGGATATAACCATAAGATATGAGAAACACTGATGTCCAAAGTCTCTACCAAAGGGCACTATCGACAGCATGCAAATTATGTGTTTGATGTTGACCGGCATTTTATTTATGCCATCACTACGCTACTTTCTGATCCTACATTTTAACAAAAATAAACATCCTCATACCTCCTTTGTACTCGTTGATAGCTTCTGATAAGGCATCGATCGACTCAATGTCCAGGTTGTTAGTAGGCTCATCCAGGATGAGAACGTCAGGTTGCCGACAGGCCAGCTCAGCAAACACCACTCTGGCTTTCTGACCACCTGTATGGAGAGGAACAAAGAGAAGACATTTAGAAGAACAGATCGACACACACTGGATGGTGTGGATGCGCGCGTGCATGTTTCTAATCCTAACCTGATAGCTTGGAGATCTGGATGGTGTGTGCGTGGCTCTCCAGTCCGAAGCGGCCCAGACACTTCCTGCTGTCCTGGTAGGGCAGGTTGAAGTTCCTCTGGAGGTACTCTGTAGCTGCCTCCTCCATGTTCAGCTGGTCAGCATACTGCTGGTTGAAGAAGCCCACCTTCAACCGATGGTTCTTTCTCATCTCCCCCTTGGACTGAAAGGCCAATCAACACACATTTAGCTTGACAGTTACACCCATCAGTACACAAACAGGTGCTGTATTTGTATATATAGATCATATGTATTGTTTGAAGGGAAACATACTGGATTTAACCTGCCCGTGAGAAGTAGTAATAGGGTACTCTTCCCGACTCCATTGGGTCCAACTATACAAACTGAACAAGGGGGGCAAAAAACAAAAAAAAGAGTTAAGGTATAGTATGGAGGCTAATGACCAGAAAGTCCAACGTGTCGCAGGTATGCAAACAGAAAGGATTTCTACTTACTTCTAGTCTCCATGTCGATACCAAAGTCCACATTCTTGAAGAGGGGTTTGTGTCCCTCAAAGGCAAAGTCTACACCTGAGACAGAGAGCAGAGGGTTAAACAGGGATATACAAAAAGTGAGAGGGGAAGAGGGGGAAAAAAAGAGGGAGAACTCACTGTGCAGTCCGAGGATGGGAGGAGAGAGAGAAGGGGGGTTGGGGAAGGTGAATTTGACAGTGTACTCTTTGGGTCGTTTGAGCAACTCTGTAGCTTCCTGACTCTCCTCCTCCACTCCTCCCTTCTTCTTTCCCTTCGCTTGCTTCCTGGTCAAGGCTTCCTTAGTCTGCTTCTCCTAGAGAGCGAGACAGAAAGCAGTGGATGATGGGAGAAGTACAGAGACAGAGACGGATCCAGGTAGAACCATGTCTAAACAGAGGTAGCTGTACTGTACTCACGGCCTGTTTGGTGGACTTCCCTCCAGCCTTGAGATCTTTGAGCTTCTTCTCCTGTTTGTCGTACTGTTTCTGGAGCTCCTTCTGCTTCTGAACGTACATCTTCTTAAACGTCACTGAGAAACGGAGAGAGAGAAGCTTCAATCTATAGAACATGGATCTAACTGCAAGTGGCTCTGGATAAGAGCTCCTGCCAAATGTAAATGTGTATAGAACTAGTCATATACATTCCTTTTTTAATGTGTTGTTTGTGGGGTAGGAGAAAGAATGTACATCGCTAATAAACTCACGGTAATTCCCTCTGTAGTAGTAAAGTTTCTGGTTGTCCAAGTGAACTATGTCAGTACACACATCGTCCAGGAAACTCTGGTCGTGAGACACGATGAGGAGAGTCTTCTTCCAGCCCTGAAGGTAGCTAGGAGAGATTAACATATTAGCCACTGCAGTGGTATCATTCACAGATCCAGGGCAGAAAGAAGACCCATTGAGTAAGCAGCTGCATGTTGTGTGGCCCTGTGAAATAAATTATATTTAAGTAAAAGACTGTGTGTGGTGTGCCCTTACTTGTTGAGCCAGATGACAGCGTTGAGGTCAAGATGGTTGGTGGGCTCATCCAGCATCAGCAGGGTGGGCTCCATGAACAGAGCTCTGGTAGGAGAGAGCCACTGGAAGCTTAGAATTCATTTTCACTGTTTTTATCTACGTTACACTTTCGTTCATTTTTATTCTCTGTAAAAGTGACTTTGTAAAAATGCACTTTGAATTACGTTTGACTTGACCTGCAGAAGTAGCTGAAGAAAAAAAAAATATTGAAGAAATTCCCATATTGCTAAAACCTCAAAATCAAATCCTTTCAGATGTATAGAATTGCCCTGGGAGGGCTAAGGGGTCAACAGATATGAGCTTAATTTGACCTATATTTTAACAGCACAATCCAAGATGGCAGCAAGTCGTTTGTGACTAGTAGTTTTCAACCTACTAATAACCTATTAACTAACAATGGAACAAATCTACAATTTCCTTGTTGTGTATTGCAAACTATTTAGTTTTGCTGGTGTAAAGATCGTGGGTCTCCCTCAACCTCGGATAACTTTTTTTCCACTATTTGCACTTCTTCACTTGAAGTTTACCAAAGTAACCCTCTCTCTGGCTGGTCTGGGTTCTATCCTCAGCTTTCCCTCTGCGGAGTGTCTCATCCAAGCTGCTTCTCTTCGCTCTCCACCTGGCTGTCAGAGGCAGCTCAACAATCCCCAAGCCCTTCTCTCAATCGACCCCCACATACATACACACAGGCCCTCTCTCACCTTACCTTTCCTTGGCCTCTATTTCTTACAGCTCTCAGAAAATTACAATTTGTGGTATTGCTTTGTGCACTGACTTTACTGAACTCTGGGTGAGTACATCTGAAAATGTGCTCTCCCGCCCATTAAACATTTTGTCTGCGGGAACTCGCTCTTTCACTCGGTCCACTCGTCCAAGTGCCGATGCATTTGGGGCATGATGTGAACAGTAAGAACTTGTGTCACTACCAAAGTCTAATGTTTTTAAATGACTTTTGTACTGTCTGGAAACTCACTTGTAGAGTTAGCTTGCAGTAGGTCTCTTAAAAAAAGAGAAGCCGTGCAAAGTTATTAAACAGAGGTGCCTAGTTATTCTTCTGTTGTTGATATCAGGTAACATGCAGCCTAACCCTGGCCCTGATATGCAATGTCTCCAAACCCACTCTGATGTTAAATCTAGATCTGGTCTTGGTATTTTTCATTTAAAATGTACGCAGCCTGTTGTCAAAAATTGTTGGGGTTAGGATTTGGGCTAAATCAATAATGATGCAATTGTTTTTCCTGAAACCTGGCTCAGCAAGTCTGTTCTTGATAAGGATATTTGTATAAATGGTTACAATGTGTAATGCACTGATCAAGTTAAGGTGGGGGTGTGGCTGTATGTAAAGACTAAATTCGTTGTAAGTGTGGCAAAGTCTGAAACTATTTGGAAACAGTTGGAATTTCTTGCTTTGAATCTTGAGAATTCAAAGGGTCTCTTTATAACTGTGATTGGCTGTTATAGACCCCCCCCCCCCCCGCTCTTGGTGATGCTTTTTCTTCTCTGATGAACCTTGTCTAAACTTCTTTACAGTGTAATGATCTTGATTGGTGATCTCAACTGGTGTTGGTTAAAGCCATGTCTGATGAGTTTAAAATGTATTGTAATTCTCTGACTCTTACCCAGTTGATTAACTCACCCACTCACCCAAATCTCAAATGTCCAGATAAATCTACCCTGATTGATTAGATATTGACAAATGGTCCACATAAATATTCTGCGGTTGGTGTTTTTTGTAACGATTTAAGAGACCATTGTGCTGTTGCTGTTAGAAATACTAAAAGGTTACTAAGACAAACCCACGCTTTATTCATAAGAGACATTTCAAGAGTTTTATTGAGCAGGCTTTCTTTCATGATTTGTTTTATTTTGACTGGAGCAAGATTGAACTTATTCCTGATGTGGAAACTGGAAATTCTTTCATGATGGTTTTCTCCAAATAGTAAACAAACATGCCCCATTCCGCAGGTTCGGGGTTAAAGGGCGGGATAATGCATGGTTTTCTGAGCTGTCTTGTATTATTCACAAACCTCATCTAGCCTGTGCTAAAGCAAGGAAATCATGTTCTGATGCTGATTGGCTTCTTTTTAGGCAGCCAAGAAACAAGTGTTCTTTTCTTCTCAGGAAGTCCCAGTCTGAATATTTTATGTCTGTAACCACTGATAACCTGAATAGGGGGCAGTATTTGCACGGCCGGATAAAAAAACGTACCCGATTTAATCTGGTTACTACTCCTGCCCAGTAACTAGAATATGCATATAATTGTTTGATTTGGATAGAAAACACCCTAAAGTTTCTAAAACTGTTTGAATGGTGTCTGTGAGTATAACAGAACTCATATGGCAGTCAAAACCCTGAGACAAATCCTGACAGGAAACTGAAATCTGATGTGTGGATATCACTTCAAACATTTGCCATTGAAACACACAGGGGCTTGTGATTCATTTAGCACTTCCTATGGCTTCCACTAGATGTCCCCAGTCTTTACAAAGTGGTTTGAGTCTCCTACTATCATGGGGATGGGCCATTACCATTGTGACGTCGGCGCCCATGGGTACTCTCCCTTTTCGAAACGTTTTGAAAGACAATGCAACCGTCCCAATGGAATATTATTGAAGCCCTGGTTGAAAAAGCCCCTAAAGATTTATGTTATACAACGTTTGACATGTTTGAACGAACTTACATATATTTTTTTTGCTCATTCCTGACGACAAGTCAGACGCACACGGTACATTTTCACTAGCCTTCGGAGCGCGCTAACACTATTGGGACATAAATTATTAACTTTTTTGAACAAAACTACATTTGTTATGGACCTGGGATTCCTAGAAGTGCCTTCTGATAAAGATAAAGGTAAGGGATTATTTACAATAGTATTTTTGATGGTTGATCGTTCCAAGATGGCTCCAACATTTATAGCCTAGACTTTTTTTCTGGGCATACCACGTCGTTTATTGCAAAGTGTGATTTCCCAGTAAAGTTATTTTTAAATCTGGAAAAGAGATGGCATTCAAGACATGTTAATCTATAAGTCTTTGAATGACAATATTACATTTTAACAATGTTTTCGAATAGTAATTTTGTAAATTGTAGCACTAATTCATCGGAAGCATTTGCGGGAAAAGATTTTCTGAACGTCATGAACCGATGTAAAATGCTGTTTTTATATATAAATATGAACTTTATCCAACAAAAAATGCATGTGTTGTGTAACATGATGTCCTAGGAGTGTCATCTGATGAAGGTTGTCAAAGGTTAGTGCTGCATTTAGCTGTGTTTTGGGTATTTGTGATGCATGCTAGTTGCTTTGAAAATGGCTGTGTGATTATTTCTGGCTGGGTACTCTGCTGACATAATCTAATGTTTTGCTTTTGCTGTAAAGCCTTTTTGAAATCGGACAACGTGGTTCGATTCAGGAGAGGTGTATCTATAAAACGGTGTAAAATAGTCATATGTTTGAGAAATTGAAGTTATAGCATTTATGAGGTTTTGCATTTAGCGCGACGCGATTCCACTGGCTGTTGATTAGGGTGGGACGCAAGCGTCCCACTGGCCCAGACAGGTTAAGTCTGCCTGGTAACAGTAATGTCAATGAATTACCGTTGTGTATTGAAGGACTCTGTTGCTGTATATGACAAAACTGACATGCTGAATTGTATCAATGAGCACTTTGTATCATCTGGTAGGCTGTTTGATTCAGTATCCTCTGTCTCTGTACAACCCTGTGTGGATGAACCAGTGAGAGCTGGTCAAAGTTTGATCTTTTGCTATTCTGAGTGCAGGAGGTACATAAAGCCCTGAAAATCCTTACAATCAGAGAAAGCCTGCAGGTCCTGATCTTCTTGATCCCTGCTTTTTAAAACTGGCAGCTGACTTCATAGGTGAACCACTTACATATCTGTTCAATCTAACCCTGGAACTTAATGAAATTCCAAAGATCTGGAAATCAGCATTTGTCCTACCACTTTTAAAAGGGGGAGATCCAACTCTTAAATAATTATAGGCCAATCTCAAAGCTGTCACCCCTGGCGAAAATACTTGAAACCCTTGTTAGTGAACAGCTAAAATAGTTTTTATATACTAACTCTATTTTATCAATGTACCAAATCGGGCTTCAGGAAGAAGCATAGCACAATTACAGCAGCCATGAAGGTTTTAAATGACATCACTGAAGCCCTTGACAAAAAAAACAGCACTCTCTCTCACTTTTTATTGATCTCTAAGGCTTTAGTTACAGTTGATCATGCTATACTGAGGCAAAGAATGTCTTTCGGAGTATGCAGTTGCATGGTTTGCTAACCATCTGTCTGATAGAACTCAGTGCACTCAATTTGATGGACTCATGTCTTACATTTTCTGTCTGAAATGTGTGCCCCAAGGCTCTACTTGGTGCCCTCTTATTCACTATTTCTATAAATCATTTAAGACAAAAATTAGCAAAATGCGCCACTTCACTTTTATGCTGATGATACTGTTATTTATTGTTGTGCCTCGTCTCTCACAAAAGCTATCCAGAACCTTTTTATACTGTTCAACATACATTGTGTCAATTGAATCTTATCCTCAATACTGACAAAACTAAACTAATGGTGTTTTCTAAAACAAGAAATAGACCTCAACCTTTCACCTATTACTGCCTGTCAGGGCAATGAGATTGAGACTGTAACCGCATATAAATATCTTGGAATTTTAGTTGATGACGGTCTCTTAAATTGCATATTCAATAATATACAAAAAATGTTGGGATTTTATTTTAGGAATATGGCCTGTTTTTCTTTTGAAGCCAGAAGGAGGCTAGTATCAGCTACATTTATGCCTATACTAGACTACGGAGATATTTTATATATAAATGCTTCCGCTCAGTGGTTGAGATCAATTGACACCCTTTACCATGAAGCATCAAGATTTATTTTAAACTGCAAAACACTTACGCACCACTGCACTTTATATACCAGGGTTGGCTGGCCTTCTCTAGTCACTCGTAGGCTCAGTCACTGGTATTTACAAAGGCATTTTGGGTTTACTACTAGGGCTTTTATGTACTCTGAGCCATCGGCTTAGAACGCCTTACAAAATACTTCTCAACTGGAAAAACTTGTCCCTATTGGTGTTTTTAAATAATTGATGAATGATTGAGGCTGATTCCCTCACCTGTCAATGCTTTTAATTTGCTGTTTTATGATTTTGTTATGCTCTTGTGACATCTGTTTTTTTTACTAGATTACCTGTAGTTTTTCATGTCTGTCTAGTTGTGTAATGACTTGGTGCTGCCCATCTTGGCCAGGACGCTATTGAAAAAGAGATTTCAAATCTCAATGAGCCCTTCCTGGTTAAATAAAATAATTTGAACTTTAAGTCCATAGGGTTGCTTGATTGGTGGTTAGGTTATTAGCTGGCCAAAAGTATGTTACATGAAAAGCGCAATACTGTTAATATAACCATGTGTTAGTGTGGGTTTTCAATTAATTTATTTGAATCATGAAACTCATCTACATTTCCTGTAAATTCTCAGCAACAAAAGAGTGATCGAATTAAGATCCTACACCTGTAATTGGAATTCAGAAAAAAAAAAAACATACCTGGCTAGTGAGACTCTCATCCTCCAGCCTCCAGAGAACTTCTTGGTAGCTCTGTTCTGCATCTCTGGGGTGAAGGAGAGACCAGCCAGGATACGACGGGCTTTAGCCTCCGCTGCTGCTGCCCCGATGATCCTCAACTCCTCATAGACCTGGTTGAGACAGACACACAATATGTACACATGCAGTGGTTTAGTCGATTGACAGATATTACATTACTATCTGAATGCAGGTTAAGAGACCATGACTCTTTTTCCAGTTACCACAGTCTGAATGAAAACCTGACCCCAGCCCTGTATTCAATAGACTATCATAGCAATTAGGAAGTGAATATTTTGCCTGGCAGATCTAAGAGTATATTAGGGTTCAATGTTGATGCTTCCCCATACCTTGTCCAGTCTCTCAGCCACACTGTCTTCTCCTTTCTCCAGCAGAGCCTGCAACTGTCTCTCCTCCTCTAGGAGCTTCAAACGCCTGGTGTCTGCCTTCAACACAGCCTGGACCGCTGGGGTGTCATCCGCCATCACCTCTATGGCGATATGGAGAGCACGACAGGGTGTTAAAGGGAGAAAAGACGGTGGGGGTGAAGTGAGAGGGGAAGAGAGAAAGGAAAGGAGAAGAGGGGTAGAGAGGATAAGGGAAGGAGACAGAGAAAGGTATGATGGGGGGGGGGGGGGGGGGTTCTTTAGAGGACAGGTGACATACCTTGCTCACAGAGCAGCACGTCGATGTTAGGAGGGATACTGAGAGCTCTGTTGGCAATATGTTTCAGAAGCGTGGTCTTCCCCTTCCCGTTAGGTCCAACCAGACCGTAGCGTCTTCCTGCCACCACCAGGAGGTCTGCATTGACAAACAGCTCTTTCCCGTGAGCTGATATACTGAACCTCTCCAGCTGGAGGAAACAAAGAGCAGCACATTAAAACACTGAAACCACCACAGGTGAACTCTGATACCCAGAACTTTAGGGCTTCCCACTTGACATTCCATAAGGAATGGTTGAAGGGACTACCTCCTCATACTCACACTGTGTGCTTACAAAGAAACACAATACATAAAGTGCAATGTTTCAGTTACATAGACATTCAGCCATTTGATGAATCCCAACAACCATCCTCGTCCGTACAACCATTCTTCTTGTGGGTGATAAGACGTTACACTACATGAGCAAAAGTATGTGGACACCTGCTCGTCAAACATCTTACTCCAAAATCATGGGCATTAAGTTGGTCCCCTCCTTGCTGCTATAACAGCCTCCACTCTTCCAGGAAGGCTTTCCACTAGATGTTGGAACATTGCTGCAGAGACTTACATCCATTCAGCCACAAGAGCATTAGTAAGGTCAGGCACTGATGTTGGGTGATTAGGCCTGGCTCCCCAAGGTGTTCGATAGAGTTGAGCTCAGGGCTCTGCGCAGTCCAGTTCTTCCACATCAATCTCGACAAACTATTTCTGTATGGACCTCGCTTTGTGCACAGGAGCATTGTCATGTTGAAACAGGAAGTTCCCCAAACTGTTGCCACAAAGTTGAAAGCACAGAATCATCCAGAATGACATTGTATGCTGTATCATTAAGATTTCCCATCACTGGAACTAAGGGGCCTAGCCCGAACCATGAAAAATAGCCCCAGACCATTATTCCGCCTCCACCAAACTTTACAGTTGGCACTATGCATTGGGGCAGGTAGCTTTCTCCAAATCCAGCTTACTCCGTTGGACTGCCAGATGGTGAAGCGTGATTCATCTCTCCAGAGAACGCATTTCCACTGCTCCAGAGTCGAATGGCGGCGAGCTTTACACCACTCCAGCCGACACTTGTCATTGCGCATGGCAATCTTTGGCTTGTGTGCAGCTGTTCGGCCATTGAAATCCATTTCATGAAGCTCCCAACGCACAGGTCTTGTGCTGACGTTGGTTCCAGATGATTTTTATGCGCTACGCGCTTCAGCACTCAGCGGTCCCGTTCTGTGAGCTTGTGTGGACTACCACTTCACGGCTGAGCCATTGTTGCGGCTAAACGTTTCCAATTCACAATAACAGCACTTACAATTGACCATGACAGCTCGAGCAGGGCAGAAATTTGACGAACTGACTTGTTGGAAAGGTGGCATCCTATGACGGTGCCACGTAGAAATTCACTGAACTCTTCATTACGGGCCATTCTACTGCCAGTGTTTGTCTATGGAGATTGCATGGCTATGTGCTCGATTTTATACACCTGTCAGCAACAGGTGTGGTGGAAATAGCCAAATCCACTAATTTGAAGGGGTGTCTACATACTTGTTTGTGCCTGTGTAATATAATATAAGAGAAAGATAGAGATGTGTGTCGATTGAGTACTATTGAGTTTTTCTTCAGTAAAATAACTAACTATGTTCTATGTAGTTCTCTCAATTCTTCAGAATAAAGAAACACTAGAAGAGTTGAGAGGGTCAGGTCACCTTGATATCTGATGCGTTCTCCAGCATGGCCTGCCTGGAAGACAACTCAGCCTGGGACACGGAGAAGTCACCCTCAATGGCGTTGGCAGCACGCACACTGGCTACCTGCTTCTCATACTCAATCTAGAAACAGAGGCACAGACACACACTTCCAATTAATAAAATGCTTCTGTCTCTGGTTTGGCCCAAAGGCTCTCAAAAGGTCAATATTTGTAGTGTATATACAGTACCAGTCAAAAGTTTGGACACACCTACTCATTTGAAGGTTTGTCTTTATTTTGACTATTTTCTACATTGTAGAATAATAGTGAAGACATCAAAACTATGACATAACACATATGGAATCATGTAGTAACCAAAAAAGTATTAAACAAATCTAAGATATATTTTAGATTATTCAAAGTAACCACCCTCTGCCTTGATGACAGCTTTGCACACTCTTGGCATTCTCTCAATGAGGTAGTCACCCAGAATGCTTTTCCAGCAGTCTTGAAGGAGTTCACACACATGCTGAGCACTTGTTGGCTGCTTTTCCTTCACTCTGTGGTCCAACTCATCACAAACCATCTCAATTTGGTTGAGGTCAGGTCATCTGATACAGCACTCTTCTTCTTGGTCAAATAGCCCTTCTACATCCTGAAGGTGTGTTTTGGGTCATTGTCCTGTTGAAAAACAAATGGTCCCACTAAGCCCAAACCAGATGGGATGGTGTATCACTGCATAATGCTGTGGTAGCCATGCTGGTTAAGTAGGCCTTGAATTCTAAATAAAGTCACCAGCAAAGGACCCCCACACCATCACACCTCCTCCATGCTTCACGGTGGGAACCACACATTCGGAGATAATCCGTTCACCTACTCGGTGGCTCAAAAAGACACCGAGTTGGAACCAAAAATATCAAATTTGGACAGATTTCCACCGGTCTAATGTCCATTGCTTGTGTTTCTTGGCCCAAGCAAGTCTCTTCTTATTGGTGTCCTTTAGTAGTGGTTTCTTTGCAGCAATTTGACCATGAAGTCCTCATTCACGTAGTCTCCTCTGAACAGTTGGTGTGTCTGTTACTTGAACTCTGAAGCATTTATTGGTGCTGCAATTCGAGGTGCAGTTTTGTGCCGATTTCTGAGGCTGGTAACTGATGAACTTATCCTCTGCAGCAGCGGTAACTCTCGGTCTTCCTTTCCTGTGGCGGACCTCATGAGAGCCAGTTTCATCATAGCGTTTGATGGTTTTTGTGACTGCACTTTCAATGTTCTTGAAATTTTCCGGATTGACTGACCTTCGTGTCTTAAAGTAATGATGGACTGTCGTTTCTCTTTGCTTATTTGAGCTGTTCTTGCCATAATATGGACTTGGTCTATCAAATAGGGCTATCCTCTGTATACCACCCCTACCTTGTCACGACTGATTAGCTCAAACGCATTAAGGAAAGAAATTCCACTATTTAACTTTTAACTAGGCACACCTGTTAATTTAAATCAATTCCAGGTGACTACCTCATGAAGCTGGTTGAGAGAATGCCAAGCGTGTGCAAAGCTGTCATCAAAGCAAAGTGTGGCTACTTTGAAGAATCTAAAATATATTTTGATTTGTTTAACACTTTTTTGGTTACTACATGATTCCATGTGTGTCATTTCATAGTTTAGATGTTTTTACTATTATTCTACAATGTATAAAATAGTAAAAATAAAGAAAAACCCTGGAATGAGTAGGGGTTCTAAAACTTTGGTACTGTTACCATTTTCTTTTTCTTCTTCTTCTCCTTCTTGCTCATGTTGGCAAAGGGGTCGTCACCTTTCTCCTGCTCCTGCTCTGCTATCACGTCTTCAGCACACTGACAGTAGAGAGGGACAGAGGGAGAGACAGTGAGTTAGACGTTCTAAGGTGGCTCTACATGCCATGTATGACCCTTCCATACAGCAGACTCAGATTAGATGATAAACACACACCTTCATTGTGTCATCTTCATCGTCATCACCCTCTTCATCTTCGCTGCGCGGAGGGCGAGCAGGTTTGTTCATCCTCTGAATGGGACAAGTAACACAGCATTATGGTAATACAGAAACTACCCTGACAAGAGATAAAGTGCTACTGTGACCCATATACCCATATGCATTATATTGGCCTAGATAGTCACACAGTATAGTGCATTCAGAAAGTATTCACACCCTTTGACTTTTTCAAAATGTTGTGTTACAGCCTGAATTTAAAATGGATTAAATTGAGATTTTGGGTCACTGGCATACACATAATACCAATGTCAAATTATAAAAAAAATGTAAAGCTGAAATGTCATGAGTCAATAAGTATTTAACCCCTTTTGTTACAGCAAGCCTAAATAAGTTCAGGAGTAAAAGTTTGCTTAACAAGTCACATGATAAGTTGCATGGACTGTGTGCAACAGTGTCTAATATGATTTTTGAATGACTATCTCATCTCTGTACCCCACACATACAATTATCTCTTAGGTCCCTCAGTCGAGCAGTGAATTTCAAACACAGATTCAACCACAATGACCAGGGAGGTTTTCCAATTCCTCGCAAAGGGCACCTATTGGTAGATGAGTAAATTAAAAAAAACACATTGAATATCCCGTTGAGCATGGTGAAGATAGTAATTACTCGTCAGATGATGTATCAATACACCCAGTCACTACAAAGATACAGGCTTCCTTCCTAACCAAATTGCCAGAGAGGAAGGAAACCACTCAGGGATATCACCATGAGGCCAATGGTGACTTTAAAACAGTTAGAGTTTAATGGCTGTGACAGGAGAAAACTGAGGATGGATCAACATCGTAGTTACTCCACAATACTAACCTAATTGACAGAGTGAAAAGAAGAAGCCTGTACAGAATAAAAATATTCCAAAACATGCATCCTGCAACAGGGCACTAAAGTAATACTGCAGAAAATGTGGCAAAGCATTCACTTTTTATCCTGAATACAAAGTGTTGTATTGGATTTGCCCAAACATATTACTGAGTATCTCTCCATATTTTCAAGCATACTGGTGGCTGCATCATATTATGGGTATGCTTGTAATCGGCAAGGACTGGGGAGTTTTTCAGGATAGAAAAAGAAACTGAATGGAGCCAAGTACAGGCAAAATCCTAGAGGAAAACCTGGTTGTCTGCTTTCCACCAGACACTGGGAGACGAAATCACGTTTCGGCAGGACAATCACCTAAAACACAAGGTCAAATCCACACTGGAGTTGCTTACCAAGTTACAGTTTCAACTTAAATCTACTTGAAAATCTATGGCAAGACCTGAAAATGGTTGTCTATCAATGATCAAGAACCAACTTGACAGAGCTCGAAGAATAATGGGCAAATTGTTGCAAAATCCAGGTGTGGAACGCTCTTGGAGACTTACCCAGAAAGACTCACAGCTGTAATCACTGCAAAAAGTGCTTCTACAAAGTATTGACTCAGGGGTGTGAATACTTATGTAAGTGAGATATCTGTATTTCATTTTCAATAAATTAGCTAAAATGTCTAAAAACATGTTTCACTTTGTCATTATAGGGTAGTGTGTGCAGATGTGAGATTAAACATTTGAAATTCACACCATAATAACGAAAACATGGAATAAGTCAAGGGGTATGAATACTTTATGTAGGCACTGTATGTTGCTAACCCATTATATTTCCTATAGAATGCCATCCCTACAATCCAGAAGGAAAACTGTTTTACACAAAGTTTGTGTCGTTACCACTGGAGCTCTTCACTCACCTTGGGCTGTTCCTTCTTGCCTTTCTTTGGCTGAGGCTTCTCGTCCTCCGCTTCATCCTCCTCAGTTGCCTACAATAATAAAATAATAATAATACAGTTGAAGTTGGAAATTTACATACACCTTAGCCAAACACATTTAAACTCAGTTTCACAATTCCTGACATTTAATCCTTGTAAAAATTCCCTGTCTTAGGTCAGTTAGGATCACCACATTATTAAGAATGTGAAATGTCAGAATAATAGTAGAGAATTTTTTATTTCAGCTTTTATTTATTTCATCACATTCCCAGTGTCTCAGAAGTTTACATACACTCAATTAGTATTTGGGCGCATTGCCTTTAATTTGTTCAACTTGGGTCAAACGTTGAGGGTAGCCTTCCACAAGCTTCCCACAATAAGTTGGGTGAATTTTGGCCCATTCCTCCTGACAGGGCTAGAGTAACTGAGTCAGGTTTGTAGGCCTCCTTGCTCGCACACGCTTTTTCAATTCTGCTCACAAATTTTCTGTAGGATTGAGGTCAGGGCTTTGTGATGGCCACTCCAATACCTTGACTTTGTTGTCCTTAAGCCATTTTGCCACAACTTTGGAAGTATGCTTGGGGTCATTGTTCATTTGGAAGACCCATTTGCGACCAAGATTTAATTTCCTGACTGATGTCTTGAGATGTTGCTTCAATATATCCACATAATTTTCCTACCTCATGACGCCATCTATTTTGTGAAGTGCACCAGTCCCTCCTGCAGCAAAGCACCCCCACAACATGATGCTGCCACCCCTGTGCTTCACAGTTGGGATGGTGTTCTTCGGCTTGCAAGCGCCCCCCTTTTCCCTCCAAACATAATGATGGTCATTATGGCTAAACAGTTCTATTTTTGTTTCATCAGACCAGAGGACATTTCTCCAAAACGTACGATCTTTGTCCCCATCTGCAGTTGCAAACCGTAGTCTGGCTTTTTGAATGGCGGTTTTGGAGCAGTGGCTTCTTCCTTGCTGAGCGGCCTTTCAGGTTATGTCGATATAGGACTCATTTTACTGTGGATATAGATACTTTTGTACCCGTTTCCTCCAGCATCTTCACAAGGTTCTTCGCTGTTGTTCTGGGATTGATTTGCACAAGTACGTTCATCTCTAGGAGACAGAACGCGTCTCCTTCCTGAGCGGTATGACGACTGCGTGGTCCCATGGTATTTATACTCGCATACTATTGTTTGTACAGATGAACGTGGACTTGTGGAGGTATACAATTGTTTTTCTGAGGTCTTGGTTGATTTCCCCATGATGTCAAACAAAGAAGCACTGAGATTGAAGGTAGGCCTTGAAGTACATCCACAGGTACACCTCCAATTGACTCAAATGATGTCAATTAGCTTATCAGAAGCTTCTAAAGTCATGATATCATTTTCTGTAATTTTCCAAGGTTTTTAAAGGCACAGTCAACTTAGTGTATGTATACTTCTGACCCAATGGAATTGTGATCCAGTGAATTATAAGTTAAATAATCTGTCTGTAAACAATTGTTGGAAAAATTACTTGTCATGCACAGAGTAGATGTCCTGACCAACTTGCCAAAACTATAGTTTGTTAACAAGACATTTGTGGAGTGGTTGAAAAACTAGTTTTAAAAACTCCAACATAAGTGTATGTAAACTGTGTGTGTATATATATATATAAATACATTTAAAAAAGAGTCTCATTTAGTTCAACATAATGCTGAATCCCAAATCAATCAAGCCCTAGGATCTACTCTGTACTCCCTAGATACTCCAGTAGATCTGAAATGACTAGATAGGCTAAGCAATATAGTGAAAATTCCACGAAGCCTATCAAAAGCCTGACCTTGGGTGCTGGTTTAGCCTCTGGTTTCCTGTTCTTTTTCACAGCTGTCTTTTCATCCTCGTCTTTCTTTTCTTCCTCATCAGAGGGAGCCTGGTTTTATGTAGGAAAAAGGAGAGTGAGGCTCCATGTCTGGGAACAAGTGAGATCAGTTTTATTGTGTTGAGTATTTCAGTGGGTTAGATCTGCAGATATGAGATCTATGAGAAAGAAAAAAGTAGTGAAATAAAGTGTTGTGAAATAAAAAGGGAATAGATTGAGAGGGGAATGTGTTAGTGAACAACTTCAAATGTGCTGCTTTCCGTTATCAACCCTGTTGGATTGGGGGGGGGGGGGGGGGGGGGGGGGAGAAGAGTGTGTAGTAGGAGAATAAATCCATTCCATCACCCACCTTGGCTTTCGGTTTTGGCTTATCTTTTTTCTTGCCCTTATGCACCTTCTCAACCTCCTGTGTTAAAGTATTAAAGACGCAAAGACAAACACACAGATACACCAGTTCCTTAATATTAGAGATGTCCTTACACCAAGCACAAAGTCGTTATGAAGAAAAATGACATGCTTAATTCAACTCATTCGATTCTAAGTGCCTTGCAAGCCAACACTTCTGGCCAATGTAAATTTGTCCAACACATGTAGATGAAATGCAATGAAATGTAGGAATAGGGCTGTTACGGTGACCGTATTACCGCCACACCGGCAGTCACGAGTCATGACCGCAGTCAAATTCCACGTGACCATTTAGGCACCGTAACTAGGCTTCTCCAAAACTCTGATGCTGCTAATGGTCATTAGTAGACTACTGAACTTGCTAACTGCCAGTCATTAATGGCATTGCCCCTCTAATCACAATGACATCTCAGAAATCTCATTTGCGTTGATCTCCATCCCCAACTACAACATTTTCCATCAAGATAGAACTGCCAAAGGGGGAGGAGTTGCAATCTACTGCAGAGATTGACAGAACTTTGCAGGCTTACTTCACAGGTCTATGCCCAAACAGTTAGAGCTTCTAATTTTCAAAAATAATCTCTCCAGAAATAAATCTCTCACTGCTGCCGCCTGTTATAGACCCCCCTCAGCTCCCAGCTGTGCCCCAGACTCAACAGCCTTGGTTTCTCTAATGACTGCCTCACCTGGTTCACTAACTACTTCTCAGAGTTCAGTGTGTCAAATCGGAGGGCCTGTTGTCCGGACCTCTGCCAGTCTATGGGGGTACCACAGGGTTCAATTCTCGGGCCGACTCTTCTCTGTATATATCAACGATGTCACTCTTGCTGCGGGTGATTTCCTGATCAACCTCTACGCAGACGACACCATTCTGTATACATCTGGCCCTACTTTGGACACCGATAAACCTCTAAATTAGCTTCAATGCCATACAACACTCCTTCCGTGGCCTCCAACTGCGCTTAAATGCCAGTAAAACTAAATGCGGGTGCGGGCAACCGTTTGCTGCCCGCACCCGCCCGCCCAACTAGCATCACTACTCTGGACAGTTCTGACTTAGAATATGTGGACAACTACAAATACCTAGGTGTCTGGCTAGACTAAACTCTCCTTCCAGACACATATTAAACATCTCCAATCCAAAATAAAATCTAGAATCGGCTTCCTATTTCGCAACAAAGACTCCTTTACTCACGGCTCCAAACATACCCCCGTAAAACTAACTATTTTACCGATCCTCGACGATGTCATTTACAAAATAGCCTCCAACACTACTCAGCAAACAGGATGCAGTCTATCACAGTGCCATCCGTTTTGTCAACAAAGCCCCATATATCACCTAGCACTGCGACCTGTATGCACTAGTCGGCTGGCCCTCGCTACCTATTCGTCGCCAGACCCACTGGCTCCAGGTAATCTATAAGTCTATGCTAGGTAAAGCTCCGCCTTATCTCAGCTCACTGGTCACGATAACACCCACCCGTAGCACGCGCCCCAGCGCGTGCTACATGTGGCTCAGTTGGTAGAGCATGGTGTTTGCAATCGAACCCACAACCCCCAAGCTGTGGGTTCGATTCCCACGGGGGACCAGTACGGAGAAAAACATTTATGAAATGTATGCATTCACTACTGTAAGTCGCTCTGGATAAGAGCGTCTGCTAAATGACTAAAATGTAAATCTCACTGGTCATCCCCAAAGCCAACACCTGATTTGGCCGCCTTTCCTTCCAGTTCTCTGCTGCCAATGACTGGAACGAATTGCAAAAATCACTGAAGCTAGGGTCTTATATTTCCCTCACTAACTTTAAACATCAGCTATCTGAGCATCTAACCAAATCGCTGCAGCTGTACATAGCCCATCTGTAAACAGCCCATCCAATCTACCTACCTCATCCCCATAATTTGTATTTACTTTTCTGCTCTTTTGCACACCAGTATTTCTACTTGCACATCATCTGCACATTTATCACTCCAGTGTTAATTTGCTAAATTGTAATTACTTTGCTACTATGGCCTATTTATTGTCTTACCTCCTCACGCCATAAGCACACACTGTATATAGACTTAATTTTTTTCTAATGTGTTATAAACAAGCGTACAGTCAATTCCATGTGTAACTCTGTGTTGTTGTTTGTGTCGCACTGCTTTGCTTTATCTTGGCCAGATCGCTGATGTAAATGAGAACTTGTTCTCAACTATCCTACCTGGTTAAATAAAGGTGAAAAAAAAGAAATATATAATCGAAAAAATCAAATCAAACACTTCATGAGGGCCCATGAGCTCATGTTGCGAAACAATTCCATGGGCTATGCAATTGCGTGAGAAAACAGAGTTGATGGCCTCAATTAAAGAGGATGAGCTTCCTATAGGTTATGCCTACTATATTTCTCAATTTATTTCCCCTGCCCCTGTTCCGACAGGTGCATGATAATGGTCCATCCTATATCAAAACTAATTTCACACATTATTTAGAATATCTGAAGACAAGATTAAATAAAGAATAGTCTGATGGGTGACATTACCACTTGTCAATGATGCACTACCACTTGTCAATGATGCACTACCACTTGTCAATGATGCACTACCACTTGTCAATGATGCACTACCACTTGTCAATGATGCACTACCACTTGTCAATGATGCCTAGCATGGGCAGTAAAGCAAGAAACGACACACATTTTTTGGTGACTTTTTCTAATCATAGTCTCACACATCATGTAGCCTAGCCCATAGCCCTATATGTTTTGATAAGGTTTGTATCACAACTAAAGTGGTCAAATAACACAATGCAAATAGTCCGGGTATCCATTTGATTACCTGTTCAGGAGTCTTATGGCTTGGGGGTAAAAACTGTTGAGAAACCTTTTTGTCCTAGACTTGGCACTCCGGTACCGCTTGCCATGGGGTAGTAGAGAAAACAGTCTATGACTGGGGTCTGACAATTTTTAGGGCCTTCCTCTGACACCGCCTGGTGTAGAGGTCCTGGATGGCAGGCAGCTTAGCCCCAGTGATGTACTGGGCCGTACGCACTACCCTCTGTAGTGCCTTGTGGTCAGAGGCCGAGCAGTTGCCGTACCAGGCAGTGATGCAACCAGTCAGGATGCTCTCGATGTTACAGCTGTAGAACCTTTTGAGGATCTCAGGACCCATGCCAAATCTTTTTAGTTTCCTGAGGGGGAATAGGCTTTGTCATGCCCTCTTCACAACTGTCTTGGTGTGTTTGGACCATTCTAGTTTGTTGTTGATGTGGACACCAAGGAACTTGAAGCTCTCAACCTGCTCCACTACAGGCCCGTCGATGAGAATGGGGGCGTGCTCGGCCCTCCTTTTCCTGTAATCCATAATAAATCTCCTTAGTCTTGGTTACGTTGAGGCATAGGTTGTTATTCTGGCACCACCCAGCCAGGTCTCTGACTTCCTCCCTATAGGCTGTCTCGTCGTTGTCAGTGATCAGGCCTACCACTGTTATGTCGTCTGCAAACTTAATGATGGTGTTGGAGTCGTGCCTGGCCATGCAGTCGAGGGTGAACAGGGAGTACAGGAGGGGACTGAGCACGCACCCCTGGGGAGCTCCAGTGTTGAGGATCAGCGTGGCAGATGTGTTGCTACCTACCCTCACCACCTGGGGGCAGCCCGTCAGGAAGTCCAGGATTCAGTTGCAGAGGGAGGTGTTTAGTCCCAGGATCCTTAGCTTAGTGATGAGCTTTGAGGGTACTATGGTGTTGAACGCTGAGCTGTAGTCAATGAATAACATTCTCACATAGGTGTTCCTTTTGTCCAGGTGGGAAAGGGCAGTGTGGAGTGCAATAGAGATTGCATCATCTGTGGATCTGTTTGGGCGCAGTGCAAATTGGAGTGGGTCTAGGGTTTCTGGGATAATGGTGTTGATGTGAGCCATTACCAACCTTTCAAAGCACTTCATGGCTACAGACGTGAGTGCTACGGGTCTGTAGTCATTTAGGCAGGTTGCCTTTGTGTTCTTGGGGACAGGGACTATGGTGGTCTGCTTGAAACATGTTGGTATTACAGACTCAGACAGGGACATGTTGAAAATGTCAGTGAAGACACCTGCCAGTTGGTCAGCACATGCCCGGAGCACACGTCCTGGTAAACCGTCTGGCCCCGCAGCCTTGTGTATGTTGACCTGTTTAAAGGTATTACTCACGTCGGCTACGGAGAGCGTTATCACACAGTCGCCTGGAACAGCTGATGCTCTCATGCATGCCTCAGTGTTGCTTGCCTCGAAGCGAGCATAGAAGTGATATAGCTCATCTGGTAGGCTCGTGTCACTGGGCAGCTCGCGGCTGTGCTTCCCTTTGTAGTCTGTAATAGTTTGCAAGCCGTACCACATAAGACGAGCGTCTGAGCCGGTGTAGTATGATTCAATCTTAGCCCTGTATTGACGGTTTGCCCGTTTGATGGTTCATCGCAGGGCATAGCAGGATTTCTTGTAAGCTTCCGGGTTAGAGTCCTGCACCTTGAAAGCGGCAGCTCTACCGTTTAGCTCAGTGCGAATGTTGCCTGTAATTCATAGCTTCTGGTTGGGGTATGTACGTACAGTCACTGTGGGGACGACGTCCTCGATGCACATATTGATAAAGCCAGTGACTGATGTGGTGTACTCCTCAATGCCATCGGAAGAATCCCGGAACATGTTCCAGTCTGTGATAGCAAAACAGTCCTGTAGTTTAGCATCTGCTTCATCTGACCACTTTTTTTATAGACCGAGTCACTGGTATTTCCTGCTTTAATTTTTGCCTGTAAGCAGGAATCAGGAGGATAGAAACCCTAGACTCACCCAATACCTTTTTTGCACTATTGGTTAGAGCCTGTAAGTAAGCGTTTCACTGCAAGGTCTACACCTGTTGTATTCGGCGCACGTGACAAATAAACTTTGATTTGAACATGTGTAGCTATTATTGTGAGTGTGATAGAAAAGGAACAGTACGAAGTGGGGTGGGATGAAATGGGGTGGATGAAATAGTAAACACCAACACAAACACTTTCTTAGAGCTCCCTGGACCTCTAAAACACTAGGTTAGTATCAATAGAATCCACATTCAGATTTAGAACACGACACACAAACATAAGACCCCACGCACCTTATTCATCAGTCTCTCATCATCACCATCATCATCACTGTCTCCCTGACTGAGAGCTGCAAAGATGTTCCCACCCTGAGACAACAAATACAATTTAAAAGTGGATTATAGTGTATTCTACCCCCAAAATGTAATAGAACGGAGTGATCAAGACTGTAAAGACGGCTGATATAGTGATCAAGACTGATGCACGCACAACATGCTCACCTTATTTCCCTTGCCTTTTCCAGGGGCCGAAACTGGGATGAGAAAGAGAGCGAGCAAGAGAGAGTGAGCAAAGTTGATGAAAGGCTAGCTAGGCTATCAACACTGAACATTTCCAGCTTGAAATTTAGACATTTGTTTGACAGACTAGGCAGTCAACTTACCTTCCTCTTCCTCGTCCTCGCTGGCTTGCACTGACAGCTTCTTCAGTTTCTCCATCATATCCTCGTCATCATCATCATCGTCTCCCTCGCCACTTCTACCTTTCCGCCGGTCTTTCTTTTTCTTCTGAGACCGATAGCAAAATCGATTTAGACAGGCATTATGGTTCACATGATACTACTTGGGCTAGGTATTAGCAGGGAGGGACCACACGATACATATCACAATTATATATATATATCTCACATATACATACATGAAAAAGTAAATGCATAAATTGGTCATCACATTTGATCTGATCTTCATCTTAAGTCACAACAATTGACAAACAGTGTGCTTACATTAACAACACACAAATATTTTGATTTCTTGTCTATATTGAATACATCATTTAAACATTCACAGTGTAGGTTGGAAAAAGTATGTGAACCCCTAGGCTAATGACTCCAAAAGCTAATTGGAGTCAGGAGTCAGCTAACCTGGAGTACAATCAATAAGACAAGATTGGAGATGTTGGTTAGAGCTGCCTTGCCCTATAAAAAAAACACACCAAATTTGAGTTTGCTATTCACAAGAATCATTGCCTGATGTGAACAATGACTCGAACAAAAGAGATCTCAGAAGACCTAAGTTTAATAGTTGTTGACTTGCATAAAGCTGGAAAGGGTTACAAAAGTATCTCTAAAAGCCTTGATGTTCATCAGTCCACGGTAAGACCAATTGTCTATAAATGGAGAAAGTTCAGCACTGTTGCTACTCTCCCTAGGAATGGCCGTCCTGCAAAGATGACTGCAAGAGCACAGCGCAGAATACTCAATGAGGTTAAGAAAAATCCTAGTGTGTCTGCTGAAGTCTTGCAGAAATATCTGGAACATGCTAACATCTCTGTTGACGAGTGTACGATACATAAAACACTAAACAAGAATGGTGTTCATGGGAGGACACCACGAAAGAAGCCACTACTGTCCAAAAAAAACCTTGCTGCACGTCTGAAGTTTGCAAAAGTGCACCTGGATGTTCCACAGCGCTACTGGCAAAATATTCGGTGGACAGATGAAACTAAAGTTGAGTTGTTTGGAAGGTACACACAACACTATGTGTGGAGAAAAAAAAAGCACAGCACACCAACATCAAAACCTCATCCCAACTGTAAAGTATGGTGGATGGAGCATCATGGTTTGGGGCTGCTTTGCTGCCTTAGGGCCTGGACAACTTGCTATCATCGACGGAAAAATGAATTACCAAGTTTATCAAGACATTTTGCAGGAGAATGTAATGCTATCTGTCCGCCAATTGAAGCTCAACAGAAGTTGGGTGATGCAACAGGACAACGATCCAAAACACAGAAGTAAATCAGCAACAGAATGGCTTCAACAGAAGAAAATATGCCTTCTGGAGTGGACCAGTCAGAGTCCTGACCTCAACCCCAATTGAGATGCTGTGGAATGACCTCAAGAGAGCGGTTCACACCAAACATCCCAAGAATATTGCTGAACTGAAACAGTTTTTTAAAAGAGGAACGGTCCAAAATTCCTCCTGACCGTTGTGCAGGTCTGATCCACAACTACAGAAAACGTTTGGTTGAGGTAATTGCTGCAAAAGGGTCAAACTGTTATTAAATCCAAGGGTTCACATACTTTTTCCACCCTGCACTGTGAATGTCTACACATTATGTTCAATAAAGACATGAAAACGTATAATTTGTGAATTATTAGTTTAAGCAGACTGTGTTTGTCTATTGTTGTGACTTAGATGAAGATCTAAATTTATTACCAATTTATGCAGAAATGCAGGTATTTTCTTTCTTGCCACTGTATATATACACACACACAGCACATTCATAAAGTATTCAGACTAGAGGTCAACCATTTAATCGGAATGGCCGATTAATTAGGGCCGATTTCAAGTTTTCATAACAATAAAAAAAGAAAATATTTGTAATTTTTTTGTTATTATTATTTTTTAAATCGGCCACAATCGGTGTCCAAAAATGCCGATTGAAATTATATATATATATATATATATATATATATATATATATATATATATATATATATTTTTTTTTAAACCTTTATTTAACTAGGCAAGTCAGTTAAGAACACGTTCTTATTTTCAATGACGGCCTAGGAACGGTGGGTTAACTGCCTTGTTCAGGGGCAGAATGACAGATTTTTACCTTGTCAGCTCGGGGATTCGATCTTGCAACCTTCCGGTTACTAGTCCAACGCTCTAACCACCTGCCTTACATTGCACTCCACGAGGAGCCTGCGTGGCAGGCTGACTACCTGTTACGCAAGTGCAGCAAGAAGCCAAGGTAAATTGCTAGCTAGCATTAAACTTATCTTATAAAAACAATCAATCTTAGCATAATCACTAGTTAACTACACATGGTTGATATTACTAGTTTATCTAGCGTGTCCTGCGTTGCATATAATCGATGCGGTGCCTGTTAATTTCTCATTGAATCACAGCCTACTTCTCCAAACGGGTGATGATTTAACAAGCGCATTCGCGAAAAAAAGCACTGTCGTTGCACCAATGTGTACCTAACCATAAACATCCTTTCTTTAAAAATCAATACAAAGTATATATTTTTAAACCTGCATATTTAGTAAATATTGCCTGCTAACATGACTTTCTTTTAACTAGGGAAATTGTGTCACTTCTCTTGCGTTCTGTGCAAGCAGTCAGGGTATATGCAGCAGTTTGGGTCGCCTGGCTCGTTGCAAACTGTGTGAAGACCATTTATTCCTATCAAAGACCGTAATTAATTTGCCAGAATTGTACATAATTATGACATAACATTGAAGGTTGTACAATGTAACAGCAATATTTAGACTTAGGGATGCCACCCGTCAGATAAAATCCTGAACGTTTCCGTATTTCACTGAAAGAATAAACGTTTTGTTTTCGAAATGATCGTTTCTGGATTTGACCATATTAATTATATAAGGCTCGTATTCCTGTGTGTTATGTTATAATTAAGTCTATGATTTGATAGAGCAGTCTGACTGAGCAGGCTCGTAAGCATTCATGCTCTGACTAGGCAGCAGCAGGCTCGTAAGCATTCATTCAAACAGCACTTTCCTGCATTTGCCAGCAGCTCTTCGTTGTGCTTCAAGCATTTATGACTTCAAGCCTAACTCCCGAGATTAGGCTGGTGTAACCGATGTGAAATGGCTAGCTAGTTAGCGGGGTGCGAGCTAATAGCGTTTCAAATCGGTGACGGCACTAGCTCTGAGACCTTGAAGTAGTTGTTCCCCTTGCTCTGCAAGGGCCGCGGCATTTGTCAAGCAATGGATAATGAATCTTCGAGGGTGGCTATTTTTTATGTGTTCCTGGTTCGAGCCCAGGTAGGAGCGAGGAGAGGGACGGAAGCTATACTGTTACACTGGCAATACTAAAGTGCCTATAAGAACATCCAATAGTCAAAGGTATATGAAATACAAATGGTAGAGAGAAATAGTCCTATAATAACTACAACCTAAAACTTCTTACCTGGGAATATTGAAGACTCATATGTTCTCATGTTCTGAGCAAGGAACTTAAACGTTTGCTTTTATACATGGCACATATTGCACTTTTACTTTCTTCTCCAACACTTTGTTCTTGCATTATTTAAACCAAATTGAACATGTTTCATTATTTATTTGAGGCTAAATTGATTTTATTGATGTATTATATTAAGTTAACCTGTTGGGGCTAGGGGGCAGTATTTTCACAGCCGGATAAAAAACGTACCTGATTTAAACTGGTTACTACTCTTGCCCAGAAACGAGAATATGCATATAATTAGTAGATTTGGATAGAAAACATTAACGTTTCTAAAACTGTTTGAATGGTGTCTGAGTATAACAGAACTCATATGGCAGGCCAAAACCTGAGAAGATTCCATACAGGAAGTGCCCTGTCTGACAATTTGATGTCCTTCTGTTGCATCTATCGAAAATACAGCATCTGTGCTGTAACGTGACACTTTCTAAGGCTTCCATTGGCTCTCTAAAGCCACCAGAAAGTGGAATGGGGTGTCTGCTGTCTCTGGGCAAAGTACAGCAGCTCTGTTTGTGAGTGGTCAGCCTGGGGACAGTGAGACTGAGATGAGCGTTCACGAGACTTCTCAATTTTTTTTCTTTCAGCCTTTGAATGAATACAACGTTGCCCGGTTGGAATATTATCGCTATTTAAAGAGAAAAATAGCATAAAAATTGATTTTAAACAGCGTTTGACATGCTTCTAAGTACGGTAATGGAATATTTTGACATTTTTTGTCACGAAATGCGCTCGCGCGTTACCCTTCGGATAGTGACCTGAACGCACGAACAAAGGTATTTGGTATTTGGAGGTATTTGGATGTATTTGGATATAACTATGGATCATTTGGAACCAAAACATTTGTTGTTGAAGTAGAAGTCCTGGGATTGCATTCTGACGAAGAACAGCAAAGGTAATCCAATTTTTCTAATAGTAATTCTGACTTTAGTGAGCGCCAAACTTGGTGGGTGTCAAATTAGCTAGCCTGTGATGGCCGAGCTATGTACTCAGAATATTGCAAAATGTGCTTTCGCCGAAAAGCTATTTTAAAATCTGACATAGCGTTTGCATAAAGGAGTTCTGTAACTATAATTCTTAAAATAATTATGTATTTTGTCAACGTTTATCCTGAGTAATTTAGTAAATTCACCGGAAGTTTGCGGTGGGTATGCTAGTTCTGAACATCACATGCTAAATGTAAAAAGCTGTTTTTTTTATATAAATATGAACTTGATTGAACAAAACATGCATGTATTGTATAACATAATGTCCTAGGAGTGTCATCTGATGAAGATCAAAGGTTAGTGCTGCATTTAGCTGTGGTTTTGGTTTTTGTGACATATATGCTTGCTTTGAAAATGGCTGTGTGATTATTTTTGGCAGGGTACTCTCCTGACATAATCTAATGTTTTGCTTTCGCTGTAAAGCCTTTTTGAAATCGGACAATGTGGTTAGATTAACGAGAGTCTTGTCTTTAAAATGGTGTAAAATAGTCATATGTTTGAGAAATTGAAGTTATAGCATTTGAGGTATTTGTATTTCGCGCCACATGATTCCACTGGCTGTTGACTAGCCCATAGAAGTTAAAATAAAAGTGTTCATTCAGTATTGTTGTAATTGTCATTATTACAAATAAATATTGGCTTTTTTTTGGTCCTCCAATAATCGGTATCGGCGCTGAAAAATCATAATCAGTCAACCTCTAATTCAGACCCCTTTACTTTTTCCACATTGTGACTTAAAGCCTTATTCTGAAATGGATTAAATAAAAGTTTTCCCTCATCAATCTACACACAATACCCCATAATGACCAAGCAAAAACAGGCATTTAGAAATGTTTGCACATTTATAAAAAACAAAATCTTATTTACATAAGTATTCAGACCCTTTCCTATGAGACTTAAAATTGAGCTCAGGTCCATCCTGTTTCCATTGACCATCCTTGAGATGTTTCTACAACTTGATTGGCATCCACCTGTGGTAAATTAAATTGATTGGACATGATTTGGAAAGGCACACACCTGTCTATATAAAAGCTCCCACAGTTGACAGTGCATGTCAGAGCAAAAACTAAGGCATGGGGTCGAAGGAATTGTCCATAGAGATCCGAGACAGGATTGTGTCGAGGCACAGATCTGGGGAAGGGTACCAAAAAAATGTCTGCAGCATTGAAGGTCCCCAAGAATACAGTGGCTTCCATCATTCTTAAATGGAAGAAGTTTGGAACCACCAAGACTCTTCCTAGAGCTGGCTGCCCGGCCAAACTGAGCAATCGGGGGAGAACGGCCTTGGTCAGGGAGGTGACCAAGAACCCGATGGTCACTCTTGACAGAGCTCCAGAGTTCCTCTGTGGAGATGGGAGAAAATTCCAGAAGGACAACCATCTCTCTGCAGCACTCCACCAATCAGGGCTTTACGGTAGAGTGGCCAGCCACTCAGTAAAAGGCACGACAGCCACATGACAGCACAAAGTACAGAGAGATCCTTGATGAAAACCTGCTCCGGGGCCTCCCAAATGGTGCAGTGGTCTAAGACACTGCATCGCAGTGCTAGCTGTGCCACTAGAGATTCTGGGTTTGAGTCGAGGCTGTCACAGCCAGCCACGACCGGGAGACCCATGGGGTGGCGCACAATTGGCCCAGTGTCGTCCGGGTTAGGGGAGGGTTTGGTCGGCAGGGATGTTCTTGTCCCATCGCACACTAGCGACTCCTGTGGCGGGCCGGGCGCAGTGCATGCTTACACGTTCGCCAGGTGTACGGTGTTTCCTCCGACACATTGGTGTGGCTGGCTTACGGGTTAAGCGGCATTGTGTTAAGAAGCAGTGCGGCTTGTGTTTCGGAGGACGCACGGCTCTCGACATTTGCCTCTTCTGAGTCCATGTGGGAGTTGCCGCAATGGGACAAGACTAACAACCAATTTGATACTACGGGGGAAAAAAATATTTAAATAAAGAATTTACAAAAAAAGAACCTGCTCCATAGTGCTCAGGACCTCAGACTGGGGTGAAGGTTCACCTTTCAACAGCACAACGACCCTAAGCACACAGGCAAGACAATGCAGGAGTGGCTTTGGGACAAGTCTCTGAATGTCCTTGAGTGGCCCAGCCAGGGACCGGACTTGAACCCGATCGAACATCTCTGGAGAGACCTGAAAATAGCTGTGTAACGACCCTCCCCTTCCAACCTAACAGAGCTTGAGAGGATCTGCAGAGAAGATTGGGAAAAACTCTCCAAACACAAGTGTGCAAAGCTTGTAGCGTCATACCCAAGAAGACTCGAGGCTGTAATCACTGCCAAAGGTGCTTCAACAAAGTACTGAGTAAACAGTCTGAATACTTATGTAAATGGAATATTTCAGTTTATTTTTAATCAATTTGCAAAAATGTCTAAACCTGTTTTTGCTTTGTCATTATGGGGTATTGTGTGTAGATTGATGGGCACACACATTCCTGGGTCGATCCTCTTTTCAGTTCGCTGCAGCTCGCGACTGGAACGAGCAGCAACCAACACTCAAACTGGACAGTTTTATCTCAATCTCTTCATTCAAACACTCAATCATGGACACCCTTACTGACAGTTGTGGCTGCTTTGTATGATGTATTGTTGTCTCTACCTTCTTGACCTTTGTGCTGTTGACTTTGCCCAATAATGTTTGTACCATGTTTTGTGCTGCTACCATGTTGTGTTGCTACCATGCTATGTTGTCATGTGTTGCTGTCTTGTTGTTATTGTCTTAGGTCTCTCTTTAGGTAGTGTTGTGTCTCTCTTGTTGTGATGTGTGTTTTATCCTTTATTTATATTGCATTTCTTTTTAATCCCAGGCCCCCGTCCCCACAGGAGGCCTTTTGGTAGGCCGTCATTGTAAATAAGAATTAGTTCTTAACTGACTTGCCTAGTTAAATAAATAAAAAATAAATAGAATAGGGGGGGAACACTAATCAATTTTAGAATAAGGCTGTAACAAAATGTGGAAAAAAGTCAAGGGGTCTGAATACTTCCCGAATGCACTGTATATATCATGGTTCTCTATGCATTGTAGATTCGACACGGCAAGCTAGCTACCACTCTGGCTAGTAGTGGCTACATATAACCAACCTCCCCAAACGCTTCAAGCTCATCTACTGTCTTTCAAGAGAGCAAATTGGGTGGGAAGGGGGAAGAAAAAAAAAACAATTATGCAAAAGGTAGATTTATTCATGTCAATATATCCCAGGAGACTGTGTTATTGATACAGTATTGCAAAAAGCATTAATCCACCAGAAAATAGCCTATATGATATCTCTGTAGTAGTTAAGGAATAGAATTACCTGCTTTCCTTGAGTCTCTTTCAGCACAGGTTCATCCTCCTTCTCAGGTTTGTTATCTGTGGCCAACTCATCAAAGAACTGTGTGAGAACAATGTTGAAACATTTTATTAAAATGTTCACATTGATGATTACATTTTCTTTCCCGCCACATTCAATTAGCTCAAAATATACACAAGAGGTATAACTACTCACACTCTTCTTCCCCTTCTTATCCTTCTTTCCTTTCTTTACTGATTTTTCTGTAGAGGGGAGATAAAATGTAGGTAGAAAGATGAGCAAGTTGGTCATCAACATATGGATCCACTGAATAACAAAAGAGAGTGGCCAAATGAGCCAGAGGGGAGGCAACGCCTTTTACAAGGGGAGCGTAGGGTGGCACATTTTCAGAATGACTTTTGGCAACACAGCAGTTCTTCAAACAATGCATACTAGCTATGACCTAGCGATCTAACTAGCTAGCCTTCATGACTTGAATGATAAATTAATAACTAGCTACGACCCCGAGTTTATTACTCTTCCTCAAACGACCCGTCACTATTTTAATTGTCGAGTTGTCTCTACTTGACTTTCAGATTACAAGGAATCATTTGTCTGACACATTTACATGGCATGTTGTGTTGCTACCATGCTGTGTTGTCGTCTTAGGTCTCTCTTTATGTAGTGTTGTCTCTCTTGTCGTGATGTGTTTTGTCCTGTTTTTATTTAATTTGTTTTATTTTTAATCCCAGCCCGCAGGAGGTCTTTTGCCTTTTGGTAGGCCGTCATTGTAAATAAGACTTTGTTCTTAACTGACTTGCCTAGTTAAAATAAAAAAAATATGGCACTGCATCATTTTCATAGTATTGATAGCAAGCTGTTAACTAACGTAGCTTCCAGCTAGCTAGTTAACCATCACTAATGTCACACTATGTTGTCAAAATACTCCATATCGCATGACAGTTTCTTGTTAATCAAAGATCACTGACTAAGGCACATTAGCTAGTTAACAACGTTTTATCTTAGCTAACAGTCTATTGCAACGCCTGGAAGACTCAGTTGTAACCATTAGCTTAGTTGCTGGCAGCAATTAGATACCTGCCACCGCTGATGGTGCTACTGCTCCCTCTTCTCCTTCCCATTCTGCGTCTTCTTTCGCTTTCTTGGGCATTTTCTGCTATTTATTTATACGGATATTAACAGAAAACCAACGACTTTGTCTTAATTTTGTTACTTGAAACCGGTGGTAAGAGTGGCTGTCAGAGAAGAGCAAGTGTTTTATCACAACACATGCGGTTTGAGATTTTTCCGTTCGATGACGTAGCGACAGCACCACTGAGTTTCAGTCGCCGGTTGACGTGTGAATAACGAGTAAAGCAATATTTCACAGCGCCACTGGTAGGTTTGTCCAAGAATTGTAATCGCTTGCGAGCAAAAAGGCTTTTAATAGTGAAATAATTTGTTGCATGCATAGGATAGGTCTTACAGAATTATATATTTTCTTTATGGCTTGAAAGTTTCATTAAAAAGGTAGTCAAGAAAAAGACCTACAAAACAAATGTACAGCAGATTTCAATTTATATAAAACAGTAGTAAAATCCATATCTATATATATATATATATATATATATATATATATATATATATATATATATATATATATCTGCATCTAATGAAATGCACATTTTCCACCAATCAGCGCTACGCAGGTGTATGACGTATGGCCGTTTTTTTCTTCTAGAAACGTTCCTACGCTAGCGTGAGGCTGCTGCTGGACAAGGACATTGAGAGATGGAATGACATTTGTGTAACGCTTGATAACTTCCCATTTCGAAACATTACGTGGGATATCAAAGTAAAACACCTGACTTTGAGGATTATTGTCTTACTATCTGGTCATTGCTAAACTGACTAATCGCAGTTTCGATCCAATTCGCTTCTGACACAGCAGGTATGCATGCTACTCTTAGATAGCTAACGTTAGCGAACCCAATATGCTAATCACGGGAGTGTGTTAAAATAACAATGGTGATCTAACTACTCGCATATCAACTAACTAGGTAGTGAGCTAACGTTAGCTTGTATTTTCTAACTAGATTGAGGGGTCCCTATATTCATAAATCAATTAATGTATTTCCATACATATCAACTTCAAAGTTGAAGTATGGTTAATTTTGTTTCTGGTCGTGCCTACAAGGTTGTCACTCAAACCAACCAATTCCACAGGGTTACCAACGGTTGGAAATCAGCTCGAGCTCATGTTATTAGTCTCAAATGGGAAAGGGTACGTCATAGTATTGTATATCATTGAAACTACGAGAAGGAACTGTGCTTAGTGTATTCTGTCTCTGTAATCATTAGTGAATATCGGTTGTGTAACCTTAGGACAAGAAATCAACAAATGTTGACACGGTTAACAGTACACTGCAGAGACTGCTTACGGTATATGTATCAAGATCACGGTTCTAAAGTTGTAGAAAAAACAAAACGATATTCGCTCCTAGTTATAGGTGGTTGTCGAGTTCAAATGTAGCAAATTACAGTGGCTTATTGGAAGGGCAAGACGTCTGAGTAGCAATTATGATCTTGTGGTTTGCTGTTTACACCACTCACTGTCATATGCTACTGGCATAGCTTTTTCGCGCTCCAAAAGAGTTTAAGTAGGGTCAAAGAAAAGGAGGGCTGACATGCTTCAAATCTGTTGCTCCTACACTCACAAGACAGTGTTTGTTGTGTTACTTTCTTCATTCAGTTAGAAGTTGAATAGTCAAAAACTGAATCTGAAGTGTACATTTGAAAATGTCTTGAATCATTACCACCTCATTGAAGTTTTCTTCCATATGACAATATTGTCTCAATAGAATTTGGGGGGTTTGTTTTCACTTTCACAAATTCTGTCTGACATTTCATGGCTGCCAGATCTGTCCTTTGTCATGGTATAGGCAGCGAATGATGGTAGTATATACACTACCGGTCAAAAGTTTTAGAACACCTACTCATTCAAGGGTTTTTCTTTATTTTTACTATTTTCTACATTGTCGAATAATTGTGAAGACATCAAAACTATGAAATGGCACATATGGAATCATGTAGTAACCAAAAAAGTATATTTTATATTTGAGATTCTTCAAATAGTCACCCTTTGCCTTGATGATAGATTTGCACACTCTTGGCATTCTCAACCAGCTTCACCTGGAATGAGCTTTCCAACATGTCTTGAAGGAGTTCCCACATATGCTGGGCGCTTGTTGGCTGCGTTTCCTTCACTCTGCGGTCCGACTCATCCCAAACCATCTCACTTTGGTTGAGGTCTGGGGATTGTGGAGGCCATGTCATCTAATGCAGCATTCCATCACTTTCCTTGGTAAAATAGCCTTTACACAGCCTGGAGGTGTGTTGGGTCATTGACCTGTTGAAAAACAAATGATAGTCCTGCTATGCCCAAACCAGATGGGATGGTGTATTGCTGCAGAATGCTATGGTAGTCATGCTGGTTAAGTGTGCCTTGAATTCTAAATAAATCCCAGACAGTGTCACCAGCGAAGCACCCCCACACCATAACACTACCTCCATTCTTTATGGTGGGAACCACACATGCGGAGATCATCCGTTCACCCACACAGCATCTCAAAAAGACACAGCGGTTGGAACCAAAAATCTCCAATTTGGACTCCAGACCAAAGGACAAATTTCCACCGGTCTAATGTCCATTGCTCGTGTTTCTTGGCCCAAGCAGGACTCTTCATATTGGTGTCCTTTAGTAGTGGTTTCTGCAGCAATTCGACCGTCTCCTCTGAACAGTTGATGTTGAGATGTGTCTGTTATTTTCCATATTGACTGATGTTCATGTCTTATAGTAATGATGGACTGTCGTTTCTCTTTGCTTATTTGAGTTGTTCTTGCCATAATATGGACTTGGTCTTAGCAAATAGAGCTATCCTCTGAATACCCACCCTACCTTGCCACAACACAACTGATTGGCTCAAACACATTGAGAAGGAAACAAATTAACTTTTAAAAAGGCACACCTGTTAATTGAAATGCATTCCAGGTAACTACCTCATGAAGCTGGTTGAGAGAATGCCAAGAGTGCAAAGCTGTCATCAAAGCAAAGGGTGGCTATTTGAATAACCTCAAATATAAAATATATTGTGATTTGTTTAACACTTTTTTTGGTTACTACATGATTCCATATGTGTTATTTAAAAGTTTTGATGTCTTCACTATTATTCTACAATGTAGAAAATAATAAAAATAAAGAAAAGCCCTTGAATGAGTAGGTGTTCTAAAACTTTTGACTGGTAGTGTAGGTCATATAGGTCTTGATTTACAGCCTAGCATCCTACACATGAACTCACAACTGTTCCTTGAGTAGCCTACACATGCACGCACCAGGCCATATGATCATATGGACATATCATTGAGATGATGGTCTAAAAATGACTGTTCACCCTCAACGGCCCACCCTAACCCCTTCTCTTCATCTAGATTTTTTTTTTGGTATCGAGAGGGGACCAAGAAGATAAAGAGCTGTTCCTTCCTTGGGGTTGCTTTGGAATAATGCCCCTGGTGATTGGAGTTACACATACCCCCTGTTTGTGAATGGCTGCTTGTAGAGGCGGCATCGCCTTGTGGGTGGGGTGTGTGAGGAGCCATGGCAACAGGCAACCAGTCAAGCAACAGTGCTGGAGTCTTGCTCAGGTATTGTCTTGACAGACAGGTCTACATTCATTACATATTTAAATGAGAGCAAGGCTGGATCCAGATCTGTTACAGATCTGGGACCAGGCTATATAAGAGCACCTTATTTAAAATCTTTACTTGCCTCGTGAATATGCAGGCGCTGGATGTGCAGTGGAGTGGACAGATCCGGTCGCTCAGCAGTGCATCATGGGCCCTGGTTCCCCCCAACAGTCTGAGGTACCAGAACATCAAGCATCTGGCCCTGTCACACCCCTTCCACCATGCCAGCCAGGGCCAACCCCACAGCCAGAGTCCCCCGGACCTGGACGAGGACTGGGAAGAGACTGTCAGTCTGTGTGTGCTGGTGCAGCCTGGCCCTGGGGAGTGTGATGGCCAGCACACCCTGGTGGAGGTGCCTCTATTTGGGCAGATTAAACTAGGTGAACTCCTGGCTCCGGGAGGACTCAGTAGGCCCATGGAGTTCCTCTTCCCCTTGACCACGGTGGACGGGAGCCGAGAGGATGACATCAGTATTGGGACGACTAAGGTTCAGGTGGAAGGTTCCAAGACGATGATGAACGAGGGAGAGACAAAAACAGAAAAGAGGGAGAGAGGATCATTCCGGAGCCTGTTTGAGACAGAAGGATGTCCAGCTCCATTTATGTATGGATCTAGGTTCTACTGCTTCCACTGTCCTGGGATGGAGCCATTGCCTGGTTATGGGAACAAATCGGGCCATATGATTGGACTAGAGAAGGAGTTGTCACTGTTGCTCCACACCTCTCTGTATAGTAGCTATGCAGAGAGAAAGACAGTAGAGGGGGGTCACAGCGACAGAGAGAGGGAGGACGAGGAGAAACTGGCATTGATGTATGAAAAGCTGAGGATTGAGGTAAGAGAGGAGAAGAGGGGTTTGTTAGGGGATGGCTGTTTAATGGCATACACTGCTATTTAGTTATTAGTATTGATGATCATTTATTTGATTTGCAGCTTCCTACTTTCTTTATGAAGAGTCATGACTACACCATGTACACAAATGATATCGAGTTCGTCAACTGTATTCTAAATGCCAAGACCAGGTAAATGCTACTTTCTCTCTACTTAGCAGTTTCCTTCCTGAACTGAAATGGAATTGACCCGAACCCTGATATTTATACATATGTAACTACACACATATAAACTCCCATAGTAGGTCTATATTATAATACAGCTATACTGTCTCTATCCTCTAGGGGCAGAGTTCTGTACCAGCTGAGCCTGTCTCTGTGGAGGCTGCTGTGTCTCTGTTACTATGCTGAGGCCCGGTTAGAGGTACTGAAACTGACCAAGCACCCAGAGGACAGGACCATCAAGGCCAGGTGGAGTGTCAGAGGACTGCCCTTCCTCTCTCTGCTGCTGAGATTCTACCGCAAGGACAAAACTGACCTCTACAGGTACAGAAACCTGACTGGGATTTAACTTTACACAATGTTCAGACAGAAATGTATTGATTTGATTTGGTATTGTGTGGAACGGATAGTGTTTTTGGTCAATGTTCCTCTTCACTGTTAATTCTCTATGATCATTCATACTCTAATAAACACTGTCTTTCAACAGGTCATATGATGCGTTCTCTACCTTCTACCTTGGCCATGATGGACTCATACATTGTCACAAAGTGGAAAAAGTCAGTGGCCATGTGGTGTTCAGTCTCCTTTGTCTCTGAAATAGAAATGCCTACAAATAGCTAAGCAATACCCTCAGGTTCTGTGCCTTGCCTAAACTGATCACCTCAAACTTGCTGAGTATTGTTTTCCCGTCTTCCTCCAGGTGATGAAAGCCCAGCCACCCATCCTGCCCGGGGTGACCACTCTGTTAGCGGGAGCCCTCGTGTCCCTGGGGGTCCAGGAGCACCGGCCAGCCCTCAACCTCCTGCCCCTCCTGCTCTCCTCCCTCCGACAAGGCCGAGATTGATAGAGATGGAGGGTCTGGAGGAACGAGCATGTGTGTACCATGAGAGAAGTAACGGGGAGAGGGGAAGAGAGGGGGAAACAGGCAATCAGTGTTGTTGAGAAAAAAAATAGTTTATCCCTGTTCACCCGTACAATGCCTACTCTGAAAATAAATATAAAAAATTGTAAAAAAAAACAAAACATTTTCTCCTCCAAAACTATCCAAAACCGTTCTCTCTCTGGACTCACACAGCAATAGAATAGCAGCTACTACTTTAGTTGATATGCAATCCAGTTAATATGCAATCCAGGACTTCAGTTTATCCAGTAAGTCGAGTCGATACCTTGAGTCAGTTCCTTGTTAACGCACAAACAAACGATTGCACAGCGCTTGTGTGATGTTGAACAACCTTCTGGGCCTATACGCTCACACTACATAGCCTGCTACTCATAAGTGTCTGCTAAATGCTTCTTTTTTTTAAAAGCATTGTTTAAAAACAATTGATGCCGGATTAACATTTAAGTTAAATGGATTCATCGTTATTGAAATCAATCAATCAGTCATTTTGTGTTTAATGTGCCCTCAGCCTATGGGGCAGTTGAGTGTGCCCGGGAACTGGGCACACGTTTATCACTGGTTTCCTTTGAATACAGTTTTCACACAGCCCAAGGAACCCCGTATTGAGGCAAGGAGTCTTTATATGGAGAGACGAGACCACATTCTATATAGCCAGTTGGCCTGGCTATTATCTATGGCCTCCCACCATGATTCAATGTAGGCCTTTTTCCTAATAGACCCTATGATCTCAGTGTACCAGTGGAGTCATTGAATAGGTTGCTTTATTCCACATGGATGTTAATATGAATGCATGATGTCTGTCTGTCCCTGTACGAACTTCACAAAAATACTTCGATTTTGAAGTGTACATGTCAATCTCATAACTCTTATTTTGAAGGGCATTAAGTCTCATGTCCTCATTGTTGAGACGTAACTTTCACAAACAACCCCATCCTACCCTGGTTAAACTGCTATGGTCCGTCCTTGTTGGATGGCTAACTGGCTGTGAGGGACAGGAGAGGCAGCTGCAGACTGCCTGGCCTGCAGTAAGTGTTGGACCTGACCTCAGCTCAACCAGGGTTCATGTCCCTGACACTGAGACTAACACAGTTGCATGACATATGATTCAGGTTTCTAAAAATGTGAATTTGCCAGTTCGGTACTGACACTTTATTTTCTGATGGCTAACAAGTGGCACCTGAACAATACTCTTTATTGGAATGACTATTTACTTTTATGGTTATAAGTAGCAAAAAAATGTAATAATTGTAGGATGAGTATCTGTACGTGTCATAAGACTGCAACTCAAGCTTCCTCTATCATTGTTACAGTGTGTTTCAGACTACGTGTTCTCAAACTAGGTGACAGCATGCCACGTGTTAGATCTAGCACTACCATTAATACTAACATTTACTTGAAGGGGGCATATAACACCTGTTGAATAAATTAGTCATGAATGATACTGGAACACTTGTAAAGGTGTTACGACCCCTTTCAAGTAGTGTTACCTATGACTTCGAAAGAAAAAATCTGATCGAATTAAATCGTTCTTATCTAGTGCCGTGTTGCTACTTTAGGATTTCTCACTTATTTGCAATAACCCACATCTGGTGTGAAACCTGGCTTTGTCTGTATGTGTGAATAAAACAAATCACTGGTGTGTACCTGCTGCTGTGCTTGACTGATTCCTATATCATCCTACCAAACATTTGCACCTTAACACTGCCAGACTATTTCAATCTTATTTAAAAAGATCAGCAAGATTTACGCATTTCAGAAAGATCCGACTGGTCAGTCAGTCAATTGTTTAAAAAAAAAAAAAAAATCCTATATTTCACAAATTTAGCTCTACAGTGCAGAAGTGTGGTTGAGGAATTTCCGATAGCATTTCTATATTGACTGAATGTTTATTTCACAGCAACGTTCAAGTTAGAGAATTCAACTTTTTTTTTTACAACAGTCAGGTTCTAGAAAAAAATACAATGGCATATAATCAAGGTTTACCGTTATCATGGTCCTGATTATGGCAGTTATTGATAAACAACCATTGAGCTCCGTAGTCATACACAAAATCTCACCAATGACATGAATCACCCCTAACATCCAAACCTCTAACATCCTATTTTGAAAGTAAATAGGTAATCCTATAGCCTGGTTACACCAGGCTGAATATGACACTCACCATTGTTTTACTTGTAAACACAGTTCAGTCTAGTTTAAACAGGCAAATTCTTCATTCACCTCTAGTGAGGATACCGAGCTAAACACAACAAAACAAAAAATCCTATGGAAAGGTTGCACTACTTTATTAACTTAAGAAATAGCTGTTGCATTATCACATTCTTAATACAATGTACAATTTGTGCTCATTTACAAGTTGAAGCCTCATAAGGACAACAGGACATGCAGATGACAACCAGTTAGGAACTAGTTTGTTGGAATGAGAAAGCATTGTTTTGGCCGAAGATAGACTGACATTTTCCATTGACAGATGACAGACAGGTGGTAAAGCTCTTCTCTGGTTTTCAATGAGTGGCATTTTCCGTGGCAGCCCAATGAGAAAGCAGGGTCTAAGCAAGTCATGTCTCTTGTGTTCTTTGCCCTTGTCCATACATCAATGTTGCAGAATGGAGTCTGGGGCACGTTACATGAAGATAGAAATGACCCGAATCAAGCTGACATGATGATGAACACACCCCTGGATACATCACATGGTTGAGAGTGATTGGCTAGATGTGGTTATTGACAGGTGTGGTAACCAATCAGATTAGAAGTCATCCAGGAAGAAAACTGATTGGCTAGATGGAGTTGTTGACAAGCTTAAGGACCAATGAGATTTAAGAGTCATCTAGAGAGAAGGCCCGGTGAGTGTTGGGGAAACGCTCAGAGCTGAAGTCTTGGTCATCCCTCACTCTCTCTTTGATGTCACTCCTCACCTGAGAAACACAAGGTTAGGGCCTGTTAGTCTCACGTTGACACACTTCCAAGTCTCGTTCACCCTGCTGTTTCAGAGTGAACATGAGCTAGAAATAGAGGTTTGGGCTCTGTTTATTTACTTTTTAAACTTTTGCCCTCTTCCTTACAAATGTATGTTTGATTGGATTAGGGATGACGTTGCACCCTCTAGAAAGCAACACTGGTCGTAGTTTACCTGTTCTTGGTAGGCCTCCTGCAGCTCTGGCTCCTCTAGCTCCCCCTGGAGGCCATCTGGGCTAGTGACATGCATGACTCCTGCAGCCCGGCTCACTGCCTCAGACAGGGACAGTTGAGGGCCCTCACCCTGGTGAGTCTGGGTGAGGGGGATAACAGGTCAACACTAACCAGAGGCGTGTTCAGTCGGTATGAAATGGGAGAATTTTCTTTGAAACGGAGAAGTATTACCTCAATTTGACTAAATGAGAAATGCACATTTTTATTTGATGTTTCGCTCTCACTTGCTTTAGAGACAAGTCAGAATAACCAGGAAAGTTCAGGCATTTGCTTCAAGAATGTTCCATGGGCAGTCTTAGGCCCCCCCACCCACACACTCACCTTCCTCCTCTTGGCAGGCATCCCGTGGAGGTATGCGTCAGACAGAGGGGGCTGAGTCTTCATCTTCCTCTGAGACAGCATGTCATGTCTGATGATAGGAACCCACTCCTGATGAACACAAACAAGTTGAAGAGGTGGGCCTGTAACCGTATAGTCACACGTTCAAATACTACGTCTGGTGGGATTCTAGGCATCCTAAATGCCATCTCTTGACTTTGTGCCTTGAGCAAGGCACTTAACCCCTAAACCAGCCATTTCCAAACTCGGTCCAGGTTTCCTAAGCTGATTCAAATAACCAAAGGTTGAGGAGTTGATTATTTGAATCAGCTGTGTAGTGTTACGGGGTCCCCAGAACAGAGTTTGGGAAACGCTGCCCTAAACAGTAAAGCCTAGTCCCTTACAGGGGGCACTGCAGCTGCCCAGGGCTCCACGTCTCCTACAGACTCCTCCCTTCTTCCTGCTGCGATGGCAACGGCTCTTCCGATCTCCCCTGATGCTCTCCACGAGGGGGTGGTCACCCCAGGGGACGCTCCAACTGCTTGTCTGTCCCCTGATGAAACTATGGCCTCCCCTGCTGTGGTGGCTGGGGCCGGAGACAGACCTTCAGCCATCTAGTGATAGAGAGAGAGGAGAAGGTTAGCTGTATGAAGATAACATGTCTCAAAGCTGTGAACTTCCTTGCTGATGTCATGGAATTACCAGATCTTTTTCTAGGTGTGCCCAAGCATGCAGTGTCCTTACAAGCCTCAGATAACACCACCTGGAAAGACTAACCTATGTACCTCCATACACAATCACTCACCTCCATGTTCTGTGTGTCTGTCTGCTGTCCAGCCTGTGCCCCAGGCTCTGCTCTCCGTGTGTGGATGACATAGTGCTGGATGTGGTCCTCAGTGACTGGGTTGTGCTCCAGGATGACGTGGAGTCTCATGGTCATCATACTGCTCAGCCAGTTGACCAGGCTGGGGTTGACCTCTGCTGACATCCTCCTCTGTGGACAGAGAAAACATAGATCTATACCATCCACACCAAACAGGACTCAACCCATAACCTAAACTACCAGATACAATGGGATTCAACTGATTCATTGACTCGTTCAGCAACTAGCTTGTACAGTAAGAAAGAACAAATTAAATGTATGTACTCGCTACTGAAAGTCGCTCTGGATAAGAGCGTCTGCTAAATGACAATGTAAATGTAGTGAAACAGGAGAATATGTGGAATGGCTATGGTCCTGAGGACCGGTGGGGGAGACACTAAAGTCCATCAAATAATAGAGTACTAACGATGTGGTGATTGATGACTTGGGTGAGAGCTCCCTGTTCCCCTCGGAGACAGTAAAGGTTGAGAGCCAGACACTCAAACAGACCCTGGGTGCAGAGCAGCAGCAGGCGGGGGCCAAACGTGTGGTCTGCAGAGAGGTAGAGACACAGACATCACCAGCAACAGATGTACAGTCATGCTACTGTTAGGTACTAGAGTAGGGTTGTCAGTATTCCAGTGAGGTAACAATGCGTAGGACCTAATATAGCAAAGCTGTATTTTACCTAAGGGGTTTGCGTGTTTTACCTGTGCAGCGTAGGATGTGCGTGGCCATACGGGTGAACTGCTGTCTAAGGAAAGAGACGGTGGTTTGAATGATGTCCACTCCCTCTCTCACTGTCACTGTGGCCTGAGAGAGAGACCAGGTACAGTATTATTACAACATCAACATATTTTGACAATTTGAGAGTGAGTGAGTCTTACGATGCTCTCTGTTATGTACTCCTCCAGGACATTGATGAGGTTCTCAGATGCTGCCTGCAAAGACAAGACAGTTTGATCAAATAAAGAACACACCCTTTGAGGTGAAATGGCACAAACGTTGGTCTTAATTAAAGTTCACTGCTAATGCAGAGAATACTGTGGCAACTTCATGCCATGATTCTCAGCAAAACTGCAGGTGGCAGTAGAGCAGAGTTACTCACGTTGATATTGGCATCAGTAGGCTCTGGACCCTGCAGGTAGTGCTGGTTGAAGAAGTCAGTGAGCTGGGGCTGGATGCGGCTGAGGGGTTGGGCATTACCGTGGAGTAACAACACCATGTCCACCATGGAGAAACTCTGACCCACCAGAGACAACAGGTCCCTGAAGAACCCTGCAGGTCAAAGAAGGTGTTCAGCAAAAACGCATTTCCCTTTTTCCCAAATGGGCCATCACATCACAGGTGGCAAGGCACACCATCAGGTCAGGTGTAGATTGATAAATGTTTAGCTTTCGTACATGTACATTCTAGTCTTTTGACCAGAGACACTTACAATACGTATTCAACTTAAGTAGCTAAGACGACCACATATCCCAATCATTACAAGTAAAACCGTTGAAATAGCCACAATCGTTTCTGTATGAGTGAAAGACCAGCACAACAGTTAAGTGTTACAAGGTTCTCTTTTCAGTGACTCACCGACTGTGTCCCCAGATCCAGGTGTGAAGAGGTTGGTGGTCTGAGACAGTCTCTGGATGAACTGAGCGATGCTCTCCCCGTTCCCCTGCGGAGCCCCCATCATGGTGGAGAGGACCCCCTGGACAATACCTGTAAACAGCGCCGGGCTCAGGGAGGGGTCCCCTACACCCCCAGGGGCCACCTGAGAAGGGGGGGCAGGGGTGCCTTGGCCAGGGGGAGGCTCCAGGCCAGGTGGGGTTGTGGGTCGGGAGAACACGGGTTGGTTAGCCTAGAAATGGGAGAGGAACTATTGGGTAACACTGTAGTCATCTAGTTGTCTGGAGTTTACTTACGACTAATAATTAGCTAATTACAAAATACTTCAACTTCTGCTAATTGACTATGCAACTTATGACTACTTTAACTTCATTACAGCGTAATTACATGATTATATTACCTAAGTACTTTTCAGTCAAATGGATTATTAGAGTTCTCAAGAAGTTACCAATAGGGTTCAATAATTTCATCTCTCACCTGGATGAATTCTGACATGCCTTGGAAGAACCCTGGGACTCCAGGTACGGTCACAGTGATTTGTGGGTTAGCTCCAGAACCAGGGGCTCCTGGCCTGCCTGCTCCACCCAGCAGGGAGCCCAGGAGCTGGGCTAGGTTGGCCTCGGCAACCCCCTCAGGTGGCTGGCCCACAGAGGTGGTATTGGTGGTGGTCTGGCCAGAGGAGAGGTGGGGAGGGACAGGGTTGGAGGAGGCAGAAGAGGAGCTGGTGGATGTCTGGTCACCTGGAGGAACTGGGAAAAAGACAACTTGTGATTCGTTGTTAATTTTCACAAACCAGAAATGTGTATTTTGAAAGAAACATGGCAAATCTGTAGAAAGAATTTGATATCTGAATATACCACGCAAAATCACAGTGATTGCACTGAACGCTACAAAATAAAACCCATCATTCACTTAATACAATAATCAACCAATCACTCACCCTGGTGTCCAGGCATCTGGAGCTGTCCAACCAGACCACTGATCATCTGAGTTACGGGAGAGTGAGCCAGAGGTGTGCCCTGGAAGAAGAGATCAGTTGAATGAGCGCGTAAGAGCAGGGCTGCACACCCAGACCAAAGTCCTTCCACAGACTTCTCCATGTCTGCATCTCCTTGCCTCACCTGTAGGTTGTGTTGTCCGCCAGCAGGGGGCACTGAAGCCCTGAGGTTGATGTTGGTGACCACAGGTTGGGGGATGTGGGGGGAGAAAGAGGGGCGTGTGACCGCCACCCTGGCCCCAGGGGGCAGAGGGCTGTCAGGGTGAGGGGCAGAGGGTTCAGAGCTGGAGGTGGTCCCGGGGACACCCGCTCCTGGTCGCCCGGGGTGACCAGTCTGCTGAGAGATCTGGTGGACGATGGCCTGCATGAACTCTGGAGGAAGGTCTGGGATGTGGACCGGAGTGGCACCTTCAGATTGAGAGGGCACAGAAATATATACTTGATTAAACAGTCAGCAACATCCCAGGGACTGGTGCTTCAGAGACTGTGGTATAGGAGTCATGTAAGGCTGTCTGGTGTATATACCATAGTGAATATAATGTAGGGGTCAAAAGCACTCACCAGGCTGTCCAGTACCAATAGGGATCTGTTGTCCTTGGACCTGAGGGCTGCTGCCAGAATCTAATGTAGAGACAACCAGGGAGAAGACATTAGCTTACAACTCTGAATATACATACTGGGTATGCAAGCTATTGCTCCATTCCAGGCTTGCGCTAACAAAACTTTAAGGTTTCCTATAGGAGATCAACAATGACTACGGTCTCTCTCGGTTTGGATTGATTACCTAATGTATTGATCATTTGGTACGCATGAGAAACACAGGGCATGACAACTCGCCAAGCGCAAGAGAAAATAAAAATGTGTCCCCTCCCTCACCAGCCAGGTTCATCTGCATCATTACCACAGGCTCCATGGTCTGGTGGGTGATTCTGATCACATGCGGAGCCCCCTGGCCCCGACCCGGCTGCTGATTGGCTGAGTTGGGCTGTGGAGGGAGGGCCTGGCTCTCTGGTGGGCCAGGGGCCTGAGAAGGTTGGGCTTGGCCCTCAGCTGCCTGCCTCCCATTGGATGTCATAGTCACTGTGGTCCCCAAGTTTCCAAGGTTTCTCTGAAGACACAAGTCAAGTTAATAATGTAATGCATGTACCCAACTGGGCCTTAAATTTGCACCGGACCAACAGCTAAACACTGGTAAAAAGTACAAGGTTTAGTTAGTATTAGGCCATGATACTGAAATCAGCGAGGTATAAGTAGAAGAAACTCTCCAAACAGTGACCTACCGGGACGTGGTGGTGCATACCACCCTGCAGCAGGACCGGGGAGCTGTAGTGGGACATGGGCCGAACCACATGGAGGTGACGGGGGGGAGGAGTGGCCAGGTTACAACGCAGGTCGCTAAGGGCAACCAGGGTGTTGCCAAGGAGACGGAGAGCCTCCCCGACCAGGTTGAGAACATGCTGGTCCTCCTCTCTCTCCTGGGTCTGACGAAAAGAACAACAATGTGGTGATTGATTGGTCTGTTTGGGGCTCCATTTTCCTCGTGCAAAACAGTACTGTGACTGACCTATAAAAAAAAACTCACTATACTCTGCGGCGCAGTTTATCATGTAACTTTTCTTCTCATGGACACCATTAAAGTTACCCGCCTAATGTCAATGTCTGCGCCCACGCTGAAATCTAATTAGCATAATACAAACATCCCCATAAAAATGTCAGTTTAAACTAGAGATCAGATTTTGGCATCAGATGCATCTCAATCCACTGCATCCACCAGTGTTGCACTTCCTCATCTGCAGTGAAAGAGCTAGAGTGGTGTTTGTCAGACCATGAGATATCGCAAAAATTGGTCTTCTCACAAAATCGCCTGTAGCATCCAAACGGTTTGGTCTACAAACTCTATGGAAAGATGACGCTCTCCAGTCAACAAGCTACTTGGGACTCGTTGAGAGTCGGTACAGCCGATCTGCCAACTTCTGTCTGTAGCGTCCAAACAGTTTGGGCTACACACTAATATGAAATGTCAGTTGTTTTCTCTAGGACGCCCACAGGCCTCACCTGAAGGTCCCCCAGTACCCGTTGAAAACAAATGAATGGAAGTATATATGGAGACTTATTTTTGGCACTAAGCAGAGGCAAAGAACAAAAAAAATCCTGATCTTTCTTAGATATGTACACACATACATTGTAATATTGTTGTATGGTGGTATTATACATTTTGTATTGTAGATATGCATGTGTGAAGTGCCTTAATGTGTTTTGACCCCAGGAAGAGTAGCTGTCTTGGCAGCAGCTAATGGGGATCCCTAATAAATACAAATGACAGACACCAGAAAAAAATTAAATAAATAAACTTCCTTTCAAAAATCAAATGATCCTTGCTACGACCTTAAAACAATTCCATACAGCTTAGTAGGCCCCCCCCACCCCGCGGCTTAGACACTTGAGGATGAAAATGTAACAGGAGTTTAAGGTTGAAGTAAAAAAAAAAAGTAAAAAAAGTGATGTGTTGCAATAGCTAGTTGCTGGGAAATGGAATGGAGTTGTAGTGCTTACGTTGTTGTTGTAGTCTGCTGAAGTGGCAGCCCCCAGGATGGAGTGAGTTCTCTCTATGAAGGGACGAAGCCTCTCCTCCACCCTCCTCACCTCTGACAAAACCTCCACAAGCTCCGCTGGGCTGGGGTGGCTGGGGAGGGAGAGAGACAGTAGGCATGGAAGAGAAAGCGTTTCAATTCTACTTGATTTTCCTTTTTTTTTATGCTACGCTGTTCCCTCCTGAGCACTTACTTGGGCCCGGAGTGGGGTGGTCCCTCTGTCTGGGTGGAGGTGGGAGGCTGTGGAGTAGGAGGGGTGTCGTCCATAGGCTGTGCTGCTCCTTCAGTGACAGCTGTAGAGGAAGAGGATGAAGAGGTGGACTGAGACGTCGCCGGCTCGGCTCGAGATGGCTCATCACTGGGCTGACCCTGCAAACAAACATGCTGACCTTTTTAGACAACTCGGCACTGAAAATAGATGTGTAGCATATCATAATAATAGCATAGCAAAGTATGCGAGTTGTAACTACCTCCAGTCTGTGGAGCAGAGATTGGGTTTCTCTTAGCAAGTTCTCAGCCAATTGCAGCCTCATCCTGGGCTCGCTCTGCACTGATTGGTCAACGTTGATATGCATATCCACTGAGCCATGGCGCTAGAAACAAGATGAATCATGAACATACCTTAATAGTAATCTATATAATATGACATAAATAAAAATACTTACTCCAGTGCTGGTGCTGACTCTGGTGTTCCTTCCTGCTTCTCCCACTCCTGCCATCATCTGCTGCACTTGCATCTGCCAAGGAATTCAGTTAGTACTACAACACTTGATACAGTCAAGTCATCTAGACACTAATTCTAGAAATACATCAGGTACCCTTTAAAACTTTTGGATTCAAGAAATGTTTTAGGTGCTTGAGATTTATTCAAAGAAAAATATTTTTCTAAAATTGTATTTGTCAAATGCTTCAGGTGTAGACTAACAGTGAAATGCTACCAGGTCTTTCCCAACAATGCAGAGTAAAAATAAAATGATAGAAAAACAAGGAATAAATACAGAATGACTAAGGATAACTTAGCAATGTACACTGGGTACCAGTACTAAGTCGATGTGCAGGGGTACGAGGTAACTGAGGTAGATACGGGGGGGGGGGGGTTGGTTCCTATCATTTGATTTACACAACATGCTTAACACTTTGAAGAGGCAAAATACACTGCTAAAAAAAATAAAGGGAACACTTAAAACACAATGTAACTCCAAGTCAATCACACTTCTGTGAAATCAAACTGTCCACTTAGGAAGCAACACTGATTGACAATACATTTCACATGCTGTTGTGAAAATGGAAGAGACAACAGGTGGAAATTATAGGCAATTAGCAAGACACCCCCAATAAAGGAATGGTTCTGCAGGTGGGGACCACAGACCACTTCTCAGTTCCTATGCTTCCTGGCTGATGTTTTGGTCACTTTTGAATGCTGGCGGTGCTTTCACTCTAGTGGTAGCATGAGACGGAGTCTACAACCCACACAAGTGGCTCAGGTAGTGCAGCTCATCCAGGATGGCACATCAATGCGAGCTGTGGCAAGAAGGTTTGCTGTGTCTGTCAGCGTAGTGTCCAGAGCATGGAGGCGCTACCAGGAGACAGGCCAGTACATCAGGAGACGTGGAGGAGGCCGTAGGAGGGCAACAACCCAGCAGCAGGACCGCTACCTCCACCTTTGTGCAAGGAGGAGCAGGAGAAGCACTGCCAGAGCCCTGCAAAATGACCTCCAGCAGGCCACAAATGTGCATGTGTCTGCTCAAACGGTCAGAAACAGACTCCATGAGGGTGGTATGAGGATCCGATGTCCACAGGTGGGGGTTGTGCTTACAGCCCAACACGGTGCAGGACGTTTGGCATTTGCCAGAGAACACCAAGATTGGCAAATTAGCCACTGGCGCCCTGTGCTCTTCACAGATGAAAGCAGGTTCACACTGAGCACATGTGACAGACGTGACAGAGTCTGGAGACGCCGTGGAGAACGTTCTGCTGCCTGCAACATCCTCCAGCATGACCGGTTTGGCGGTGGGTCAGTCATGGTGTGGCGGCATTTCTATGGGGGGGCCGCATAGCCCTCCATGTGCTCGCCAGTGGTAGCCTGACTGCTATTAGGTACCGAGATGAGATCCTCAGACCCCTTGTGAGACCATATGCTGGTGCGGTTGGCCCTGGGTTCCTCCTAATGCAAGACAATGCTAGACATGTCGCTGGAGTGTGTCAGCAGTTCCTGCAAGAGGAAGGCATTGATGCTATGGACTGGCCCGCCCGTTCCCCAGACCTGAATCCAATTGAGCACATCTGGGACAACATGTCTCGCTCCATCCACCAACGCCACGTTGCACCACAGACTGTCCAGGAGTTGGCGGATGCTTTAGTCCAGGTCTGGGAAGAGATCCCTCAGGAGACCATCCGCCACCTCATCAGGAGCATGCCCAGGCGTTGTAGGGAGGTCATACAGGCACGTGGAGGCCACACACACTACTGAGCCTCATTTTGACTTGTTTTAAGGACATTACATCAAAGTTGGATCAGCCTGTAGTGTGGTTTTCAACTTTAATTTTGAGTGCGACTCCAAATCCAGACCTCCATGGGTTGATAAATTGGATTTCCATGGATTATTTGTGTGATTGTTGTCAGCACATTGAACTATGTAAAGAAAAGTATTTAATAAGATTATTTATTTCATTCAGATCTAGGATGTGTTTAAGTGTTCCCTTTATTTTTTTGAGCAGTATATTTTTTGTGAAACAAAAAAGAAATGACAAAATAAAACAGAAAGCTTGAGCGTGCATAACTATTCACCCCCCAAAAGTCAATACTTTGTAGAGCCACCTTTTGCAGCAATTACATCTGCAAGTGTCATGGAGCATGTCTCTATAAGCTTGGCACATCTAGCCACTGGGATTTTTGCCCATTGAAGGCAAAACTGCTCCAGCTCCTTCAAGTTGGATGGGTTCCACTGGTGTACAGCAATATTTAAGTCAGACCACAGACTCTCAATTGGATTGAGGTCTGGGCTTTGACTAGGCCATTCCAAGACATTTAAATGTTTCCCCTTAAACCACTCGAGTGTTGCTTTAGCAGTATGCTTAGGGTCATTGTCCTGCTGGAAGGTGAACCGCCGTCCCAGTCTCAAATCTCTGGAAGACTGAAACAGGTTTCCCCTCAAGAATATATCTGTATTTGGTGCCATTCATCATTCCTTCAATTCTGACCAGTTTCTCAGTCCCTGCTGATGAAAAACATCCCCACAGCATGATGCTGCCACCACGCTTAACTGTGGGGATGGTATTCTTGGGGTGATGAGAGGTGCTGGGTTTGCACCAGAAATAGCATTTTCCTTGGTGGCCAAAAAGCAAAGTTTGTCTCATCTGAGTACTTTCTTCCATACGTTTGGGGAGTCTCCCACATGCCTTTTGGTGAACACCAAATGTGTTTGCCTATTTTTTTTTTTAAGCAATGTATTCTAGCCACTCTTCTGTAAAGCCCAGCTCTGTGGAGTGTACGGCTTAGTGGTCCTACGGACAGATGCTGTGGAGCTTTGAAACAGCTTCAGGGTTATCTTTGGTCTCTTTGTTGCCTCTGATTAATGCCCTCCTTGCCTGGTCCATGAGTTTTGGTGGGTGGCCCTCTCTTGGCAGGTTTGTTGTGGTGCCATATTATTTCCATTTTGTAATAATGGAACGCCGTGGGCTGTTCAAAGTTTCTGATATATTTTTTTTTATATCCAAACCCTGATCTGTACTTCTCCACAACTTTGTCCCTGACCTGTTTGGAGAGCAGACTCTGGGGCCTTTCAGAACAGACACACACACACAGAGATCATGTGACAGATTGCACACTGGTGGACTTTCACCAATTATGTGACTTCTGAAGGTAATTGGTTGCACCAGATCTTGTTTAGGGGCTTCATAGCAAAGGGGGTGAATACATATGCATACACCACTTTCGTTTTTTTTTTTAGTTTATTATTTTTTTTAAGTTATTTTTTCCATTTCACCAATTGAAACTATTTTGTGTATGTCCATTACATTAAAATCCATTTAAATTACAGGTTGTAATGCAACAAAATAGGAAAAACACCAAGGAGGATGACTACTTCTGCAAGGCACTGTACATATAGGTAGGGATAAAGTGACTAAGCAACAGGATAGATAATAAACAGTAACAGCAGTGTATGTGATTAGTTAAGAGTTATTGCAAAAAGGGTCAATGTAGTTAGTGAAATAGTTAACCAAAAGCTACCCGGACTAACTACTTAGCAGTCTTATGGGTAGAAGCTTTTCAGGGTCCTGTTAATAAATACTCTATGAAACAGCTGCACAGTGCACACCAACACACAACCTTGTCTCACCTGTATCTGCTGGGGGTCCATGTTGGCAGGCAGGTTGAAGGTTCCCAGCATGACGTAGCTGCTCCCGTTGCGGTCCTGGGGGCCTCCCTGGGAGGAGGTGGTGGCGGCACCTCCCTCTGTTCCTCCTGATGACACTCCTCCTCGCCCGCCAGCAGATCGGGAGGTCTGAGGAGGAGCACGCTCCACTAGGTGGATCACTTTATCAGCTACATCTGAAAGCAAGAGAGTGAGAAGGAGTGGATGAGAGTGCAGGGAAGAATGAGTGTGGAGGGGAGAGGAGAACAGCGGGTCAGAGGATACCAGAGCAAGGTGTTCTCATTTACAACACCATCAATATACCATTACTTATTTTAAAGGCAACGTTTGTGAGATTTCCAGCAATCTCAACTGTTTTGCTGTTTTAAAACAGTGCAGAGACTATGCATGTAGTAAACTCAGCAAAAAAAGTAACGTCCCTTTTTCAGGACCCTGTCTTTGAAAAATAATTTGTAAAAATCCAAATAACTTCACAGATCATTGTAAAGGGTTTTAACACGGTTTCCCATGCTTGTTCAATGAACCATAAACAATGAATATGCACCTGTGGAACGGTCATTAAGACACTAACAGCTTACAGACGGTAGGCAATTAAGGTCACAGTTAGGGCACAAGAGGCTTTTCTACCAACTCTGAAAAACACCAAAAGAAAGATGCCCAGGGTCCCTGCTCATCTGCGTGAACGTGCATTAGGCTAGCTGCAAGAGGCATGAGGACTGCAGATGTGGCCAGATCAATAAATTGCAATGTCCGTACTGTGAGTCGCCTAAGACAGCGCTACAGGGAGACAGGACGGACAGCTGATCGTCCTCGCAGTGGCAGACCACGTGTAATAACACCTGCACAGGATCGGTACATCCGAACATCACACCTGCGGGACAGGTACAGGACGGCAACAACAACTGCCCGAGTTACACCAGGAACACAAAATCCCTCCATCAGTGCTCAGACTGTCCTCAATAGGCTGAGAGAGGCTGAGAGAGGCTGGACTGAGGGCTTGTAGGCCTGTTGTAAGGCAGGTCCTCACCGGCAACAACGTCACCTATGGGCACAAACCCACCATCGCTGGACCAGACAGGACTGGCAAAAAGTGCTCTTCACTGATGAGTCACGGTTGTCTCAACAGGGGTGATGGTCGGATTCGTGTTTATCGTCGAAGGAATGAGCGTTACACCAAGACCTGTACTCTGCAGCGGGATCGATTTGGAGGTGGAGGGTCCATCATGGTCTGGGGCGGTGTGTCACAGCATCATCGGACTGAGCTTGTTGTCATTGCAAGTAATCTCAATGCTGTGCGTTACAGGGAAGACATCCTCCTCCCTCATGTGGTACCCTTCCTGCAGGCTCATCCTGACATGACCCTCAGGCATGACAATGCCACCAGCCATACTGCTCCTTCTGTGCATGATTTCCTACAAGACAGGAATGTCAGTGTTCTGCCATGGCCAGCAAAGAGCCCGGATCTCAATCCCATTGAGCGCATCTGGGACCGGTTGGATCGGAGGGTGAGGGGTAGAGCCATTCCCCCCCAGAAATGTCCGGGAACTTGCAGGTGGCTTGGTGGAAGAGTGGGGTAACATCTCACAGCAAGAACTGGCAAATCTGGTGCAGTCCATGAGGAGATGCACCGCAGTACTTAATGCAGCTGGTGGCCACACAAGATACTGACTTTTACTTTTGACCACCCCCTTTGTTCAGGGACACATTCCATTTCTGTTAGTCACATGTCTGTGGAAATTGTTCAGTTTGTCTCAGTTGATACAAATTCATACAAAAATATTTACACATGTTAAGTTTGCTGAAAATAAAAAGAGTTGACAGTGAGAGGACGTTTCTTTTTTGCTGAGTTTATATTACTAACGGTGTCCATTGAATAGAAGAGTTGCTGGCTTTTTTACTCACTGTATTCATTCAGTGTCCTCTCGTCCTGCAACACTCTGCCCTGGTAGATTAGTCTCTGCTTGTCCGCTGGGATATTCACTGACGCAGATATGTGTTCTTTGAACTTCTTCAATGTCAACTGAAGGAGAAATAACAGGCTCAGTGCATCGCTAGTACAGGGCTGAATAAATGCATGTCCCATTCATAAGTGTACAGCATAAAGACTACAAAGAAGTAGCCTGGAATCCAAACGGATATACTCCGTTGGATTTCAGGCTAAAACAGAAGTCACAGCCTACCTCTCCCCGGACAGTGTAGCTCCTGTTCCGGGAGTCCAGGGTCTTCACTGTGACCTCTATGGTGCTTGCCGACTCCTCCATGTTTCTCTGCTAAGAGTACAGATAAAGTCAGAAAATGTACTTTATCCATAAAATGTCCAGCCATGAAGACAACTGGGGTGTATTCATTGCAGAAACCGCTTAAGAACCAAGTTGAAGCAAACAAAAACACAACGAAACGGAAAGGAGGGACCTAACGTTACCCGAATATGTCCAATAGAAACTTGGTTTGAGTTTTCAGTTTGGAGTAAACGGTTTCTGTAGCAAAACGTTTTGCAACAGAATCGGTTTAATGATTACACCCCTGATGTTTATCCCATCACCCCTCGATTGGTAGCTAAATCGTTGAGTACAATACCTGTATTCTCACTTGAATCGAGGCTGTTATTAGCTTGCTAGCCAGCTAGCTAATCTACATGTATTTAAATCAGGAAGCCAGCTGACATTTTTTATTTAACCTTTATTTAACTAGGCAAGTCAGTTAAGAACACATTCTTAATTACAATGACGGCCAAAGTCGGACGACGCTGGGCCAATTAAGCGCCGCCCTATGGGACTCCCTATTACGTCCGGATGTGATTCAGCCGTTAATCTCAATTATAATTGATTGTAATTGTCTTCGTTCAATGTCATAGCACGTAAATACACTGTTGATGAGATTGCAATGGCGTTACATGAGCAATTAGTTACTTTGTCTATCCAAATATTTACAGTTCACATTCCGTTGAATGGTTGCTAAAGTGCGACACCATGTAGTGCAAGGACCCATATGACGCACAAAATGGGAGTGTTCATTTTAAATGCCTGTTTGTTTTGGTACGAGTCTGTGTGCATAAACATATGTTCCCATGCCAATAAATCCATTTGAATTGAGAGCGCGAACACAGTACAACTGTAGACTTGAAAACAATTTGTACAAATTATCAATTTACAGTTGGAGTGTAACATAAGTGTACTTGAACATCTAATGTACTTGAATGTTCGCTCTCACTCTCTGGACCTTGGGAATTAGATTTGGAGTGGTGTTCCCTTTAATTCATCCCGCTCTTTTCCCTCATCTCAATTTGAGCTTAATCTGGTCAATTTTTAGCTGACGCCAAGATGGTGTGTGTCCATGGGCGCAATGTTAACCTATTACCTTCATGACACAACGTTCAGAACTACACCGTTGAGTACAAATCCCAAAGACATTGCTTTCACGCGTTCTCTTATTGGTGCAGATATAAGGCAGTTGGAGATAGGCCACTTGCCATAGGCGTAGAATAAGCACCATCAAATCAACTGAATATCTATTTCAGGAGCAGAGCTCCTACTAGTGGAAATAAAGAACACTGCAGTTGTGGAAATGTCATGATTTAATTCTCAACATTAAAGGCAGGGAGCACTGCATAGGTATTCATAATTTCCAATCCACTTTCTTACAAAATGAATACTCAAAAACATTCAAAGATTTATATACCACAAATGTACAACATACAAAAGGTGTCACTTCAAAGCCAAACTGCAGAGAATTCCCAAAACAAAACCAGTACAAAAAGGAAACAGATTGATCGCTTATCATAAAGTCAGAACTGATCCCAGATCAGTTTCATGATTGCCGATGCTTAAAATGGTTCATGTTAGAATTTCAGCAAGGTGAGCTGATCCTAGATCTTTGCCTAAGGGCAACTTACTTCCAGAGTGATATGAGAGAGGCAACTAAAGAAAATGAGGGAAACCTCTTATCTGAATATTTTAACTGAGGCTACGTCCCAAATGCACCCTATTCCCTATATAGTGCATTGCTTATGACCAGAGACAAATGTGCGCTATATAGAGTATAGGGTGCCATTTGAGATGGATCCCAACTCTGGTTCTCTGTTCATCCAATAAGAAAAGAGAAAACAATAAACACATGTTCACCTGAAGACCCCAGTCCTCATGTTTATGAAAAGAAAGATACTTATGCTGTTAGATGCTTCACTTAAGCTCAGACACCATTAAAATAACACATGTTTTTTTAATGGTTTAAAAAGGCAACAAGGAGCTCAATGTGAATGCGCAAGAGGCCCTGGTTTAAAAAGAAGAAGTTGAAGTTTGGTCCCGTATTCATCCATTTTAAAACCTTGTTGTGAGTTGCTATGGTCTACGAGGCAGGGAGATGCTTAGTTGAAGAATAGTTTGAGTCTGGATGTTAGCCCGTTTCAGCTCGATCCAACAAATCTCAGTCAATCTCGTTATGAAAGGCAGTGATTAAGCTGAGCTCAATTTGGTGCTTAATCACCTGATAAAACTGACCTTAAAAATAAATACAAATCTTACTGGAGTGTGCACAGTAGTCATAATAACGGACATAGATAGATTGATAAAAATGAAAGACAAATAAATACCTATACACAAGAAAAAAGTAAAACCCTTTTTACAATAAATAGCCAAAGTGTTTGATGAACTCCTGAAAACTTCAGGTGTCCAGTTCCTGTAACTCATGTTGGAAAGTTAGAAAGCATAAAGTCCTTGAAAACACTAGCAGACAAAACAAAGATGGAGTATTGGTGTGAGATGGTGTCCGGAGGAACGGATCGGCTCCACCCTCCCTCATATCCTCTCACTAACCAACTCTATCTATCTCTCCATCCCTACCTCATCCTCCTCTTCTTCTTTCCTTCAACATACCCAACCCTTCTCCACCACCATCTCTCCTTTTCACAGTCTCAATCTCCTCTATCCGTCTGATAGTTTCTTACTTCCCTCTCTATCCACCCCTCCTTATCCCGATATAAACTATCCCTCGCTCTTTCTCTCTGGTAGAACATACAGGCCACAATGACAGAGAAGCTATAGTAACTGTAGAACATAGATTTGTTTGGTAGAGGTCCAGGGCAACCCAGTCCTCCTCCTATCCCTCCTTCCTCCTTCCTCTCGGTCATAGGCAGTAGATGGATCCATTTGAGTGTCTCTCAGTCTTCTTTCCTCTTCTGTCCAGGGAGACCGCAGGTCGGCTCCTCTGTGTTGTAACGGTCCACACTGAACCCGTTGGTCAGCGGGACGGTGTGGGGGGTAGAGGGGGTTTCCCTGGAGGAGAGAAGGTACTCCTGAGCAAAGTCTGGATGCTGCACCACAAACCGACAGAAGTCATCTACAGATGGATATAGAGAGGGAAGGACAAACAGAGAGCGAGATTGTAATGGCAGGGTTGACCGTGATCCCGTTAGTTGGATTTCATTACATTTTAGTCATTTAGCAGACTTACAGTGCATTCAACTTATAAGTAGTTAGGTGACACAACCACATATCACAATCATAGTTGGTAAAACCTTTTCCTCAATAAAGCAACTATCAGCAAAGTCAGTGCTGGTGAGAAAAGACAAGTGCAAGTGTTAGCGCAAGAAAGGCAAGGGTGTTAGCGTGTGATATCACCATGTGTGATCTTCCCTGCGTCAAGTGTGTCGATCGCTGAGAACAACTCTGTAACGTCGACCTCTGCTACCCCCAACGCCGTTCTCAAAATGGACGCCAGCTCTTTTTCCACGATCGCCCTGTCCTCCTTCGCCTCGTACATCTGACCAGGGTCAGGACATAGGACAGTTATTACGCTTTAGAGCAGACAGTTATTTTATAACGCTTTATAGTAACAGGCATGGGGCTATTATAGTACCTAGTAATAGCAGTCATAGGGCTCTTATATAGTGTTTCATAGGAACTGTTATAATGCGTCATTGTCTTTCACTCACCCCAAAGGCCAGCCTGAGGGTGTCCATGGCTTTAGAGGGTTGACACGCCACAGACAGGGCTATCACATACTCCCTGACATCTATTTGCCCATCTCCATGCTTCAGAAAGAGAGAGAGGGAGCAGAAGAGAGAACAACACAGATGGATATTTATTTCTACAAATTTTGATTGCATGAATAAAAGTAGTGTGTGTGTGGGATACTTCTGGTATGTGAGTTATGTGTGGTGTGTATTAGATACCTACCTGGTTAAAAAGGCTGTGTAACTCTGTGAGCATGTCCGTCACAGGTAGGTCGAGGTACTGAGCAAAGTCCTCCAATCCCAGTCTGTATCCCCGAATGTTCCTGGCTCTGCTAGCATGCTGCTGTAAGACTGTATCTGTAATCCCTGTTCTCAACCTGCACATAGAAAACACATGGTTAAGAACTACATTTCCCACTACTGTCCAGGGGTGCGGCTAGAAACGAATGAAGTGGTATTTAAAGTTGAGGTCACAACAGGGGAATTGCATTGGGGGGGGGGGGGGGGGGGGGGGTTCGCAAAATAAAATTATATACACACACAGTATATACACACACTGAACAAAAATATAAACAACAGGAACAATTGCAAAGATTTTACTGAGTTACAGTTTATATAAGGAAATCAGTCAATTGAAATAAATGAATTAGGCCCCAATCTATGGATTTCACGACTGAGAATACAGATAGAAGCATGGATCAGAAAACCAGTCAGTATCTGATGTGACCACCATTTGCCATTTCCTTCGCATAGAGATGATCAGGCTGTTGATTGTGGCCTGAGGAATGTTGTCCCACTCCTCTTCAATGGCTGTGCGAAGTTGCTGGATATTGGCGGGAACTGGAACACACAGTTGTAAAAGTCGATCCAGAGCATCCCAAACATGCTCAATGGGTGACATGTCTGGTGAGTATGCAGGCCATGGAAGAACTTGGACATTTTCAACTTCCAGGAATTGTGTACAGATGCTTGCAACATGGGGCCGTGAATTATCACGCTGAAACATGAGGTGATAGTGGCAGATGAATGGCACGACAATGGGCCTCAGGATCTCATCATGGTATCTCTGTGCATTCAAATTGCCATCGATAAAATGCAATTGTGTTTGTTGTCCGTAGCTCATGCCTGCCCATACCATAACCCCACCATGGGGCACTCTTTTCAAAACGTTGACATCAGCAAACTGCTCGCCCACGCGACACCATACACGCTGTCTGCCATCTGCCCAGTACAGTTGGAACCGGGATTCATCCGTGAAGAGCACACGTCTCCAGCGTGCCAGTGGCCATCAAAGGTGAGCATTTGCCCACTGAAGTCAGTTACGACCGCTAAACTGCAGTCAGGTCAAGACTACAGATTATTTTATGGGACAATACACAAACGTTATTGAGAAAGACAATTAGAAAAATATAATTGTATTGAGTGAACGCATTTCTCTTAGTTTTGATAGGAGAGATGAAAATTGAATGAAGGTTATTTGTTGTTTTGAAAATCTAAAGTGACAGATTTTAAGGTTGTAAAAGATTTGGCATGGGGTTGGCAGAATTTCTGGCAGAAAACAAATGGGGTCCTCGCTTAAAAATAGATTGAAAACCACTGGTTTAATGGCTAAATCAAGTACATCTCAAATACTTTCTGAAATAGTGTACTTTCTAGTATCTTAAAGTATTCAACATACAGTGCATTCAGAAAGTATTCAGACCCCTTGACTTTTTCCACATTATGTTACAGCCTTATTATAAAATGTATTAAATGTTTTTTTTCCCCCCCTCATCAATCTACACACAATACAGTATAATGACAAAGCAAAAACAGGTTTAGACATTTTTGCAAATTTATACAAAACTGAAATATCACATTTACAAAAGTATTCAGACCCTTTACTCAGTACTTTGTTGAAGCACCTTTGGCAGCGATTACAGCCTCGAGTCTTCTTGGGTATGATGCTAGAAGCTTGGCACACTTGTATTTGGGGAGTTTCTCCAAGTCTTCTCTGCAGATCCACTCAAGCTCTGTCAGGTTGGATGGGGAGTGTCGCTGCACAGCTATTTTCAGGTTTGAAACACACTGTTGTGGCTCTGGCTGGGCCACTCAAGGACATTCAGAGACTTGTCCCGAAGCTACTCCTGCCTTGTCTTGCCTGTGTGCTTAGGGTCATTGTCCTGTTGGAAGGTGAACCTTCGCCCCAATCTGAGATCCTGAGCGCTCTGGAGCAGGTTTTCATCAAGGATCTCTCTGTACTTTGCTCCATTCATCTTTCCCTTGATCCTGTCTAGGACTCCCAGTCCCTGCCGCTGAAAAACAACCCCACAGCATGAGGTTGCCACCACTGATTGGTGGAGTATTGCAGAGAGGATTGTCCTTCTGGAAGTTTCTCCCATCTCCACAGAGGAACTCAAGAGCTCTGTCAAGAGTGACCATTGGGTTCTTGGTCACCTCCATGACCAAGGCCCTTCTCCCCCATTTGCTCAGGTTTGGCTGGGCGGCCAGCTCTAGGAAGAGTCTTGGTGGTTCCAAACTTCTTCCATTTAAGACTGATGGAGGCCACTGTGTTCTTGGGGACCTTCAATGCTGCAGAAATGTTTTGGTACCCTTCCACAGATCTGTGCCTCAACACAATCCTGTCTCAGAGCTCTATGGACAATTCCTTCGACCTCATGGCTTGGTTTTTGCTCAGACATACACTGTCAACTGTGGGACCTTATATAGACAGGTGTGTGCATTTCCAAATCATGTCCAATCAATAGAATTTACCACAGGGGGACTCCAATCAAGTTGTAGAAACATCTCAAGGATGATCAATGGAAACAGGATGTACATGAGCTCAATTTCAAGTCTCGTAGCAAAGGGTTTGAATACTTATGTAATACATTTGCAAAAATTTCTAAAAATCTGTTTTTCACTTTGTCATTATGGGATATTGTATGTAGATTGATGAGATTAAAACGTTTTTTCTTTTTTAATTCCATTTTAGAATAAGGATGTAACAAAATGTGGAAAAAGTCAAGGGGTCTGAATACTTTCCAAATGCACTGTATCCATTTGACACAGAGCTGCCTGTTTCCTTAGTGCTATTTTCCAGTATTATCAGTAAACCCAGTAGTATTTCCCAGTATTATCAGTAAGCCCAGTGGTATTTCCCAGTATTATCAGTAAGCCCAGTGGTATTTCCCAGTATTATCAGTAAGTCAGTAAGCCCAGTGGTATTTCCCAGTATTATCAGTAAGCCCAGTGGTATTTCCCAGTATTATCAGTAAGCCCAGTGGTATTTCCCAGTATTATCAGTAAGCCCAGTGGTATTTCCCAGTATTATCAGTAAACCCAGTAGTATTTCAGTAATATTTCTCAGTAAGCCCAGTAGTATTTCTCAGTATTATCAGTAAGCCCAGTAGTATTTCCCAGTATTATCAGTAAACCCAGTAGTATTTCAGTAATATTTCTCAGTAAGCCCAGTAGTATTTCCCAGTATTATCAGTAAGCCCAGTAGTATTTCCCAGTATTATCAGTAAACCCAGCGGTATTTCCCAGTATTATCAGTAAACCCAGTGGTATTTCCCAGTTCGACAAGTAAACTCACTAGTATTAGTCTTAGTATTTCCCAGTAAACCCACTACTATTAGTCTTAGTATTTCCCAGTATTATTTTCCCAGTATGACATCCTTAAAAATGTCAGACAACGTGGTACAGGAGATCGCTCATACCCTACCTACGCATTCAGACACTTAAACGAAAATCGATTGTAAGACATTAGAATAAACATTTATAGAATTTTGAAATACTCTTTTATTCAACGTCAATCTTTTGTTATAAACAGCAAAACAAGTCAGTGTTCTTAAACTGTTAAGGACGTGTAACAATACTGAAAGACCGATAGTAAACTCACCCGAGCCTTCGCGCTAGTCTATTGAACTGCAGTAGGCTGCTGTTGCTAGGGACACGCAACGGGCCCTTTGCTAGGCTCAGCTGGCAGTCATCAAATGACAGGTCTGTGATGGGCAGCTCCAGGGCCCTATCAGAGCACAGAGAGAGCAGTCAGGCCCCGCCCCTGACATGTCAGATATACTGTATATGTGGCGGGCATTTCGAGAAGCACAAGAAACACAGATTGAGTTTACATCTATGTAAAAGCTTGATGTAAGGCCACACACACACAGTACTAACTTGGCCATGATGTGTCTGACATTGTTGGCAAACAGAGCAGGGTTGTTCTTCTCTTCTTCTGAAGGAGTGTACAGAGGTAGGTACTGGAGGGAGAAAAAAAGTGATATCACCCGTCCATCTTCCGTTTCTTTATTTCTTCACATTCTTTTGTCAATGTCTGTAAGCAGAAAGATGCCCCACTGTCTAATACACCGCCGTCAAATAACCCCTTACCTCAATCTCTATGGGGTTGTGAAACTGGCACAGTGTCAGCCACAGTATCTCAAACCTGAGTAGCGAGAGTAATCAGTTCATTCAGAAAGGGAAAAGGAGTTAGAGGGAAAGACAGACGTGGGGGGGGGGTTGAGATGAAAGAACAGAAAGAGAGGGAAGTTGTGCAGGGGGATATTGTGAAGATTAATGACAGGCCTGAAAACACAACATCCTCCTCTAATCTAAAACATATTGCTAGACCTCTCCACAAAAAACAGCCAGGGGGCGATAGAGGGAGAAGAGTAATAGAGAGGAGAGAGAGAAAAGCCAGAGAGAGAGAGCAAAATACATTAAAAAAAAAAAACGAGGAAGAGATACTCACGCTCCAGGGCCTTGCCATGTCCATGTGATGGTATCCTGTCAGAAGAGGAAGAAGAAATGGGTTACACACAGCAGGACTGGGGCCTACAGAGGCTGCACCTCCTCTGAACAGGGATCAAATCGTACATGATTGTCCGTTTTTTCCAAAAGGTCAACTCAAGTCAACTATTTTCGGACGAGTTGCATCCGTCAAAAGACGGACCATTCGTGATTTTTGTGTCAGACAATCATCTCCGTTGTCATTCATCCAACAACCGATGACTCCCATTTAAAAGCATTGGATCCATTCGAAACACTGACACAAAATCCCAGTGTGTTCATGGGTTACACACAGCAGGACTGAGGCCTACACAGGGGCTTCCTCTCCCCTCTCCTTTGTCTGCACTGGTCTGAAAACACTGGACAGCTGAAAGCAACATGGAGGATCGTCTATTTGAGACTTGCTTTAACTTTCAGTTATTTTGTGCTATTGCAGGTAAAGGAAAGGAGGAGATGAGGAGAGCAAGCCACTGTAGACTATTGAGATGCAGGAAAGGAGGCGAGGAAAGGAAGCCACTAGACAATTGAGATGCAGCCGGAGAGTCTCTCTCTACTGCACATGGCTTTCTAGTTCAAGTTAGAGCAGGTAGTCACAGGTTTATAATTAATGAGGGCATGCAGGGGCAGTGGAGAGAAGGACATGAAACCTGAGGGAGGGAGAGAGCACAAAGACAGCAAGAGAGAGGGGGGGGATTAACTATCACTCCACACGAGCATGAAGCCACTACACGGACACGGACTCACGCCGTGAGAAGAGAGAAACCGTCAACGGGTATGTAAAGGAAAGCAGTGAAGGGAAGTAGGAAGGGAGAGAGGAGGGAGGAGAGGAGGGAGGAAAGACAGAAAGGAGAGGTTAGTTGTGCGTTCACCATTTTGTTGGGGTAACGCAGGACAACTGGTTGAACTGGAACTGCTGGAATGAAGGCCCCTGAGGCGAGAGAAAGAGAGAGAAAGGTTACTGAATGAGTGCGAGTGTGTGTCTGTAGATTCTTTAAGAGGCATATTCACACTAGGCTTTAGCGGTATACCCTATAACGGTGTATTTGTAAATAGCCACGGGATGTTTTTTTAATACCGTCAATACCGAAAAAGTATTATTATTTTTTATTAATACATTTGAATATTTGTTGCTACTTTAAGTAAACACCTGCAGTCAACTTGTGTAATTCGTTAGGAGATGAAGCAGATCGTACTTTTCTTTTCACTGGTCACATTATTATTTTGATAATGAAGCTTACAAGCAAACAACGAGAGACAGGAGCCTTGTGAGTCACGTGCCAGGTGAATGTTTGCCAGCTAGACCTCTTATAACTATTAAGTTAACTAAATGATTTTCAGTTCTGCATTTGGTTTGCTAATTTAGGAGCTAGATAGTTATCTAGCTAAGTGGTTAGCTTCATGCAAAATTAAGCTTCTCTTGGTAACATCAGATAATCCCCCTTCCTGGATCAAGAGCCTTGCTGTCTAGTATTTGTTTTATGCGTGCAGCAAACTGAGTAGCATTTCTGAGTTACTTGCATGACTTTATGAGCTGGGATGTCTGTCCTGCAAATAGTTTGTCAGAGACTGTATAAAATGTTTGCAATATGCTAGTTAGCATTTAGCTTGCATTCACAATGGGATTTCACATGTACTTGTTAGCATTGCTAACCTTTGCATTACAGAGGCTCAGTGGGGTTGGAAAATAGTGCCCCTTGTGTTCATACAAGGTCAGTATGAAGGTATGACAATCTGGATACTGCCCAAGCCGAATTCATACTCGGTGGATGACTGACATTCTGTGTGTGTACGATGACTGACAACACTCCCCCCGGGGACACACAACATCACCAGCCTGTGATAATGAATACAGTAGTACAGCCTGGTCATCAGACTGCTGAAGGCTACCCTGACCTCTGGCTGCAATGGAACAATTACCACTAGGATACTGTAGGAGTTGAGACTCTGGATGATACAGCTGAAGTAGGAAGTTTACATACACTTAGGTCCTTAAAACTCGTTTTTCAACCACTCCTCAAATTTCTTGTTAACAAACTATAGTTTTGGCAAGTCGGTTAGGACATATACTTTGTGCATGACACAAGTCATTTTTCCAACAATTGTTTACAGACAGATTATTTCACTTATAATTCACTGTATCACAATTCCAGCGGGTCAGAAGTTTACATAAACTAAGTTGACTGTGCCTTTAAACAGCTTGGAAAATTCCAGAAAATTATGTCATGGCTTTAAAAGCTTCTGATAGGCTAATTGACATCATTTGAGTCAATTGGAGGTGTACCCGTGGATGTATTTCAAGGCCTACCTTCAAACTCAGTGCCTCTTTGCTTGACATCATGGGAAAATCTAAAGACCACAGAAAAGAAATTGTAGACCTCCACAAGTCTGGTTCATCCTTGGGAGAAATTTCCAAATGCCTGAAGGTACCACGTTCATCTGAACAAACAATAGTATGCAAGTATAAACACCATGGGACCACGCAACCGTCATACCGCTCAGGAAGGAGACACGTTCTGTCTCCTAGAGATGAACTTTGCTGCGAAAAGTGCAAATCAATCCTAGAACAACAGCAAAGGACCTTGTGAAGATGCTGGAGGAAACAGGTACAAAAGTATCTATATCCACAGTAAAACGAGTCCTATATTGACATAACCTGAAAGGCCGCTCAGCAAGGAAGAAGCCACTGCTCCAAAACCGCCATAAAAAAGTCAGAATACGGTTTGCAACTGCACATGGGGACAAAGATCATACTTTTTGGAGAAATGTCCTCTGGTCTGATGAAACAAAAATAGTACTGTTTGGCCATAATGACCATCGTTTTGTTTGGAGGAAAAAGGGGGAGGCTTGCAAGCCGAAGAACACCATCCCAACCGTGAAGCACGGGGGTGGCAGCATCATGTTGTGGGGGTGCTTTGCTGCAGGAGGGACTGGTGCACTTCACAAAATAGATGGCATCATGAGGTAGGAAAATTATGTGGATATATTGAATCAACATCTCAAGACATCAGTCAGGAAATTAAATATTGGTCGCAAATGGGTCTTGCAAATGGACAATGACCCCAAGCATACTTCCAAAGTTGTGGCAAAATGGCTTAAGGACAACAAAGTCAAGGTATTGGAGTGGCCATCACAAAGCCCTGACCTCAATCCCATAGAAAATTTGTGGGCAGAACTGAAAAAGCGTGTGCGAGCAAGGAGGCCTACACACCTGACTCAGTTACACCAGCTCTGTCAGGAGGAATGGGCCAAAATTCACCCAACTTATTATGGGAAGCTTGTGGAAGGCTTCCCGAAACGTTTGACCCAAGTTAAACAATTTAAAGGCAATGCTACAAAATACTAATTGAATGTATGTAAACTTCTGACCCACTGGGAATGTGATAAAAGAAATAAAAGCTGAAATAAATCCTTCGCTCTACTATTATTCTGACATTTCACATTCTTAAAATAAAGTGGTGATCCTAACTGACCTAAAACAGGGAATTTTTACTAGGATTAAAATGTCAGGAATTGTGAAAAACTGAGTTTAAATGTATTTGGCTGAGGTGTATGTAAACTTCCGACTTCAACTGTATATATAAATGAGATTGAGAGAGAGAGATATGAAGGAGACATATGAAGGTCTGTGTAAGAGTGACTACTTAGAGAACCATTTTAGTACAGCGGAGAGGAAGAGATGAGAGAGGGAAGAAGAGAGTCAGTGAGAGGACTAAACAAGAGGAGATGCATTGGCCAGAGACACCAACAACTAAGAGGGACAAAACTACACATACAATTCACATACCGCCTCAACAGATCCATAGATGACGCAATCGCTTTTGCATTCCACACTGCCCTTTCCCACCTGGACAAAAGGAACACTTACGTGAGAATACTGTTCATTGACTGCAGCTCAGCATTCAACAACATAGTGCCCTCTAATTATTTATTTATTTTACCAGGTAAGTTGACTGAGAACACATTCTCATTTACAGCAACGACCTGGGGAAAAGTTACAGGGGAAAGGAGGGGGATGAAGGAGCCAATTGTAAACTGGGGATTATTAGGTGACTGTGATGGTATGAGGGCCAGATTGGGAATTTAGCCAGGACACTGGGGTTAACACCCCTACAAGTAAGTGCATCACTAAGCTAAGGACCCTGGGAATAAACACCTCCCTCTGCAATTGGATACTGGATGTACTGGATCCACCCCCAGGTGGTGAGAGTAGGCAACAGCACATCCGCCACGCTGACCTTCAACACGGGGCCCCTCAGGGGTGCGTGCTTAGCCCCCCTCCTGTACTTCCTGTTCACTCACGACTACGTGGCGGCACACGACTCCAACACCATCATTAAGTTCGCTGACGACACAACGGTGGTAGGCCTGATCACCGACGACGAGACAGCCTACAGGGAGGAAGTCAGACCTGGCAGTGTGGTGCCAGGACAACTACCTCTCCCTCAACGTCAGCAAGACAAAGGAGCTGATCGTGGACTACAGGAAACGAAGGGCCGATCACGCCCCCATTCACGTCGACAGGCTGTAGTGGAGATGTTTGAGAGCTTCAAGTTTCTTGGTGTCCACATCACTAACACAGTCGTGAAGAGGGCACGACAACGCCTCTTCCCCCTCAGGAGACTGAAAAGATTTGGCATGGGTCCTCAGATCCTAAAAAAAGTTCTACAGCTGCACCATTGAAAGCATCTTGACTGGCTGCATCACAGCCTTGTACGGCAACTGCTTGGCCTCTGACCGCAAGCCACTAGTGCGTACGGCCCAGTACACCACTGGGGCCGAGCTCCCTGCCATCCAGGACCTCTACACCAGGTGGTGTCAGAGGAAGGCCCTAAAAATTGTCAAAGACTCCAGCCACCCAAATCACAGTCTGTTCTCTGCTACCGCACAGCAAACGGTACCAGAGCGCCAAATCTGGGACCAAAAGGCTTCTGAACAGCTTCTACCCCAAAGCCATAAGACTGATGTGTTATTTAAAATGACTTTCTGCTCCTCACTCCATACCTACATGTACATAGTACTTCAATCAAATTCCCCAACTATCTGATACCCCAGTCCACTGACTTGGTACCGGTACTCCTTGTATATAGCTTCGTTATTGTTATTTTATTGAGTTACTATTTGATTTTATCCATTTGCAAATGTTCTTACTTTTTAACTGCATTATTGGGGAAAGAGCTCGTAAGTAAGTATTTAACGGTGAAGTATACACTTGATGTGTTCACCGCATGTGACAAATACAATTTGATTTGAAAGACGGGAACAGGGTTGGATAAACAGGGATTTAAAGCTGGGATTTGGGGAAATGGTCAATTAAATGCATCTAACTATTCACCTTTTTCATAAGCCAAAATATAAGAATGTTACTCCATTGTTTACAAACAACAAGAATTTAA
>NC_138317.1:24660000-24677500 GCF_965601325.2 Salmo salar
AGGGTATGAGAGAGAGCAAGAGAGAGACAGAGAGAGCGAGGGTATGAGAGAGAGAGAGACAGAGAGAGCGAGGGTATGAGAGAGAGAGACAGAGAGAGCGAGGGTATGAGAGAGAGAGAGAGAGAGAGAGACAGAGAGAGCGACAGAGAGGGTATGAGAGAGAGCGAGAGAGAGACAGAGAGCGAGAGAGAGAGAGAGAGAGGCAGAGAGCGAGAGAGAGGCAGAGAGCGAGAGAGACAGAGAGAGCGAGAGAGACAGAGAGAGCGAGAGACAGAGAGAGCGAGAGAGAGACAGAGAGCGAGAGAGAGACAGAGAGCGAGAGAGAGACAGAGAGCGAGGGTATGAGAGAGAGAGAGCGAGAGAGACAGAGAGCGAGGGTATGAGAGAGAGAGAGACAGAGAGCGAGGGTATGAGAGAGAGAGAGAGAGAGAGCGAGGGTATGAGAGAGAGAGAGAGAGAGACAGAGAGAGCGAGGGTATGAGAGAGAGAGAGAGACAGAGAGAGCGAGGGTATGAGAGAGAGAGAGAGAGAGAGACAGAGAGAGCGAGGGTATGAGAGAGAGAGAGAGACAGAGAGAGCGAGGGTATGAGAGAGAGAGAGAGAGAGAGAGCGAGGGTATGAGAGAGAGAGAGAGACAGAGCGAGGGTATGTGAGAGAGAGAGAGAGAGAGAGAGAGAGATAGACAGAGAGAGCGAGGGTATGAGAGAGAGCAAGAGAGAGAGAGAGAGCGAGGGTATGAGAGAGAGAGAGAGAGCGAGAGACAGAGAGACCGAGGGTATGAGAGAGAGCAAGAGAGAGAGAGAGAGCGAGGGTATGAGAGAGAGAGAGAGAGAGCGAGAGACAGAGAGAGCGAGGGTATGAGAGAGAGCAAGAGAGAGACAGAGAGAGCGAGGGTATGAGAGCTTGGTCAGCATAAAGAAGAACACATACCAGGCTTGAATGTGATGAGGCAGGATCTGTTGGTACACGTCCCCTCTGGAAATATCATTATCTGCATACACACACAGTACAGTACATTTAATTTGACATAGAAGATTGAGGAGGATTGGTCTTTACGTTAACACAAGCAGGCAGTGGGTGTGTTACCTGAGGCCATTCCCCTCCAGCGTGGGCTCTGCGTTTGATCTCCTCGACTGTCTTCCTACGAGAATCCTGGTCTGACCGCGACACGAACACTGGCCTTATGAACTTTATCAGAGCTGGTGGGGCAGGGAGAGACAGAAGGGGGAGAGGGGAGAGACAGAAGGGGGAGAGGGGAGAGACAGAAGGGGGAAGAGGGGAGAGACAGAAGGGGGAGGGGGGAGAGGGGGGAGACAGAAGGGGGAGGGGGGAGAGGGGGGAGACAGAAGGGGGAGGGGGGAGAGGGGGGAGACAGAAGGGGGAAGAGGGGAGAGACAGAAGGGGGAAGAGGGGAGAGACAGAAGGGGGAAGAGGGGAGAGACAGAAGGGGGGAGAGGGGAGAGACAGAAGGGGGGAGAGGGGAGAGACAGAAGGGGGAGGGGGGAGAGACAGAAGGGGGAAGAGGGGAGAGACAGAAGGGGGGAGGGGGGAGAGGGGGGAGACAGAAGGGGGAAGAGGGGAGAGACAGAAGGGGGAAGAGGGGAGAGACAGAAGGGGGAGAGGGGGGAGACAGAAGGGGGAGAGGGGGGAGACAGAAGGGGGAGAGGGGGGAGACAGAAGGGGGAGGAGAGAAAGAGTAGGGAGAGAAGTGGAGGTGGGAGAAGGGGAGGTGGGGGAAGGGGAGGAGTGAGAGACGGATAAGAGAGGGAAGGAAATAGAGTGATGATACAGAGATTAGTGATTAGCACAGCATTATGACTAATAATAAGAATGTTATGAGATAACCAGAATATGCTAATCATTAACACCTGGTCTCACCACCTCTACCTCTCTCCCCCTCCCCTCCCCCTGCATGTCCAGTCTGATAACCTCACATCAGTCAGCATCTATCAGAAGACTGTGGTTCTCACCGGCCCTGATGAAGACAGAAAATGAGGAAGACTATACTACCAGAGAGAGAGAGAAAATGAAGGCTACAGAACACACTTCCCTAGACAGTGAGACAGACCAAAAAAGCCTGACAAATGAGGAAGAGGCAGAGAGAGAGAGAGAGAGAGAGAGAGAGAGAGAGAGAGAGAGAGAGAGAAGAGAAAGAGGTGAGGTAGACAATGGTATTTAATGAAGATGATGAAGATGACTACTCACTGCCCCAGACGGGGATGTTCTTGCTCTCGGTCTTCATGACGATAGAGGCCATGGTCATGGTGATGGGGATGGCGTCGAAGTAGGACGAGTGAGGGGCCAGGGTGAGGATGGGCGCCTGCGAGGGCGGGGCCGGTTCCCCTTTCACCGTCACCCAATGGAACCCTCCACAGAACCACAAAGCTCGCATGATCACCCTCAGGGCTATGTCACAGATCCTGTAGGGGGGGGGGGGGGGGGGGAGGAGAGACAGAGAGAAACAGAGACAGAGAGAGAGAGAGAGAGAGAGAGAGAGAGAGAGGGGGGAGGGAGAGGGGGGAGGGAGAGAAAGAGAGGGAGAGAGTGGGGGTGTGTGTTTATTTTCTATTTACACAGATAAGTAAATTAAAGACATGCTCTGGAACTTTGGCAACTCCTACGTATTTTTGTAAACCTCCCACTTTGGGCTGGATGCGTCAATGAGCTTCAATCCCCTCACCATTTGAGTGACAGCACAGCAGAGGTGAACACACAGCAGAGAGAGCAATGACGTGGTTCACATATCTGTACATGTGACGTAGTACTCAATTTTCAAGGACCACCTTTGGCTAGTGAGCGTTACTTTCAGAACTACTGGCTAAAAAGTACACACAATTACCGGAGAACCTCTTTAAGAATGCAATTACGGCCTGTTGCGTGTGTGTGTGTTTGCCCCGACACAATGACGACAATATACAAACCTTCCACAAGAGGTGGTGATGTCATTCATTATATATATACTGTACTCTATACCATCTACTGCATCTTGCCTATGCCATTCGGCCATCGCTCATCCATATATTTATGAACATATTCTTATTCATTCCTTTACACTTGTGTGTATAAGTTAGTTGTTGTGATTACAAGATTACTTGTTAGATATTAATGCATGGTCGGAACTAGAAGCACAAGCATTTCGCTACACTTGCATTAACATCTGCTAACCATGTGCATGTGACCAATAAAATTTGATTTGGATTTGATATATAATTCTCTCTCTCTCTCTCTCTCTCTCTCTCACACACACCTCCTCCACCAGGTCTCGGTCTCCACGACCAGTTCAGATCGTCCCAGAGAGGCAGCGAAAGCAAAGGGCCAGGCCAGCAACATGAGGAACACTGCAGAGAACAACCGTACTGGTACCACCGTCACAGTCATCACACCGATCTGAGAAGGGGGGGGGGCAAGAGCGGAGAGAGAGACAAAATCAAATGGTGATGCATTCATTCATTCATAAAAACACAGAGGGAGAGGGTGACAGAGGTACAAATGATCACAATTCATCAGGGAAAGCATCTCTTTCTGTGAAGTTAGAATGACCCATCAAGAACTGCTCTGTTGAAGAAGACTCAGGCGTGCCTCTAACCATCCAGCAATGACAGACTTACAGCTAGTCATCCCTCCTAGCTTTCTCCGTGTTAACTCTATGCTCCTTATGTAAGCATGATCACAACAGCTCAAAGAAATACTATAAAAAAAATAAAAAATTAAACTATCCAATGTGATTTCAGATTTAAATAAAAATAACAGTTAGTTTAGTACCAAATTATTTTATGCTTACATCATTAAGGTCAAAGGATAATCTGAGGTCAAAGCTGATAACTATTGACCTGTCAAGCCCTTAGAAGGAATATGGTTGTATGTCATGCCATCACTCCAAATAACAGGGTCACAATGTCAAGGCCCACACTGTCATTTCAGATCCCCCCTCCTCTATGCCTCTACCCATCATCTGGGGACCTCTTATCCATCTTCTGTCTGTTACAGTAGGGTGTTGTTGTTCTCAATACTGCACATGTTTCTTTCTCTATTGCTTTCTCTATAAATATATCTTTCCCCCTCTCCCTCCACCCCCCTCTCTCTGCCTGCCTACATTACAATGTGGTCTTCTTTCCTTTCCCAGGGGACTCGTATTCCTTCTCTTCTCTTCTCTCTCCATCAGTCTGTGTGAGCCCCAGGTGCAGACAGCATGGCCAGATAAATAAACACTAATAGCTGGTTTATGACCCCCCCCCCCTCCCCCCTCCCCCAAAACACCTAACGACCCATCCTAACCACCACCACCACCACCCCCCCCTTCTGTAAATGGACTCATCCAAACAGCACACTAACAAACATTAGCAGCCATTCTACTGAGGTTATAACTCCATTACCAGAATTATGACTATCTGTCCCTCCTGTAGAATCAGTGTTTCCCTTATATTCATTTGGCAGCTGAGTATGGTTCCCTCTACAATTTTTTTTTTTTTACATTGTAACACTCGTCTTAAAAAGTGTGTTACAAGTTGCATATCTACCTCAGATTCTCATCAGATCGTCCGAGAAACCTCCAAAGCCACTAGCTAGCCATCTTGTGATCCTCGAAGTATAGCAAGCCCTATAGATGTAGATGCAATAACTGTTAGCTAAGATACACTAGCAAAATCATTTTGGGGGTTAATATAGAATTGGCTGGTGATGTCATTGAGATCAGGAGAAAATTCAAAACTGTCCTCGATTTTCTGATGAGTTTCAAAATAAAGATCATTTCAACCTCTACCTATCTGGACCCTTCATTTCTGCTAATTCCAAAGGGTTAGGGCAAGGAGCGAGGGGTTGTGTTGTATAACTGGCACTCTTGTGAGCTGGTCTCTGTGTTGGTTGTGAGAGAGGATTCAAGGAGTTAAAAAGGAAAGCTTTGTGGTGTGAAATATTCAGGAGGAGACTCAGTGGAGGTGTGTGAGAGAGATAGGAGGCATGCAAGAGAGAGACTGGATGCAAGCCTTTTGTTTCCTTAAAACGCACGGCACACACTTCTATCCTCCACCTGTGGAACGGTCGTTAAGACACTAACAGCTTACAGACGGTAAGCAATTAAGGTCACAGTTATGAAAACTTAGGACACTAAAGAGGCCTTTCTACTGACTGAAAAACACCAAAAGAAAAACGCCCAGGGTCCCTGCTCATCTGCGTGAACGTGCCTTAGGCATGCTGCAAGGAGGCATGAGGACTGCAGATGTGGCCAGGGCAATAAATTGAAATGTCCGTACTATGAGACGCCTAAGACAGAGCTACAGGGAGACAGGACGGCCAGCTGATTGTCCTCGCAGTGACAGACTACGAGTAACACCTGCACAGTATTGGTACATCCAAACATCACACCTGCGGGACAGGTACAGGATGGCAACAACAACTGCCTGAGTTACACCAGGAACGCAAAATCCCTCTATCGGTGCTCAGACTGTCTGCAATAGGCTGAGAGAGGCTGGACTGAGGGCTTGTAGGCCTGTTGTAAGGCAGGTCCTCACCAGACATCACCGGCAACAACGTCGCCTATGGGCACAAACCCACCGTCGCTGGACCAGACAGGACTGGCAAAAAGTGCTCTTCACTTATGAGTCGCGGTTTTGTCTCACCAGGGGTGATGGTCGGATTCGTGTTTATCGTCGAAGGAATGAGCGTTAAACCGAGGCCTGTACTCTGCAGCGGGATCGATTTGGAGGTGGAGGGTCCGTCATGGTCTGGGGGCGGTGTGTCACAGCATCATTGGACTGAGCTTATTATCATTGCAGGCAATCTCAACACTGTGCGTTACAGGGAAGACAGCCTGCTCCCTTATGTGGTACCCTTCCCTTGGTGGAGGAGTGGGATAACATCTCACAGCAAGAACTGCAGTCCATGAGGAGGAGATGCACTGCAGTACTTAATGCAGCTGGTGGCCACACCAGATACTGACTGTTACTTTTGATTTTTACCCCACCTTTGTGGGGACACATTATTCCACTTCTGTTAGTCACATGTCTGTGGAACTTGTTCAGTTTATATCTCAGTTGTTGAATCTTATGTTCATACAAATATTTACACGTTAAGTTTGCTGAAAATAGACGCAATTGACAGTGAGAGGACGTTTCTTTTTTGCTGAGATTATATATCTACACACACAAAGTATGTGGACTGCCCTACAAAGTAGTGGATTCAGCTATTTCTGCCACACCGTTGCTGACAGGTGAATAAAAATCAAGCACACAGCCATACAATCGCCATAGACTAACATTGGCAGTAGAATGGCCTTACTGAAGAGCTCAGTGACATTCAACATGGCACCGTCATAGGATGCCATCTTTCCAACAAGTCAGTTTGTAAAATTTCTTCCCTGCTAGATCTGCCCCGGTCAACTGTAAGTGCTGTTGCTGTGAAGTGGAAATGTCTAGAAGCAACAACGGCGTAGCCGCGAAGTAGTAGGCCACACAAGCTCACAAAAACAGGACCGCCAAGTGCTGAAGTGCGTAATGTGGAAAAATCATCTGTCATCGCTTACAACACTCACTACCGAGTTCCAAACTACCTCTGGAAACAACGTCAGCACAATAACTGTTCGTCGGGAGCTTAAAGAATTGGATTTCCATGGCCGATTAGCCACACACAAGCCTAAGATCACCATGTATAAAGCCAAGTGTCGGCTGGAGTGGTGTAAAGCTCGCCGCCATTGGACTCTGGAGCAGTGGAAACGCGTTCTCTGGGAGTGATGAATCACGCATCATAATCTGGGTTTGGAGATAGCAGGAGAGCTACCTGCCCCAATGCATAGTGCCAACTGTGAAGTTTAGTGGAGGAAAAATGGCCTGGGGTTGTTTTTCCATGGTTTGGTCTGGGGGGGGCGGGGCTGAGGATTATTTCCGTCTGTAATAAAGCCAGGGGCGGAAATCCCGGGGGGGATATGATTTGTCCCCCCCAATATATCACTGAAACATAACTATGTAATTTAAATAATATTAATAATACGCAATGAAAGCAATTGTGCTGATTATAGACACTTAATAGCGCGTTTTTAAGTTTCAAAAGATTGCGACACCCCCACCCTTTGCCTCACAATGGTTTGATCCACTGCCAGTTCCTTAGCTTGCTAGGTAACGTAGAGGTTGTATCTACTGTCTGAAAGGCACTCAATGCACGTAACTGACGTGAGGTTAATCCAGTCAATCGCGCACACACACTAGCTGAATATGCAGAGCTAGCACGCAAATATTAACTATTAAGCTAGCTAGTACCTATTCCATTTATGTGGCCTCGTCAAAGATGGAATCTTTGCTATCGTCAATTTATTCCGAGATCAGCATGCGAGATGTAATTTAGTGCTTCAAAGTCCCTGTGATAAGGTTAGCGATAAACTGAAATCCAAACTGAACAGAACTACACTCTCTTCTAATTTAGCTTTTGCAACAAGACCATTAAATATATTTAAGACAATGGTCTTAAATATATTTAATGGTCTCGTTGCAAAAGCTAAATTGTCGCAAGGGAACTTTTATTTATTTATTTTATTTCAACTTTATTTAACCCGGGTAGCAAAGATTATAGCAAACACCACTGAAACGGAATTGGTGCTCGCTAGCTTTGCAAATTCAGCTATTGTTGGAAGCCAGCCAATATGAAACAAACGATTAAAATTACAAAAGGTTGCAGCATATGTTGTGTAAATGGTGAACTCATACAGCTGTCAACTCTTGTCATTTTAATCCGTTTCACAAATAACCTACACACTGTGTGTGTAGCCAGCCAGCCAGGTAGAAAAATGGCAGAAAAAGAAAAAAGACGGACATCAGAGTATTTTTCAGTTCACCAAAACGCAAAGTAAGAACCCTAGTAGCCTAATATCTCAAAGACTAGTTGATAAAATGTTCATAAGAAAGAAGTGAAATGCTAATAGAAATGTTTCACATTGATGTCATTAGGCAGAGCAGGCAACAGATGGCACACAGACAGCAGAGTTGGGGACAGATATGCAGGGACAGACTGGCAGAGACAGGGAGTCTCAGGTAAGTTTGAGTCTTTGTTTGGCAACATTATGAAAGGTTCTATTTTTTTTAAACTTGTAAAATAGGGACATAATTGGAAAATGCCATAGATACCCCCACTCTCAACTTAAACTGGTGACTGAACTAAGATTTGTTTAAGGCAATGGTATTGCTGTTTTGATTAATTGTGTAGTTTTGGGTACCGGTAGTTAGGAGTACAGAATGAAATTCTGAACATCATGGACAATACAGTCATTCAAGGCATTGCAGCTGAGATTAGGTCTCTTCCAATTGTACAATTTTCAGTAATTGTTGATGGTACTCAAGATGTCTCTGGTGCTGAACAGGAGAGTGTCTGCCTGCGTTACGTTGACCATGACCTTGTCCCTCACGAGGAGTTTATTGGGCTATACAGGGTGTCGGAGACAACAGGCGAGGGCATTGCGAAAGTGGCAACTGATGTGTTGTTGAGGCTCAATTTGCCCATGTCTGGCTTCCGTGGGCAGAGCTACGATGGTGACTCTAAACATGGCAGGAAAATACACAGGTGCACAGGCAATTGTGAGGAGGCAGCAGCCATTAGCCCTCTATGTGCATTGTGGAGCACACTGTGTAATCTGATTACACAGGCTGGCTGCACAGCCTCCCCACTGATCCGGGATTCCCTTTCTTGGGTCCATCAGTTAGGTGTCCTCTATGGCCAGTCAGGAAAGTTTAAGAGCATGTTTGAATCAATTGCCACGTTCAAAGATACAAATCTGACCACCCTGAAACCCCTATGTCCAACGAGGTGGACTGTGCGGAATACTGCTATTAGAGCTGTGCTAGGGCAGTATGAGCGGGTACTAAGCAGCCTAGAGGAGATGGCAAAAACTGCATCCAAGACAGCTTCAACTGCCAGTGGCTTATTCGAGCACTTCAGCAAAGGCAAGACTGTGTTGGGCCTCACACTTGCCTCTGCTGTTCTTGGAGAGCTTGAATGTCTAAACATTTCACTGCAGAAGAAAACTCAGACTGTCTCTGGTATACAGGCTGCAGTCGAGTGTGTGCGGTCATCTCTTAGGGGCAAGAGAAATGACGAAAGCTACCTTGCACTGTATGAGAAAGCAACAACATTGATTGACTCTATTGAATCCATTGAATCCATTGAGACACACTCAAGACGATTTGCTGGCAAAGCAGTGGATCACTATAGGGCAGAATTTGTGTTGGATGGTGTGGAGGTTCAGTTTGGCGACCGTTTTGACCAGGACAGTCTAAACGTCCTGCAAAAGTTGGAAAGAGCGCTTCTCACGGGGGAGTTGGATGAGTCTCTAGATCAGTACCCAGAGCTGAACATAGATTCTCTTTCACAACAAATACCCCTGTAGCAGCAGTGGAGAGGCAGCAGAGGTCCTCAGGAGGCTTTAGTACATGACAGTACACTTACTAATTATTTATTTCATGTTATTTTATTTAAAATTGCATACTTTGTGTGACATACTTGTCCATAGCTGCTGTTTGAAGAGTTGAGACACAGACTGAAGGATATTTCGGTTGATTTATTTGGGTTATTCATTGAAGTAGTTATTTTGCTTTTAGAACTGTACTTATTTTTAGCTTTTTGTTCTTGTAAAGCTATTGGAGTAGACTCAGGCCAGTGGCACATATTTAATGACTTTATAAATGTATCAGAAAAAGTAGAATTAAAAGGTCAATTCAATACGGAGAACAACTTTGTGATGTTACTCAATGGAGATTATTTTAGACGAGATCACACCATGTTCATTGTATTTACGAAAACTGCACCCATACAGTGTACAGTACCATTGCCACCTACTGGCCTTTCTTGGTATTGCTGGTTGTAAATACAAATACCTGCAGACATACTGGACTGGTAAGGAACACTGCTATAACTATTATTAGTAGTAGTATTATGATGATTTAAACATTTGAACAAGTTGGGACAACCCTTCTGTTAACTACTGTACCTATCAATTATCCAGTAGTAGTAATTATGGTTCCTCAATATACATTTAACATATTACAACGTAGGCTATGTGTTACAGCACTACTTTTGGTGTCCACCTCAGGAATTGCTCTTGAGAAAATGTAATGTAATTGTCCCCTCCAAAGTTGATGTCAGATTTTTGCCCCTGAATAAAGCCCTTTTGCGGGGAAAAACTCATTTTGATTGGCTGGGCATGGGGCATGGCCTATATGAATCCTACCTTTGAAGCACATCTTATGAGTAGCAGACCATTTTGCTTTCATCCTGTGCCAATGAAATTTGCCTAGACCTACTGTCAAGTTAGCAGGCAGTTAGATAGCTAGGTAAGATGACTGAATGTTGTTTGTTATCAAACCAATAATTATCAACCCAGGATTAGTTTCAAAACAGCAACATGGTTTGTGAAATTATATAAAATGCGTGCGAATCCTGACAGGAGAAAAAAAAAAAAAAAAGCAGCTCTGGTAATATGAGTCATATTGTTTTAACCATTTGGGTTAGAGACAAGCCTTTTTCTTTTCGCTGTGAATCTCCAAGCATGTTACTTGTATTCCCTTTGCCCGTTTTCAGAATTTCTACCAGGTTTGTGTTTGGGGAGAATGGATTTGCCTGACCTGTGCATTGACACCTGTCGTGTCTCTGACTTATCATTAAAAGTGAAGACTTATATTATCCAATCAATTCTCTGTAATTATTATTACGCAATTAAATTAATCATGTAAATTTAATTAACTCGGAAGTCGGGGCACCATGGAAAGTTTTGGTTTACAGAGTCATAATTTTCCGAATATAACTCTTCAGATATTTTAATATCTGATCAATTAGTCTTCTATTAATTAATTATTATTATTACCTTCCGTCAGTCTCATCTGAACGTCGTAAAATTCTTGGTTATCTGCATGAACCCAGCCTCTACTATGAATCATCCATACACCAATTGGCTCAATTATTTATTTACTAACCAATTAAACAATTACAGAATATACAATATATAATAACATTATACAGTAAATACTGTCCCTCGTGGACTAAACAAAAACAGTTTGGTTATAACACGATAAATTCAGAGAGAAGAGAAGGGGGTTTTGGAAGGAAAACTAAGGAACATGGGTCTCTATTGGACCTTGGAAGCTATTCTTACATAAATACATATGCCACTAACGATCGCTCATTCGGAAAAGCAATGCATTGTATTTACGTGAAGCTGGCTTCAATAGTTGAGCTGGTGATGTGAGGCTCTCGTTTTCCCAGTCGAGGTCGCCACTGTCCTTTGTAGATTATTCCAGGTCGTCGTGTCAGAGGTTCACATGGTCTGAGAGGTTCATCTCAATGTGGAGATGCTTCCTTGTCGGTCAGTGTTCTAATATTAGATTTGTGCATATGTTCAGCTGCAGTCTGATATATGCTAGTTTAGTATACACTTCTTCTTTAGGTGATCAATAGTTCAGAGTTCACACCATTTCACGTGTGGAGCAAGCTCTCACGTTTCCTGGCCTGTATAGTTGAAATTAGCCCTTTTCAACGTGGAGGACAAGTCCTCCCGTTATTTGGAACTGAGTTGACTTTGTCACGGAGGCTTTTATTCTAGAGTGGAAAAGAGTTTGGTTCATCATTTCCAACCAATGTCTATTCACTTTGGCGTGGCTACTGACTTAGTTAAACTTTACATGGGAGGTCAATTTTCATTTTAAAAGGTTAACATCACATTACATCATTTCGCAAATAGTTTCATCTTTACTCATTCATTTTATACAAGAATTAGATGCAAGCCTCATAACTGAGGAACTTGTATAAACAGTTAGGGGAATGTGCTGTATTGTCTTTCATGAGGTCACAAACATGAAACAAAACGGACCGGGATGTAGCTGGCTTCTCCACCGACCGTTTACACATTCTCCAAAATAGGAATATTGTTCAATTCTCAAATTCTGGGATGTAGTAGAATTTGGCGGGAGAGTTCCTTTGTTCTACTGTGACCCTCTCTATCCCATACGGCATGGTCAAGGAGACAAGTGTCTCTGCAAGGAATTTACGGTGGTTGTAAAGTCATAAAAACTGCCCCCCCCCCCCCCCCCTCCTAACAGGGAGTGGGGGGGGGGGGGGTTGTTCACATCTCTCCTAGCCAATTCACTGAAAGGGGTAGCGTCATGACACACCTCTCCACTAGATGGAGTGATGAACTTGTTGGTGATATAGGGTGATGTGTTCAAGGGGCCACAGAGTGTACTGCCTGCCAAACCTCACTGCTGATTGGTCAGTTCAGTGGAGCCAGATCCTTATCTCTGCTTCTGGCTGTTGGAGAGGGGTAATTGAGTGAGCTGGGGCCCTTTTATGGCCCTGCCTCTGGGAGCCTGTCAGCTTTCTGCCTGTGACATGAGAGAGAGTGAGTGAGGGCCTAACTATGATATTTTGTGAAGTGCTATAAACATATGTGACCCGATTCAGGAAACTAGGTGTATGTCGCAAGTCACGACTTCACAGGAGAGCTGTTTTAACATGAAAACATTTTTTTAATAAAAATGTGTTTTTTGGCAGATGTCTTCTCGAACATGTGAACTTTCTGTGCCTTAATATCAAACTTGTATGCCATCTGTAAATACGAATAAAGTTGTTAAATTACGAGCCTAGTTGGTTTAGCCACAGAAAAAGTAAGCAACCTTCCCACTAGCCATGAGTGGCTGAAATAATGAGTGGGCTGGACATGCCGAGAGATGAGCTTGTATTGGTCTGCCATATAGCACGCGTCTGTCTATTGGAGCTGGTCAGTATGTCTAGGTAATCGTGCCAAATGTACCGCTTGGTAAAACTGCATAAACCTAATGTCAAGTTAAAGTGTACTGTTAGCTAGCTAACGTTAGCTGGCTGGCTCTCCACTTTCTGGAGGACCGAGTTTTGATATCAGTGGAATTCGAGTATGATAGCTAAGGAGATTGAGAAAAACACCAGTCTGCATTACATCATCAAACTCGTAAGGGCAACCATTCATGGCATTAGACAGGAGACGCGTCCAACCATGATGTATACTGGTAAGATACTAGCTAGCTACATTTTCAGATGTTTCTAATTTTAACAGAAAGTGTTTCATTTCAGATGTACTGTTAGCTTGCTAACGTTAGCTGGCTGGGTCGCTAGCTAACGTTGTGTGTATAATCTTATTCTTCGTATCTTAGACACATTTGCTTGACTAGTTATATCCATAGAACTTGGTTGGTTAGCTACCTGCAGGTTCATGCAGGGTATTAACGTCATGAGTTGTGATTTTGATCCATTGTTTAGCTAGCTAGCTAGCTACATGTCTTAACAAAAGAGTCCACTCCAAGTATTTTCATTTCAAGTTATTGTACTGTTAGCTAGCTAGCTAACATTAGCTGGCTGGCTCGCTAACTAACATTACATGTGTTGGGATTCATTGTTTACCTAGTTAGCGATCTAGCTATATTTCTTAACAAAAGACTCTCGTCTTAGTGTGACAGAGCGCAGAATAACTGATTAATTTCTAAACGCTCAACACTCCAATTGAATATGTCCGGTGTCAGTAAACGTCGGCAACAAAGCGTAATTTATTTGTTGCCAGCAGCACTGTTACTGTCACCAACGCTCTGGATAACATAAATACTACCTAAACAGCTCTGCTAGAGGGAATAAAATGGTCAGAGTGGGGTGTTCTCTCATTACGTGTCTGGAAGTAGCTAGCCAATGTTAGCTTGGGTGCTTGACTGTTGTTGTGATGTCAGAGCTTTCGGAACAACCCTACTTATTGGCCAGAGCGTCCAGTGTGCGCTCTGAACATGAAACGCTCTGAATATTCTAACGGACAATCTGACAGCACAGTTGGAGTCACCATCGGTCTGGATAACAAAGCAGACTAACCAGCTCTGCTAGGGCGAATAATGTTCAGTGAGCTGTTCTCTCTCTTTTAGATGTCTGAAAGTAGCTGGCAAGTTAGTACAGAACGCACGGATCAACCGTTAAAGAGATGGGTGGGGCTAAGGCTTAAGAGGGTGTGAACAACGCTGAATGGGTGTAGACAAAGAAGGGCTCTCCAATAGTAGTACCAAAACATTGAAAGACAGTTTACCTCAAAAGTGAGTTCACAAGTTGATCAACATTCAAAGCATAATTACTTTCCCATTGTTTTCTCAATGCAGTGTATGATACACCATTTGAAGCTCTGAGTCTCTACTTTTATCCAATGTAAAAAAACAAATTAAAATGTTGCTACATAAGACCGAATCCAGGTGGTGAATCACATATTTGAAGAGGTTTTTGACCATTCAGGGACCTAATCTCAAACACTTATGAAAACATACAAAAATTGTCTATAATAAAGAATGTGATTTTTTGGGGGTTTTGTGATTGCGCCGGAGGGGAAGGCTGCCGTCTTATCGGCTCTTAACCAACCATGCTATTTTGATAGTTTTTTTGCGTTGTTCCTAACTTGTTTTGTACATTATGTTGCTGCTACAGTCTCTTATGACCAAAAAGAGCTTCTTGACATCAGAACTGCGATTGCGCATCTCAAACTGGACGAAGAGTTCTACTTCAATGAGTCGGACGGGAGGGACATACTACAGACACCCGACCAGGCCCTGATCCCTGGCATTCGCTGGAGAAGGAAACTGAGATTATGCAGAAAGAGATCAGGGTGCCTTGTGAGGATCAGGCGACAAGTGGCTAATCTGCCCTTGCGTTCCGTCCTGCTAGTTAACGTTCAATCGCTGGAAAATAAATGGGACGAACTGAAAGCATGTTTATCCGACCAACAGGACATTAAAAACTGTAATATCTTATGTTTCACCGAGTTGTGGCAGAACGACGACATTAAGAACATACATCGGCAGGACAGAACAGCAGCCTCTGGTAAGACACGGGGCGGGGGCCTACGCATTTATGTAAACAACAGATGGTGCACCATATCTAAGGAAGTCTCTAGGTTTTGCCTGAGGTAGAGTATCTCATGATAAACTCTCTAGGTAGATTGTGTGGTCTACAGTTTATCTGTATTTCCGTAGCTGTCTACATACCACCACAGACCGATGCTGGCACTAAAAACCGCACTCAATGAGCTGTATTCCGCCATAAACAAACAGGATAACGCTCATCCAGAGGCAGCGCTCCTAGTGGCCGAGGACCTTAATGCAGGGAAACTTAAATCAGTTTTACCTAATTTCTATCAGCATGTTAAATGTGCAACCTGAGGGAAAACAATTCTAGACCACCTTTACTCCACACACAGAGATGCGTACAAAAGCTCTCCCTCCATTTGGCAAATCTGACCATAATTATATCCTCCTGATTCCTGCTTACAAGCGAAAATTAAAGCAGGAAGCACCAGTAACTAGATCAATAAAAAAAAGTGGTCAGATGAAGCAGATGCTAAGCTACAGGACTGTTTTGCATGCACAGACTGGAATATGTTCCGGGATTCTTCCGATGACATTGAGGAGTACACCACATCAGTCACTGGATTTTTTGAAAAGTGCATCGAGGATGTCGTCCCCACAGTGACTGTACATTAGAGGTCGACCGATTATGATTTTTCAACGCCGATACCGATTATTGGGGGACACAAAAAAGCCGATACCGATTATTGGGGGACACAAAAAAGCCGATACCGATTACATCGGCCGATTTTTTTAATATATATATATTTTTGTAATAACAATTGCAACAATAGTGAATGAACACTTTTAACTTAATATAATAGATCAATAAAATTAATTTAGTCTCAAACGTTCAATTTGGTTTAAATAATGCAAAAACAAAGTGTTGGAGAAGAATGTAAAAGTGCAATATTTGCCATGTAAAAAAGCTAACGTTTAAGTTCCTTGCTCAGAACATGAGAACATATGAAAGCTGGTGGTTCTTTTTAACATGAGTCTTCAATATTCCCAGGTAAGAAGTTTTAGGTTGTAGTTATTATAGGAATTATAGGACTATTTCTCTCTATACCATTTGTATTTCATATACCTTTGACTATTGGATGTTCTTATAGGCAGCATACCACCCTGCATCCCACTGCTGGCTTGCTTCTGAAGCTAAGCAGGGTTGGTCCTGGTCAGTCCCTGGGTGGGAGACCAGATGCTGCTGGAAGTGGTGTTGGAGGGCCAATAGGAGGCACTCTTTCCTCTGGTCTAAAATAATATCCCAATACCCCAGGTCAGTGATTGGGGACACTGTCCTGTGTGGGGTGCGGTCTTTCGGATGGGACGTTAAACGGGTGTCCTGACTCTCTGAGGTCATTAAAGATCCCATGGCACTTATCGTAAGAGTAGGGGTGTTAACCCTGGTGTCCTGGCTAAATTCCCAAGCTGTCCCTCACCATCATGGTCACCTAATCATCCCCAACTTACAATTGGCTCATTTATCCCCCTCCTCTCCCCTGTAACTACTCCCCAGGTTGTTGCTGTAAATGAGAACATGTTCTCAGTCAAAATAACGGTAAAATAACTAAAATAAAAACAGTATTGCCAGCCTAATCTCGGGAGTTGATAGGCTTGAAGTCAAGCAGCGCAATGCTTGAAGCACAGCGAAGAGCTGCTGGCAAATGCAGGAAAGTTCTGTTTGAATGAATGCTTACGAGCCTGCTGCTGCCTACCACCGCTCAGTCAGACGGCTCTATCAAATCATTGACTTAATTATAATATAATAACACACAGAAATACGAGCCTTAGGTCATTAATATTGTCAAATCCGGAAACTATCATTTCGAAAACAAAACTTTTATTCATTCAGTGAAATACAATTTTCCTAGTTAAAAGAAATTCATGTCAGCAGGCAATATTAACTAAATATGCAGGTTTAAAAATATATACTTGTGTATTGATTTTAAGAAAGGTATTGATGTTTATGGTTAGGTACACATTGGTGCAACGACAGTGCTTTTTTTCGCGAATGCGCTTGTTAAATCATCACCCGTTTGACGAAGTAGGCTGTGATTCGATGAGAAATTAACAGGCACCGCATCGATTATATGCAACGCAGGACAAGCTAGATAAACTAGTAATATCATCAACCATGTGTAGTTAACTAGTGATTATGTTAAGACTGATTGTTTTTTATAAGTTTAATGCTAGCTAGCAACTTACATTGGCTCCTTGCTGCACTCACGTAACAGGTAGTCAGCCTGCCACGCAGTCTCCTCATGGAGTGCAATGTAATCGGCCATAATCCGTGTCCAAAAATGCTGATTACCGATTGTTATGAAAACTTGAAATCGGTCGACCTCTACTGTACATACATATGTCTGGTTAGACTGTAAACTCTCCTTCCAGACTCACATTACGCATCTCCAATCCAAAATTAAATCTAGAATCGGCTTCCTATTTCACAACAAAGCATCCTTCACTCATGCTGCCAAACATACCCTCGTAAATCTGACCATCCTACCGATCCTCGACAATGTAATTTACAAAATTGCCTCCAACACTCTACTCAACAAATTGGACGCAGTCTATCACATTGCCATCCGTTTTGTCACCAAAGCCCCATATACTACCCACCACTGCGACCTGTA